>NC_057803.1:314730713-315043829 GCF_018294505.1 Triticum aestivum
GCCTTCCCTGGGCCGCGCGGGCCGGCGCGGGGGAGACGGTGGCGGTGACACTTGGCGCCGCGGGAGTGGCCGAGGCGGCAGGGCGGACGCGTTCGGACTGCAAGTTTTTTTCCGGCGGCGGCGGGTGGAGAAGGACTAGGGTTAGGGTGAGAGGAGATCCGTGAATTTTCGAGGAGGGCCTATATATAGGCATAGAGGGAGCTAGGAGAGTCCAAATGAGATGCGGTTTTCGGCCACACGATCATGATCGAACGCTCTAGATGATGGAGCAGGTTTAGGTGGGTTTTTGGGCCAAATTTTAAGGGTGTTGGGATGCAACACACAGAGGCCTTTTCGGTCCCTCGGTTAACCGTTGGAGTATCAAACGAAGTCCAAATGATACGAAACTTGACAGGTGGTCTACCGGTAGTAAACCAAGGCCGCTTGGCAAGTCTCGGTTCAATCCGGAAATGTTTAATCCCCACACACGAAAGAAACCTAGAAATGACCACCGGAGGAGAACGAAGCGCCGGAATGCAAAACAGACAACGGGGAAATGCTCGAATGCATGAGATGAACACGTATGCAAATGCAATGCACATGATGACATGATATGAGATGCATGACAATGATAACCACACACGGAGACAAACACCCGAACCCGAGAAAATAAAATAACTTAACGGCGGAAACAGCAAGAGTTGGAGTACAAATTGGGAAAGTTACATCCGGGGTGTTACAACAATCCACCACTACGAAAGGATCTCGTCCCGAGATCTAGGACTGAAAGAACGCCGGGTACTCAGAACGGAGGTGATCTTCGCGTTCCCAGGTAGCTTCACGGTCGGAATGGTGTGACCACTTGACTTTGAGGAATTTGATTGTCTTATTGCGAGTCTTGCATTCAGTCTCTTCAAGAATAGCAACGGGGTGCTCACAGTAGGAAAGATCTTCTTGGAGCTCAATGTCCTCGAAGTTGACGGTGCGGTCAGGAGTCTTGAAGCATTTTCGGAGCTGAGAGACATGGAACACATCATGAACATTTGCAAAGTTCGAAGGAAGCTCGAGTTGATAGGAGAGATCGCCTCTCCTGCTGACAATCTTGAAAGGTCCCACGTATCTGGGGGCAAGCTTCCCTTTGATACCGAAGCGACGAGTACCTTTCATAGGAGAGATGCGGAGGTAAACATGATCTCCGATCTCGAAAGCCAAATCACGGTGCTTACTATCATAGTAGCTCTTCTGACGGGATTGGGCTGCTTTGAGGTTATCGCGAATGACTTTGCACATTTCCTCTGCCTCTGTGATTAAGTCATTACCCAAAAGCTGACGTTCACTGGTTTCAGACCAGTTGAGAGGGGTACGGCACTTCCTGCCATACAGAATTTCAAATGGGGTCTTGCCCGAACTTGTTTGAAAACTGTTGTTGTAGGAGAATTCAGCATAAGGAAGACAATCCTCCCACTTCATGCCGAAGGAGATCACACAATCCCTGAGCATATCTTGAAGAATCTGGTTGACACGCTCGACTTGACCGCTAGTTTGAGGATGGAAAGCTGTGCTGAAGCGGATGTTGGTGCCCATGGCCTTCTGAAAAGAATCCCAAAACTTGGAGGTAAAGATGCTACCACGGTCTGAAGATATCACTTGTGGAATACCGTGTAGAGAAACAATCCGAGAGGTATAGAGTTCCGCCAATTGAGCTGCAGTGATTGACTCTTTGATAGGCAGAAAGTGAGCCACTTTGGTGAGTTTGTCGGTGACAACGAATATAGCATCATTGCCACGTTTGGACTTTGGAAACCCAGTCACGAAGTCCATCTCAATGTGGTCAAACTTCCATTCTGGAATGGCAAGAGGTTGGAGGAGACCAGCTGGCCTTTGGTGTTCTGCCTTCACTCTTCTGCAGACATCACATTCATTCACGAATTGAGCAATCTCGCGCTTCATTCGAGTCCACCAATAAGCCTGCTTGAGGTCCTGATACATCTTCGTGCTCCCAGGGTGGATGGAGAGGAGAGAATTGTGAGCCTCGTTCATGATCACTTTACGGAGGTCACCTTTGGGCACAACAATACGATCCTCAAAGAAGAGAGTGTCCTTGTCGTCAAGGCGGTAGCACTTGTACTTGGGTTGACTCTTGGCAATCCCAATCTTCACCTTTTTCACCATAGCATCAAGAAGCGGGGCTTGGCGAATCTGGTCTTCCAAGGTAGGAGAGACTTGAAGGTTGGCGAGTAAACCTTGTGGAACAACTTGCAGATTAAGTTTGCGGAAAGCTTCACAAAGCTCGGGTTGATAAGGCTTGAGAATAAGACTGTTGCAATAAGCCTTTCTGCTCAATGCGTCAGCAATCACATTGGCCTAGCCTGGAGTATACTCGATACTCGGA
This sequence comes from Triticum aestivum, assembly GCF_018294505.1. NCBI lineage: Eukaryota > Viridiplantae > Streptophyta > Magnoliopsida > Poales > Poaceae > Triticum > Triticum aestivum. Next base: position 314,733,085 of record NC_057803.1, read on the forward strand.
TTATACTCTTGAATCATTTCGACTCATCGAGTTTGCCTGAGGTTGAGATTAGGCTGAGTGAAGATGTACTTGAGACTCTTGTGATCAGTGAAAATGTCCACTTTTCTTCCCAATAGAAGATGTCTCCAAGTCAAAAGAGCATGCACAACTGCCGCCAACTCGAGATCATGAGTGGGGTAGTTCTTCTCATTGGGCTTCAACTGGCGAGAGGTATAAGCAACAACTTTCTTCTCTTGCATCAATACTGCGCCAAGACCTTGGAGAGAGGCATCACAAAAGACCTCGTACGGTTTGGATTCATCAGGCGGAGTCAGAACTGGAGCAGTGATCAATTTCTCTTTCAAAGTGTTGAAAGCAATGTCACACTCCGGAGACCAAACGTACTTGACGTGCTTCTGGAGAAGATTTGAGAGAGGCTTCGCGATCTTGGAGACATCCCGTGAAAAACAAAGGCAACTTGGGATGGATGAAACGAACACCATTGAGAAAGCTGAGATTGAATCTTGCGGATATTGAAAAGGTCGGATCCACTCGAAAAGAAACAACACCGGTTGAAAAGGATTGACATGACAATCTCGATTATCATGAAGGATTGGTATTTACATTGGAGTATGAGAACACCGATTAGGAAAGGTATGGAATCGACATTTGACTTTGAAGCAACTCGAATACCACAACTCAAAACAAAACAAAGGGTTGGCTTGCAAAATAAGCCGGAACAAACATATGATAGAGATTTCGTCCGAAGTTTTCGTGGTGGGGCCTACACGGGCTCGATTGTATAGCACCATCATGTACAAGGCAGTGCACATGACATATGAAGCGTCCCTGAGTCGGCATAGCCAAGGACTCTTTAAGACACAACGAGACAACTGTAAAACCGACTGTGGATAGGCGGACCAGTAGACGTCGAACCCCAATTTCAAATCATACATCCGTCAGAAAGATATCCTACGAACTACTTGAATTCCCACTTATAAACTCCCGAAATTTTCTGGTTATGCAACAGGTGTTGGGGATACAGGGGAAGCATAATATCTCACCCAAATCTAGCAAATCCTACATCCAGTTGTATCCATCCTTCAACACATAACCAAGAAACATTCGGAAACCGTCTACCTCAACCTTCGAAAAGCATCCGTTATACAAGTTATGGCAATACTCCCGAACTCCCGCCCCAGTACTGGGTGGCGTCGAGGTTATCTCACCAACGAACTGCATAAAAGAGATTTTCGATGTCGGCGTACCAAACTCAGGTATTCCAGAACTGCAACGATAAAATTATGACGACAACACCTCAGAGCTCAACTCCCCGGGACACATCCACAAAACCCCTGACAGGAGGCACCAAGACAATGTTCTCGTCACAAAACCATCGGAACGATTCCAAGATACCCACGTGATCCTAAAATAAATTTAGTGACATTTGAGAAGAGAAGAGTCAAAAACTCTACGTCAGGATACCTTACCAGAGCGATGAGGAGACTGGGAAGTAAAAATAATTCCTAAACCCTCCGATATATAATTCCTAAATGACTCAAAACATTTTTTTCTAGACTCAACTCGGCTGCTTGTTCGATCAAGCAATGGGGCTCCTAAGGTCGGGGAAGGCTCTGATTACCAACTTGTAACGCCCTCGATGCGGCTATATCTCCCATGTGTCGAAGCACGACTTAGAGGCATAACCGCATTGAAAGCAATGTCGCAAGTGAGGTAATCTTCACACAACCCATGTAATACATAAGGGAAAAAATATACATAGTTGGCTTACAATCGCCACTTCACACAATTACATGAATAAAGCATTACAACATCCAAATGCAATCAAGGTCCGACTATGGAGCCAAAATAAAAGAAGACTACCCCAAAAGCGACAAGGTCCCTCGATCGACCCCAACTGCGATCCACTACTAATCAATTAGAACGAAACAACACAAAGGACAAGAACTTCATCGAGCTCCTCCATGAGCTTGGTTGCGTCATCTGCACGGACTCATCGGCACCTGCAAGCTGGTTTTGGAAGTATCTGTGAGTCACGGGGACTCAGCAATCTCGCACCCTCGCAATCAAGACTATTTAAGCTTATGGGTAAGGCAAAAGGTATGAGATGGAGCTGCAGCAAGCGACTAGCATATATGGTGGATAACTTACGCAAATGAGAGCGAGAAGAGAAGGCAAAGCACGGTCAGTAAAAGTATGATCAAGAAGTGATCCTAAAACAACCTACGTCAAGCATAACTCCAACACCGTGTTCACTTCCCGGACTCCGCCGGAAAGAGACCATCACGGTTACACACGCGGTTGATGCATTTTTTAATTAAGGTTAACTTCAGGTTTTCTACAACCGGACATTAACAAATTCCCATCTGCCCATAACCGCGGGCACGGCTTTCGGAAGTTCAAATCCCTGCAGGGGTGTCCCAACTTAGCCCATCACAAGCTCTCATGGTCAACAAACGAATAGGCCTCCTCCCGAGACATTCCGATCAGACTCGGTATCCCGGTTCTACAAGACATTTCGACAGGGTAAAACTAAACCAGCAACACCGCCCGAATGTGCTGACAAATCCCGATAGGAGCTGCACATATCTCTTTCTCAGGGCACACTCAGATGAGCCAAACGTCGGGTAGGCCAGCCCAGAGTTGCCCCTGGTAGCTCCAGACATCGCTCGGTTGGACCAACACTCAGAGGAGCGGTGGCCCGGGGGGGTTAAAATAATGACGACCCTTGGGCGCGCGACCCCCAAGGGAAAAGAAAAGGCTAGGTGGCGAATGGTAAGACCAATGCTGGGCATTGCTGGAGGAGTTTTATTCAAGGCGAATTGTCAAGGGGTTCCCATTATCACCCAACCGCGTAAGGAACGCAAAATCCGGGAACATAACACCGATATGACGGAAACTAGGGCGGCAAGAGTGGAACAAAACACCAGGCACAAGGCCGAGCCTTCCACCCTTTACCAAGTATATAGATGCATTAATTAAATAAGATATATAGTGATATCCCAACAAGTAAACATGTTCCAATAAGGAACGACATCTCCATGTTCCAACAAGGAACAAACTTCAATCTTCACCTGCAACTAACAACGCTATAAGAGGTGCTGAGCAAAGCGGTAACATAGCCAATCAACGGTTTGCTAGGACAAGGTGGGTTAGAGGCTTGGTTCAACAATATGGGAGGCATGATAAGCAAGTGGTAGGTATCGCAGCAAAGGCATAGCAAAAGAGCGAGCAACTAGCAAGCAAAGATAGAAGTGATTCGACGGTATGATCATCTTGCCTGAAATCCCGCAAGGAAGAAGAACGCGTCTATGAAGAAGACAAACGGACGTAGACGAACGAATCCTCACAACACGACGTTACTGGATTACCGAGACGAAGTACACCGGAAAGAAAGCAAACAACACAGTAAACAACCACAACAACAACATGGCACGATGCGCAAACAAGTATGACGCATGTCCGATTTAATGATACATGGCATGACAAAGTGCACAAACAATCCTACAAATTAAGTGGAGCTCATTATGCAACGGAGTTGCATATTGAAGAAAACACCACATGACTTATTTAATTCTCTCTCATTTATGTACCCAACAAGATTAAATGTTGATTAACATGGCAAGAGGTGAAGCACAACAAAACTACCTATCTAGGCAAGTTTAAATGAGGCCGGAAGGAACGAACAACAATTTCGGAAAATCCTCATATGCATAATTTAAGGTTTGGTACTGTTCTGCCCTAAAAATTGTTAAACATGCAAAGTGATGCCACCATGTTAAACTAGGCATTTTTCTACCCCATTTGCATATAAAGTTTATTAAATTCCGAGTTACAGTTATTTAGTTATGAAATAAATCATTTTAGCTAGTTATTTAAGAAAATTTAAACAAACAACATTTTAAACATTTATAACATAGATGAAAGTGGCATAATATGAAACTAGATGCAATACTGAGCATATTTCATATATAAAGTTTTTCCATATGATGCACAGTTTGAGATATATGATATGCATGAAGTTTGAGGGTTTTTCTGCAATTCTGCAATCTCTGGGATAAAAGAAAAAAAACACAACAGAAAAAAAACACGCATGGGCCGAACTGGGCAGCCCAACAAGAGAAAAAAATCAAGAGGAGGGGGCGCTCGGGGCTGCTCACCCTGGGCCTGGCCCAGTCGGTGGGAGGAGGGAGGCCTGGCGTTGGCTGGATCGAATCGAGGAGGGGAGGCGCGGTCCAGCGAGTAGCGTGCGGGTCAACGCAGGGACGAGGCGAGGTGCTCTACTCGTTACTGAAGAACGCGCAACAGAAACAGCGGCAGGTTCACGGTGATGCAGAAGACAGCGTCGGGGAGGTTCTGGCGACGGGGTCGGCGGGAACCAGCGAGTAGGCACTGGAGATGGCCGGATCTGGGCGGTGGAGGTCGTCAGGGTACCGTTTTCTGTCGAATCGAAGCGGAGACGGCTCCAGCGGCGCGAGGATCTTCTTCGGCTCGATGGAGCTGGCCTTGCAGAAGAAACACGGCGGCGCGCGGTGCTCGTCGCAGAAGAGGGCGACTGCAGCGAGGCAGAGGAACGGACGAAGCTCCAGTAGGGCGGGCGTCCATTGCATCTCTGATGGAGGTGGCCACCGGCGGCAGTTCTCCCGCAACGGAGCTTCTCCTTGACGCCGGCATGGTTGCAGGTGAACTCCTGTACCTGGTACATGGAGAGAACGAGGGGTGAGGTAGAGAGGAGAGAAGCCAGGGAAGGAAACAGAGAGTGGAGGAGCAGGGAGAGGGGCGACCTGATCCTGGACGTGGTCGGGTACTCCGGCGAGGTACTTGGCGGGCAACGGGGTCCTCCATGGCGGGTCCTGAGACGGCGACGGAAACGGTGGCCATGGCAGCAGGGGCTACCTCCTGTTGCTCCTGTACCTGGCAAGAGAGAGAGAGAGAATTTGAGAGAGAGCGAGAGAGACCGAAAGAGACGACGAAGAGATAGGAGGGCAGGGAAGGAGGCACAACTTTGCTGTGGTTGGGCGACGGCGGAGATCAAGGGAGTTGGTCGAGGCCGCTGGTTGGATCTGGCAGGAGAGGAAAACGAGGAGGAACTGGATTGGGGAAGATCCCGATGGGGATTTGGTGGAGTGTGGCGGCGGCTGAGGGGGGGCAAATGACCTAGTTTTAGGGTTTGGACCATATTCAGACTAGGGAGGATATACATATATATATAAGGAAAAGAGGGGGATTTTAGGGGCTAATCCGTCCCTCCGATCGTAATCGAATGGTTGGGAAAAACAGGCTAGGGAGTCCAAATAATAAAATGGTGATGTTTTGTAGATGTTTGGGGATGATCCGGACACAACGGTGACGACTGTCCGGGTCGGGTCCGGGACAGCTTTCGGACGCGCGCAAGGAGGGCCGCGGGCTGACGAGAGAGGTTAGGTTGGGTCTGGCGGATTGTGAAGAGGAAGAGCGGGTTGGTCTAAGAGAAGAGGGGAGAGATGCAGCCTGGCACGGTTTCCGGAGACCGAAAACATCCGAAGTTAGACCAGCTATATTGCCGCTATAGTTAACGGTTGGGCTATCAAACGAACTCCGAATGCGATGAAACTTGACAGGCGGTCTATCTACACTATAATAAGACTACACGCCAACTTTTATCCCATTCCGAGAAAATTTTCTGGCCACTTATAAAATAATATTTCGGACATGCCGCGGGCGCGTGCAAGTGTGTCTGGGCTCAGAACGGACAACGGACGGTACGAGGAGACCGGGACGGATGCAAGTTTCGAAAACATGATGATGCAATGCACATGATGACATGATGAAATGCAACACGCAAGAAAATGAAATTGCAACGACGGTGAATAACTGGAAGACACCTGGCTCAACGGTCTCGGGGCGTCACAGAAGGCCCAAGGCACAAAGGCGGGTTAAAGCCTGTAAATGTAAACCGACCTAGTCATGTACCTCGTATTATAAGATAGGAAGGATAGAGACCGAACCGGATACGTTTATGATCCGGCTTCGGGACTCTGTAGCCCGGCGGGCGTCAACCTATGCATATAAAGGGACGACCCGGCCGCAGTTTAGGGACAGACAACAACTCGAGAGCCAGACAAAGCGGATTCGCTCCCTGGCCTTCGAAACCCTAGCAATACCAATCACAACTAGACATAGGCTTTTACCTTCCTTTAAGGGGCCGAACTAGTATAAAATCCCCGTGTCCCCTTGTCCGCTTTAACCCCTTTGAGCTAACCCGTAGCGATGGCTCCACGACTAAGTCCTTTCACAAGGACATCTGCCGTGACAAACCCACGACACCATCCATTTCGAGTACGATGGCGCCTCCACGCTGTTCTTCAAGGTCTTCGATGAGGAGGGCAATCGCTTGGATTGCTGTCCTGGAGGGGGCCGCCAGGACAGTGCGGCGGCAGATGCTCAGCCCGCCCTTGGTCCTGCTGACAGCTCCTGCAGCAGCAGTGGTGGTTCCTGGTTGTCCAGCGACTCTTCTGAGCCTGACGAGACTCCGGAGATGAGTGACGATAGCTACGTGCCCCCAAGCTCGCGCCGTGCCCGGAGTGCTGCGACGGCGTCTGCCCGCCGCCGCCATTGATCTGGATGGGGTTGGCCTTGACCCCTCATTGCCCACTGTTTATGATGGCGTCAGCGGTGGTGCCTGTAGGTAGGGCCCCTAGAAACCTTCTTCTTTTGTTCCCTGTAAGGAGTTGAGATGAACCCCATGGGGGAGTGTAAAGGGTCTGTAGTGTCCTTTGTTAATATTTCCCTTATTATGAAGATCTATGATTGTGCGTCTTGCTTCGGCTCGGTCCCCCCTTTCCGTCCTCCGGTAGCCTAGTGCTCTACGCCAACAGGTCCCAGTCCCCAAGCAGGCTGTAGCCATCGCTAGTATGCCAGGTCGCAATGGCATGGTCAAGGCCAGGAGGTGAGTGGCCCGAGGTCCAGTAAGAGCTCCTAAGGTGCGATGCTCAAGAGGTCCCCTTTAGCGTGCAAGCAACCACCTGAAGGTAGTAAAGGAAGGCGGTGGCACCATAGCAAGGCGGAAACAGAGGGGGATCCTGTGTTGCAGCGCTTGGCTGATCCGGGTGTGAGACTTATCTTAGCGGTCCAAAGTCGATTCCTTGTGGTGCGCGAGCTTCGTGTGTCTACTAGGTCGAACTCGCGCGAGCCTCTCCCTCCTTTCACGCCCTTCCATGTGCTCTGCGTCCATGGGTCCCAGTCCTCGAGCGAGCTCAGCCGCCGCCGGTATGCCATGTTGTGATGCCATGGTCAAGGCCAAGGGGTGAGGGCTGGAGAGCCAGTAACAGTTTCTGAGTCGCGATGCTTAGGAGTCCCCCCTTTAACGTGCAAGCGAATTGTGTGAAAAAAGAAGTAGCCAGCGGTGCCGCCCGCCATCAGTCCTCCGGAGGTTCCTGTAGGTTAGCGCGAAGGAGGGATACGGGCTGCAACCATGCTTGCCGGTCTGCCACTGGTCATTCCACAAGAAGGTGGTGAAGGCACTGAGGGCCTGGTGAGGTGACATGCACGGGGCGTGCCGCGAGCCAGAGCTCGATCGCTAAGGTTTGTTAGCGTTGCAGGGACAGACCCCGAGCACAAGCATCATGCTAGCATGGGCGACCTCCATTGCAGGATGAGCAGGGGGCCGATGGGCAACATGGGTGGCCGCGATGGGAAATAGACGAGCAGGCGATAATCATAGAACGACTTAAGCAAAGAGGCAGGCTAGCTCAGATAGATGCAAGAATGATACATGCCACCGGGACGGACCCGAGCGGCCTGGGGATGATGCAGCCCGAGGGGCGCCCCCCAGCTTGGTAAGTTAGAGATGCAAAAGGATACACGTCGCAGGGACAAACCCATATGACTTGGGGATAATGCAGCTCGAGGGGCGCCCCCAACTAAATGAACTGGAAAGTGTCACCTTATAACTCCGCCGGAGTGGTGTTGGAGTAGCTGATGATGCATGCCGAAGAGTCGCTCCTCATGAGCCGCTAGAACTCTTAGCCTCAGGGGGCTCTAGGGGCTCAGGTGGTTCCTTGAGGACCGTCGCCATTTCTGCTAGGATAGCATGATGCCTGGCCTCCTAAGCCACCAAGATGCTCCGCAAGTGGCGATGGTGGGTGACGGACGCATTCGGCAAGCCAAATGGCATGCGAACGTAGCTGTGAGGTGGACCCTCACACCGATAAACGCGCAAAGGCCAAAAGCGCTCCTGAGATGCGACCCTGTTGAGCCCTGGAATGTCGAGGTAGATGCACAGCCCACCGTCCTTGCCAGGATGGGGGGCTACGCCAGGTGGTGGGTGGCGGTCACCACGTATGGCCCTGGCCTCTTCGAGCTCCTAGGTTGCCTTGATGATGAACTCCTGAGCACCTCCCTCGTGATGTTGGCTAGGTTTGAGGCACTCCAAAAGAGAGCCCCTGAGCCTTGACCGAGGAGGATGTGAGGGAAGGAGGCACCCCCGCTGTGGGTGCAGGTCCTGAGGTGGTGCCACTGGAGACGCTGCTTCCTGAGGCCCCGGGAGGAGTAGCTGCTTCTTCTTCTTGGGGATGGCCTCAGGATGGTACATGATGCCTTCGTTGTCGGGGTCTTTGATCGCATCGGCTTGGAAGGCGCACTCAAGGGAGCACACCGCATCTCTTTCTTCGCAGGGGACTGTGATGATGCCTCCACTCCCTGGCATCTTGAGGACGTTGTAGCCGTGGTGGGTCACTGCCATAAACTTGGCCAATGCTGGGTACCCTAGGATGGCGTTGTACGGTAGACGGATGTGGGCTAAGGTCACAGGGAGGCGGACCTTCCCTATCGGGGTGGTGGAGCCGTCAGTCACTCCTGAGAAAGGCTTGGTAGGGTGTAGCTGATTGTATGGCACTTGGAGGCTGTCAAATGTCTCGACGGACATGACATTGAGCCCTGCGCCACCGTCGATGAGGGTCTTGGTGACTTGGACGTTGCATGATGGGTGAACAAAGCGTCGGAAGGATGCCGGCGGTCGCCGTGCACTTGAGCTGGTCCGCCGAGCTGAAGGTGATGGAGCACTTGGACCACCTGGGAAGGGTTGCGTTCACCTCACGAGCAAACTGCTTGAAGATGCGCTGGGAGGCTGGGGCTTGAGCACCGCCAAGGATGCAGGCGATAGCGCGCGGCTCCTAGAAGCCCCTAGCCTCCTCATCCTGATGGTGGTCATAGCGGAAGGAGGCCAGCATTGCCCTAAGGACGGTTCTCACGAGGCTGGTCTCTCCAGGCGCCCTCACAAGGCTGGTCCTGCCAGTGGTCCTCGCGAGGCCGGTCGCACCACTTCTGACGTGGACCGCGGTCGTCCCAGCGTCCCCCACTTCGCCCACCTCCCCGACCGTATCCCCGGTCATTGCGCTTGGGGCAACGACCGAAGCGTCCATCTCGAATGGCTCTGAGCTCTTGGCAGTTGTTACTGTTGTGGCTGTGTACGTTGTGGAAGGCGCAGAATGGATGGCTGTTCTTAGACGACTCCGGGTGGTCCTGGCCGGGCTTCGAGTCCGGCTCCGCCACGAGCACGGCTACTCCCTTGCGCTTCACGTCCTTGGCCTTCGCTTTCTTCTCTTCGGGGTCAGCAGCAAGGAGCTTGAGGAGGGAGAGGCACCCCACCTCAGCTCTTGCACACTTGGTCGCCATGTTGAACATATCTAGGGCCAAGCATAGCTCTTCGTGGTTGGCGAGCTCCTCCTTCATCTTGATGTCGTGGACGCCATCAGAGAACGCGGAGATGATGGACTCGTCCGTCACCTTGGGAATCTTGAGTTGGACGCTGTTGAAGCACTGGATGTACTTTTGCAGGGTTGCCCCCGGTTGCTGCTTGATGCGCCGCAGGTTGCCTGCGGCTGGCGGGCGGTCGCGAGTGCCCTGGAAGTTGGTGATGAAACGCTCGCGCATCTCACCCTAGGAGGAGATCAATCTCGCGGGTAGGTTCAAGAGCCACGAGTGAGTGCCATCCTTGAGAGCCATGGGAAACCAGTTCACCATGAATTTCTCATCGCCGTTGGCTGCCTCGATGCTTAGCTCGTAGAGCTGCAGGAACTTCGCAGGGTCGGGGGTGCCGTCGTAGCACAGAGGCTTATCCGGCTTGAACTTACCTGGCCACAGGAACTCCACTTTTGCTTGTTAAGGGTTTAATCCCCCCTCTAGACCCCTCTTCTCGATCCTTTCAAGTGTCGAACCCAACAAGGAGCTAAATGTAGGGTTTATATTCTCTTCAAGTTCTATCGACCACCCATACAACTCTACGCACACTTAACGTTTGCTTTACCTAGAACGAGTATGACACTATTTTGCAGGTGTGATGCTAGAACATTTTGCAAGAATAAAACTAGGAGTACTCTGCGAGAATAAAACTACGAGTAATTTTCAATATAATATAAGTTAGTTGTTTAGTATAAATATTTTTCTAACATAAGAGAAAGATTTGTCCCTAGGCAACCAATAACTAGACCAACAATCATTATTGCATTTTTATATGAGGGAGAGGCATGATCTAACACACTTTCGTAATTGGATCATATGCACTTATTATTGGAAGTCTAGCAAGCATTCCTAAGTACTAAAGATCATTAAGGTAAAACCTAACCATAGCATTACGTAACAAGTCCTCTTTACTCCCATATGCAACAACCTCTTACTCAGGTATAAGCTTCTGTCACTCTCACCACCCACTATAAGCGAATCATAAACTTATTGCAACACCCTATAATGGGAATCCCTCACGCTTGGGCGACACAGACAACACCATAGGACAACACCAAAATAAAAACATGCAACTCAATCCAATCACGATCACCAATCAACCCATATGACAAAATGAATCTACTGAAAATCATAGGACGACAACACATCATTGGATAATAATATGTAGCATTAAGCACCATGTTTAAGTAGACATTACATCGGGTTGAATAGGTGTTACACTACTGCTTAGAGGGGGAGAGATTTGGTGATGACAGTGGCAAAGTTGTTGGTGTAGACCGTCATCACGACGATTGCCCCGGCGGCATTTTGGCGCCACCGGGAGAGAGGGGGAGAGCCCTCCTTCTTCTTCTTATTCTTCCTAGTCTCCACCCTAGATGGGAGGAAAGTTTACCCTTTGGTCCATGGCCTCCATGGCGGCGGAGGGGCAAGTGCCCCTCTGAGATTGGATCTCTCTCTCTCTCTCTCTCTCTCTCTGTTTCTCTTCAGTTTTGCGTTCCTGTTTTCTGGTTGAAACCCATTTCTTAAATATCTGGAGATCCGTAACTCCGATTGTGCTAAAATTTTAGCATGATTTTTTCTGGACATTATCTTTATTGCGGCGAAAGAAGGGTTGCAACCACCTTATGAGGGGCTCATGAGCCACCATGGCGCGCCCTACTGAAAGTGCAACTAATCCCTAGGTGGTTTTGATAATTCATAACATATAGCTCATTGAACTAATATCCATTGAAGATAAATATTTCAAGATGTTCAATGATTTGCATGGCATGGACTAGAGATGTGGACCCCTGAAAATGATAAGGACAAAGATTACCAAAAGCCCAAGACTCTTCATTTCTATTTAAGTGATCCAAGATAACATTGAGTCCATAGGAATGCCAATACTATTAAAAGGGGATGATGCGTTGCTTAATGCTCTACTTGCTCAAGTGCTTAGTGATATTGCTCCAAAACCCTCAGCCACCTTCTCCATCCAAATATGTCCAAACCCTAATTCCAAACTCAGCCCCACCAATTCTTTCTATGTGGATCCACCGAGTTCATTTGACATAGCCACTGCCAGAAACCCTAATGATGCGCTCACACCGATACGGATCTTGGTCACACCAAGATGGCCTTGCGAGCGCTCTGTGATCTATTGCATTCGCTTCCATCTCACCGATTTTATGCAATCGGTCTCACCGAGTTGGCTTGACAGATTCTCTGTTGCTAATTGCTTCACTTCGGTCTCACCGAGTTGATGTTTGCCCTAAGCCCTAGCACATTGGTCCCACAAAGTTGTTCCAGTCGGTCCCACCGAGATTCCAAACGTTCATATTTTTGAACAGATCGATGCCATCGAGTTTGTTAATTGGTGCGACCGAGATGAGTCAGAAGTGTGAAACAGTTGGATTTTGTGTGGAGGCTATATATACCCCTCCACCCCCTTCTCCAGTTGTGAGAGAGCCATCAGAACGTGCCTACACTTCCACCGTCCATTTTCTGTGACAGAACCACCTACTCATGTGTTGAGATCAAGAGATTCCATTCCAACCTTTTGAACCTTGATTTCTAGCCTTCCACAAGTTGCCTTCCACTCAAATCCCTCTTCCACCATAGCCAAATTTGAGAGAGAGAGTTGAGTGTTGGGAAGACTATCATTTGAAGCACAAGATCAAGGAGTTCATCATCTACACACCATCTATTTACTTTTGGAGAGAAGTGTCTCCTAGATTGGTAGGTGTCTCTTGGGTGCCCCCGTCATGATGTGGAGTTGAACCAAGAAGTTTGCAAGGGCAAGGAGATCGCCTACTTCGTGAACATCTACCTGTGTGAGGCAAGTCCTTCATGGGCGATGGCCATGGTGAGATAGACAATATTGGTTCTTCATGGACCCTTCATGGGTGGAACCCTCCATGGAGTCACGAAACCATTACCCTTCGTGGGTTGAAGTCTCCATCAACGTGGACATACGATAGCACCACCTATCGGAACGACGCCAAAAATCTCCGTGTCTCGATTGCATTTGCCTTCTCCAAACCTGTCAGGACCCCGACTCGATGTCACATCGATCTAGCCGGTAACACCTCATATCACTTTGCGGCCTCACGCACGGTATCCCCACGGGTGTCGCCTTACCTTTGCCCGGGACCGTTTGCGCCTTTTGGCTCACTTATATGATAGTGTCGCTAGCATCCATATGATAAGGAGCCTGGGCTGACATGACTAGTCGTAAACCCAAAGTGGCACAGACTTACAGGGACAGGCATCCATGACCCAGCTTCGAACGTGTCGGTCATCAACAAGTGGGTCCGGGCTGTAGCACTGGGCTAGCAGGACTCCGGTAAACCGGGCTGTAGCGGGCTAACAGGACTCCGGTACTCAATGCGTGACATTTCCCCGAAGGGACAGACACCGGAACGAAGAAGGACACATGCCGGCCAGCCCAAGTGTTCCAGAGCAGTAGCAAGCTACCATGGCTCAGCGGTAACACTAGGAGACATTTCCCGGTAAGAGAGGCAACTAAAGATAAACAACTAGATAGTCAGATCCCACACATACCAAGCATTTCAATCATACACACAATATGCTCGATATGTGCAAATACAACAAGGCATCACAACATGACTCTACGACACAAGTACTTTATTTAAGGCTCAGAGAGCCATACATAACATACACAAAGGTACGGGTCACACGACCCAGCATTCAAGTCGTACAGTCATACAAACTAGCAGCGGAAGTAACTTGTCTGAGTACAGACAACTAGAAAAATAGAAGAGGCTTGGAAAGCCTAGCTATACTACGAGGTCCTTCACAAGCTCAGGATCACCACCTGGGCCTTAGCCTACTCATTGATGTCAACGTCTACGTAGAACCCATCAGAAGGGGTTGCAGCGTCTTCTGTAAAAATGTAAATTATAGCAACATGAGTACAAAGGTACTCAACAAGACTTACATCAGATCCTACATACATGCATATTATCAAGAAGGGTTGGTGGAGTTATTGCAGCAAGCCAGCTTTGACTCTTGGCTAGGCTAACCTACGAGACTCCAACTTGAAATGGTTTGCGCACACGAGTCCGCTACTCACCACTTCAATACACTACCGAGGATTGACCTCCGTCTTCCTGCGGAAGAGCCCTACTCGGCACTCACACTTATCTTGAGTCTTTTAGTAGTTTCTGTTTACTTGTCTATGAACTGTATAGGCAACCAAGTAGTCCTTTACCGCGGACGCGGCTATTCGAATAGATCATGATAACCCTGCAGGGGTGTTCTTCTTCATACACGCTCTCACCACTTACCGTCGTTTACACGACATGTACTCGGCAACCTTCAAGCGGAAGCCCAACATGGGTGTCGGCCACGACCTACCTAATCACCTAAGCCTCCAATCCAGGTTTATCGCCTATCCAGGTTCCATCCGTAGGGAGTCCGGCCGAGGTTTCCCATACGGCCCCGAACGATGTGAACAGGGTTCCCGAGATACCTAACGGGTATTCGATACACCCGGCCACGTACCTACCGCATCACAGCCCACCCCTACGGTCAGCGCTGTCCACGGCCTCCAGTAGGCTACAAACACCAGAAACTACTTGCAACTCCTGGACGGAGAACTAGGGTGAATAAGAAGCCGAGAGGGTCCATTGGTTTCGGGCCCAATGCATGGTAGTAGCTGATTCTTAAATCACACATACAGATCTCAGTGCTTAAGGTCGGCTTCAATGAAACAACCCACCATGTACTCCTACATGGCCTCTCATCGATACCTTTACCAAATCGTGTTCACCACACCACTCTCATTACCGACATAATCATTTCACTCTAGCCCATCACCCAGATGAACCAGACCTGACACGACTCTAAGCATAGCAGGCATAGCAAGGTAGGAACAACACATACATATGGCTCAATCAACTCCTACACATGCTAGTGGGTTTCATCTAGTTACTGTGGCAATGACATGTCATGTAGAGGAAGTGGGTTCAACTACCGTAGCACACAGCAGTTTGAAACGCGTTGTCTTAATGCAGTAAAAGAGAGCAGGAGCGAGAACATGGGATTGTATCGATATGATCAAATGGTTGGTTGCTTGCCTGATGGTTCGATGCACTGATACGGTTCTTCGTTAGGGTAATCACGATACTCCTCGGAGGCAGAACCTGCCGCAAAGAACACCGATACACAACCATCACCAAACAATGTGCATCAATATGATGCATGCATGAAACATAGCAATATGAGTGTGTTGGGCTAATGCAACTAAGACCAGAAGGGTTTGAACCAATTTGAATCAAAGATTCAAATTTCAAACTCAAACATGGCCCTTTAAAGTGTTTTTCCTTGTTCTGTATTAAACATCAGGTTAACTTGTTTAATCATGCATGAAAATAGTACAGATGGATAGATTGGATTTTTCTGATCATTTTTCATATATAATTTGTCTGATTTGGAGTTACAGAATAAAAGTTATGAATTTTTAAAGTTTAAACTATATTCTGGAATTTCCTATATTAGATTAATTCCAGAAAATCAATTATTGCGTCAGCCTGACGTCAGTGTGACGTCAGCAGGTCAACGGAACATGTCCAGGTCAAACCTGACAGTGGGTCCCGCGTGTCAGGGTGATTAATTTAATTAAAGTTTAAATAAAACTAAACCTGTTTAATTAACAGGGCTGGGCCCCACCTGTCATTGACTCAGGGGAGTCAACCAGGGCCCACCCGTGGTCAAACCCGGGTCGGCTGCACTGGCGTTTAGCCGCCGGCGAGCCCGACGCGGCGGCGGAAGTGGTTTTGGCTGTTTCGGCCACCAAATGGGTCGCGGAGACCATCGGAGTGGAGCTGAGGACGAGCCGCAGCTCTTGGTGGAGTCCGTTGGGGTCGGGGTGGCCGGAGTTGGCGCCGGCGATGACTTTGGCGGCCACCGGGGTTCGGCCGAAGACGAACTTGACGCTAGAGGGGTCAGTGAGGCGCGGGGAGTAGCTAGCTAGGTGCTACGTGACGCGGTGAGTATGATGGACACCGTGGAGTGGTCAGAGGGTGACCGGGAGCACGTCGGCGACGAGCTCCATGGCGGTGGGTGCGGTTGAGCTCCGGGAGGTCGCTACACGGCTCGGGAGCAAGAAAAGGAGGGGGGAAAGATGGCTAAGCTCACAGTGAGTGCGACGAAGCCCTTGGTGCGGCCGGAGATGGACCGGAGCGACGACGGCGTTGAAGGGGATCTCCAGCGACGGCGGTTTGGGCGAGGTCGTTGCGGTGGACTCGGGCGTTGCGAGCGCTCGGGGCTCGGCTTGCTCGATGGAGTGGACAGCGGTGGAGCTCCTGGACACGATGAGAGGACGCACGGGAGGCGGGAAGCACGGCTACGACAAAGGCACGGCGATGGTGGCGTCGGTCATGGCGGGGGAGCGCGAGGGGGAGGAGCTGGAGAGAGGAGGGGGTGTCTGGGGGGTTCGGGGGAGCGGGGGAGGCTGATCCACGACGTCACCGGGCGCGGGGAGCGGCGAGGCGGCGAGCAGGTGCGTGGCGCGCGCTGCGGTCGCCATCGGGCACCTGCCTGCCTGCCTGGCCGGCAAGCAGCTCGCTGGAGCGGCGCTGGGCTGGGCCGGCAGGTGGGCCGGAAGCAGGCATCAGGTAAGTTTTTCCATTTCTTTCCGTTTCTGTTTTTTTAATACTTCTGCAACTTTGTTGAATTAAATAAAATACTTAGGCAACTCCTAAAATCACCAAACTACTCCTGGTCCATAGTAGGATTATTTCCAACATGAAACATTTCAGTTTGGAGATATTTGAGCATTTAAATATTTTATATAATTTTAAATGCCCAAATTCAAATATTTATGATTTAATTCAAAAACCCTAAGATGGCCTAGGAAAATGTGCATCACTTTTGGCAGAGGTTCTGAACCAAGACAAAAAATGATGGGCATTTTAGAAGGGCATTTCAGGTTCATTGAAAAAGTTTTTAGTAAACCCTAATTGGTTTCAGAGGGGACTGGGGGTTCTGTCATCCCCATTTCAGGTTTCTGATGAAAGAGTAAACATGATGCAACACTCTAATGCATGGCTAACTAGGATGTGACAACTCACCCCCACTCAAAAGAATCTCGTCCCGAGATTTGGGTTCCTCCCGAAAGAAGGCGGGATACTCAAGTCGAAGACGATCCTCCCTTTCCCAAGTTGCTTCATCCTCAGAATGGTGCGACCATTGTACTTTGAGAAACTTGATATTATGACGTCGAGTGGTACGCTCGGCCTGATCGAGGATACGAATGGGGTACTCTCGATATGTAAGATTATCTTGGAGATCAAGCGTTTCGTGGTCCACTCCACGGATAGGATCCGAGAAGCATCGCCTGAGTTGGGAAACGTGGAAGACATCGTGGACTCTGGAGAGGTGCGGAGGTAGTTCCAACTGGTAGGCAACTTCTCCTCGTTTAGCGAGAATGCGAAAAGGTCCAATGTAACGAGGAGCCAATTTGCCTTTGATACCGAAACGATGGGTTCCCTTCAGAGGGGTAACCCGAAGATAAGCCTTCTCATCAACCTCGAAAGTCATAGCCTTATGTTTTCGGTCATATTGACTCTTTTGACGAGATTGGGCTGTTTTCAACTTTTCACGAACGATGCGAACTTGCTCTTCTGCTTCCTGAATCATATCCGGGCCAAAGAATTGTCTATCCCCGGTCTCTGACCAGTTAAGGGGTGTTCGACACCGTCGTCCATAGAGAACTTCAAAAGGGGCTTTACCCAAGCTAGATTGATAGCTGTTGTTGTAAGCGAATTCGGCAAATGGAAGGCACTTCTCCCAATCCATTCCGAATGAGATAACAGAGGCTCGAAGCATGTCTTCTAGAATCTGGTTGACGCGTTCCACTTGACCACTCGACTGAGGGTGGAAAGCGGTGCTAAAGGAGAGACGGGTTCCCATAGCATTTTGGAAACTTTCCCAAAATCGAGAGGTGAAAAGACTTCCTCGATCCGAGTTAATTTCCAAAGGAACACCATGGAGAGACACTATCCGGGAGATGTATAAGTCTGCCAATTGACTAGCGGTTATACTCTCACGAACAGGTAGGAAATGGGCTACTTTGGAAAGACGATCGACAACGACGAAGATAGCATTATTCCCTCTCTTGGTCCTGGGAAAACCGGTAATGAAATCCATACCAATTTTATCCCATTTCCATTCAGGAATAGCTAAGGGTTGAAGGGTGCCAGCAGGCCGTTGATGCTCTGCTTTTACACACGACAGACGTCGCAATTAGCAATATACTGAGCAATTTCTCTCTTCATCCTAGTCCACCAGAACCTCTGGCGTAGGTCCTGATACATCTTAGTACTACCGGGATGAATGGTGAGAGGAGATTCATGAGCCTCCTTAAGGATCAATCGCCTCAGGTTTCGCACTTTGGGAACCACTAGTCGATTCCCGAAGTATACGACCCCTTGATCATTAATGGAGAAACAATTCGCAATTCCTTTCTTGATGTTTCTCTTGATGCGGGAGATTCCCGGATCTACCTTCTGTGCCTTGACGATCTGGTCCGTAAGGGTAGGTTTCGCCACCAAGGTGGAAAGAAAACCTTGAGGAACAATGTGAAGGTTAAGCTTCCGAAATTCCTCATGGAGAAGCGGTTGACTTTGTTGTAACATTAGGTTGTTACAATAAGATTTACGACTTAGCGCATCAGCCATGACGTTGGCTTTCCCTGGGGTGTAAGTTATTCCTAAGTCGAAATTTGTGATCAACTCAACCCAACGTCTTTGCCTGAGATTCAAATCCGGTTGGGTGAAAATGTACTTCAGACTTTGGTGATCAGTGAATATTTCGCAACAGTTACCGAGGAGGTAATGTCGCCAGGTCTTAAGTGCATAGACTACGGCTGCAAGCTCTAGATCATGAGTAGGATAATTCTCCTCATGTGGGTGCAATTGCCGTGAAGCGTAAGCAATTACATGTCAATCTTGCATGAGAATGCAACCTAATCCTTGTCGCGAGGCGTCGCAGTAGATAACAAAGTCCTTAGAGAAGTCTGGCGGTACCAGTACGGGAGCAGAAGTCAGGCGTCTTTTCTGTTCCTGAAAGCTATGCTCACATTGTGGAGTCCATTCGAACTTTTTATCTTTCTTGAGGAGTTCGGTTAGAGGTTTAGCAACTTTGGAGAAGTTCTCGACAAAGCGACGACAATAGCTCGCTAAGCCCAGAAAACTCCGAACTTGCTTGACCGATTCAGGTGGAGTCCAATTAAGGACGGCTTGAACTCGCTCAGGGTTAACAGCAATACCTTTACCAGATATTACATGACCCAGATAGGTCACTTCCGACAACCAGAATTCACATTTAGAAAATTTGGCATAAAGGCGATGCTCTCAAAGTTTCTTCAACACTAGCCTTAGATGTTCGGCATGTTCCTCCTCGTTCTTGGAGTAGATGAGTATATCATCAAGATAAACTACGATGAATTTATCCAAATACTCCATGAAGATTGAGTTCATTAACCGAGAAAAGGTGGCTGGAGCGTTGGTTAAACCAAAGGACATGACGGTGTACTCGTATTGGCCATAACGAGTAACAAAGGCCGTTTTAGGAATGTCCCCGTTTCTGATTTTGATTTGATGGTAGCCCAACCTCAAATCCATCTTGGAGAAGACTGAGGATCCAGCGAGCTGATCATACAGGTCGTTGATCCTGGGGAGCGGATATTTGTTCTTGATTGTGACCAAATTGACAGGTCGATAATCTACAACCATCCGGTCCGTACCATCCTTCTTCTTGACGAATAGGACGGGGCAAGCCCACGGAGATGAACTAGGTCGGATGAAACCCTTTTTCAAGGACTCATCGAGTTGTTTCTTAAGCTCGGCTAGTTCTAGTGGTGCCATCTTATAGGGTCTTCTAGCAATCGGAACGGTTCCTGGGATGAGGTCTATTACAAACTCAACATCCCTGTCAGGTGGAACACCTGGCAATTCCTCTGGGAAGACATCCGGGAAGTCACGGACTACCGGAACGTCCTCAAGGTCTGGCAAAGGGCTGGCGTTAAGAGAATATAATTGTCGCTCGGCTAACTGGGTCAAGACATTGACTATCTTGCCCGAAGGATGAGTGAGTTGGACAGTCCTAGAGAAGCAATCAATTTTGGCATGATGAGCTGACATCCAGTCCATACCCAAAATGATATTAATATCTGAAAATTTGAGAGCTATCAAAGATGCAAGGAAAACAAGTCTGTCGACTTGGATTTCATTTCCATAACTTACCCTGGAGGTCTGCCATCTAGAACCGGGAGTAGAAATTTCCATAGTGGATGGCATGTCACAGAATGCGGTGTTATGCAAACGAGCATAGTTCTCGGATATAAATGAATGAGAGGCTCCTGTATCGAAAAGAACAGATGTCGGGTGGCAATTAACAAGGAGCGTACCGAGAACGACGTTGGGATCCTCTTGAGCTTCTCCGGCAGAGATACAGTTGACATGGCCACGTGTAGCGGTGGCCGGCTTGGCGTGGAACACTTTCCCTGTCGGCTTGCCACGGCTAACAGCTTTAGCAGATTGGTTGGGGTTGGTCTGGGGACACTCACGCATATAGTGGCCAGATTCCCCACACTTGAAACAAGTCACGGAACTGGTACGTGGAGGAGCATTGTTGGTTGGACCCCCATAGGGCTTGGCTGGTGCAGACTGTTGAACGGGGCGAGGCGCCTGGAAGGATGGCCTCGGTGTGAACCTAGGTGGCAGGGCAGTGTTGGGCACCCACACGCGGCGCTTCTGAGGACCCGCACCGGATGAGGAACCCATGTCACGGCCATGCTTGCGTGTTGCGTCATAATCAGTCTGACCAGTCTCAGCACTGATGGCCTTGTTAACAAGTTTCTGAAAAGATGTGCACTCATGCAGACGGAGGTCGCAGCGAAGCTCAGGACTAAGTCCCTTACGGAACCTTGCTTGCTTCTTGGCATCAGTAGAAACTTCCTCAGTTGCATATCGTGCGAGGTTACCGAACTCCCTGCTGTAAACATCCACAGAGAGTCAGCCCTGAGAGAAACTGCAAAATTCCTCACGTTTACGGTCCATGAGACCCTCCGGAATGTGATGTTCACGGAAAGCTTCGCTGAATTCAGCCCAAGTAGTGACATGGCCCGTTGGGCGCATAGCTCCATAATTCTCCCACCATAGACTGGCAGGGCCTTCAAGATGATATGCAGCAAAGGTGACCTTGTCAGCCTCAGCTACCAGCGCGGAATGTAGCTTGTGGGAGATACGGCGGAGCCAGTCATCAGCGTCGAGAGGCTCGACGGAGTGGTGGAACGTGGGTGGATGTAACTTGATAAAATCACTGAGTGACACCACGTTAGTCCTCTGATGGTGTGCTGTGTTCTGTTCAATACGCTCCAACAAACGGTTGGTCTCCCGCTTGTTTCTTTCAGCTTCCATCATAACCTCGGCTAGGGAAGGAGGATGAGGCAGATTTGCATTCCTGACTTCACTGCCTTCGGCCTGCTCTTGAGGAGCAGGGTTAGTGCGCATGTTGACCATCCTAGGTAAACAAGACAATGATTTAGTCAGGATGATAAAATTCCGACATAGGATACAGAATGTAAGGAATAACTCGGAATGCAAGATGATCATCCGTATGACATGGTAGATACAGAAACTGCTTCTTTATTCCATCGTCATACACACCATACAGGGTTTAGTACAAGACCAAACAAAGTACTATTACGGTGAAAAGAGGATTACATCTCATCGGAGGCATTCCCAGCTCCTATACATTATTTTTCTACACCTCCGGAAGGCGATACAGCTAGGTCATATCCCACGAGTCACGCAGGACGATAAACGACACAGCTAACACGAACTAGTGATACTACCACTAACTCAGACCGATCCGTAGTAGTCCTCGTAGAAGTCACCTCCATAGCCTGGAAGCTCAACATGATCATCCGGAAACAGACGATCTCGCGGAGCTTGTGGACCATAGGGGCTAGGATGAGGTCTTGGACCAACAGACGGTGGCCTGCGGGGACCGCGAGGTGGGGTGATGCCTCCTACATCACGCCAACCCATCACGTCTGGCAGAGCAGATCTCACAGGATAGAGATCGCGCATATCCGAATATCCAGCTTGCACCGCCGGTGCAAACCGAGTCAATGTGGCCCAGTGGTCAGCACGGGTATTGAAGAGCTCTAACCTCAAGGCCCGATTTTCACGGTCCTTATCCTCGAGCATCTCAGCAGTGGTGCGAGTCAGTGAATCCTCCTGGGTAGGGTCAGCATAGATAGCCTGGAGATACCCTTGTGCTCCCGGAAGTGATCCTGGCATATACCGGAAATCAGAGTCCCGAGATAGGCCAGACCTGACTCGCATGATGGTCATCATAGAGTAGGCGGCGTCCTGCACAGCCATCTCAATAGTAACCCCGAGTCCATAGGAGCAGTGAAGGGGCTCGGTGGACCCAGGATAAGATGGAAATATCCTGACAGTGCAGAGATACTGGCTTTGATTAAAGTCTCGGAATTGCTCTTCGACCGTGTACTCAGGATACCAACGGTATCCAGCCTCAGTCATTACCCTAACCAACATGGCAGTATGGCCGGGTACATCTAGGCATCGAGTCAGGCGAACCACTTGATTGAGGTCGCGAGTGGCCATCTGAAAGCACAATCATAATGCAAAGGCATTAGAATTTCTAGCAAAATTTTGGCAGCATAACAGCTGTAAATGCTCAAGAAGGATTTTGAGACATTTGACAAAGGATTTCATACACACACAACATCATCATATCAGAGTTTTGAATCCATCCTAACAACATAACGTGGTAGTAGAACTGAACTAGGCTTGTATCCATCAACCCTATAAGGTACTACTGATTAGTAACACGTCATCCTAATAGAGAGAATAGATCCTAATTCCTTAACCCCCGGTGGAAGAATAGACTGACTCAGATCAGAATGTCATAAGATAAAGGAGTAAAAAGAGCCTTACGTTCCACCCACAAACAATTCCCCTACATATAACTAAAGAATTTCTAGACTCAACATCGACCAGTTTGGCTTGGAGAACCTACAGGCAGTCCGGCTCTGATGCCAACGCTGTCAGGACCCCGACTCGATGTCACATCGATCTAGCCGGTAACACCTCATATCACTTTGCGGCCTCACGCACGGTATCCCCACGGGTGTCGCCTTACCTTTGCCCGGGACCGTTTGCGCCTTTTGGCTCACGTATATGATAGTGTCGCTAGCATCCATATGATAAGGAGCCCTGGCTGACATGACTAGTCGTAAACCCAAAGTGGCACAGACTTACAGGGACAGGCATCCATGACCCAGCTTCGAACGTGTCGGTCATCAACAAGTGGGTCCGGGCTGTAGCACTGGGCTAGCAGGACTCCGGTAAACCGGGCTGTAGCGGGCTAACAGGACTCCGGTACTCAATGCGTGACATTTCCCCGAAGGGACAGACACCGGAACGAAGAAGGACACATGCCGGCCAGCCTAAGTGTTCCAGAGCAGTAGCAAGCTACCATGGCTCAGCGGTAACACTAGGAGACATTTCCCGGTAAGAGAGGCTACTAAAGATAAACAACTAGATAGTCAGATCCCACACATACCAAGCATTTCAATCATACACACAATATGCTCGATATGTGCAAATACAACAAGGCATCACAACATGACTCTACGACACAAGTACTTTATTTAAGGCTCAGAGAGCCATACATAACATACACAAAGGTACGGGTCACACGACCCAGCATTCAAGTCGTACAGTCATACAAACTAGCAGCGGAAGTAACTTGTCTGAGTACAGACAACTAGAAAAATAGAAGAGGCTTGGAAAGCCTAGCTATACTACGAGGTCCTTCACAAGATCAGGATCACCACTTGGGCCTTAGCCTACTCATTGATGTCAACGTCTACGTAGAACCCATCAGAAGGGGTTGCAGCGTCTTCTGTAAAAATGTAAATTATAGCAACATGAGTACAAAGGTACTCAGCAAGACTTACATCAGATCCTACATACATGCATATTATCAAGAAGGGTTGGTGGAGTTATTTCAGCAAGCCAGCTTTGACTCTTGGCTAGGCTAACCTACGAGACTCCAACTTGAAATGGTTTGCGCACACGAGTCCGCTACTCACCACTTCAATACACTACCGAGGATTCACCTCCGTCTTCCTGCGGAAGAGCCCTCCTCGGCACTCACACTTATCTTGAGTCTTTTAGTAGTTTCCGTTTACTTGTCTATGAACTGTATAGGCAACCAAGTAGTCCTTTACCGCGGACGCGGCTATTCGAATAGATCATGATAACCCTGCAGGGGTGTACTTCTTCATACACGCTCTCACCACTTACCGTCGTTTACACGACATGTACTCGGCAACCTTCAAGCGGAAGCCCAACGTGGGTGTCGGCCACGACCTACCTAATCACCTAAGCCTCCAGTCCAGGTTTATCGCCTATCCAGGTTCCATCCGTAGGGAGTCCGGCCGAGGTTTCCCATACGGCCCCGAACGATGTGAACAGGGTTCCCGAGATACCTAACGGGTATTCGGTACACCTGGCCACGTACCTACCGCATCACAGCCCACCCCTACGGTCAGCGCTGTCCACGGCCTCCAGTAGGCTACAAACACCAGAAACTACTTGCAACTCCTGGACGGAGAACTAGGGTGAATAAGAAGCCGAGAGGGTCCATTGGTTTCGGGCCCAATGCATGGTAGTAGCTGATTCTTAAATCACACATACAGATCTCAGTGCTTAAGGTCGGCTTCAATGAAACAACCCACCATGTACTCCTACATGGCCTCTCATCGATACCTTTACCAAATCGTGTTCACCACACCACTCTCATTACCGACATAATCATTTCACTCTAGCCCATCACCCAGATGAACCAGACCTGACACGACTCTAAGCATAGCAGGCATAGCAAGGTAGGAACAACACATACATATGGCTCAATCAACTCCTACACATGCTAGTGGGTTTCATCTAGTTACTGTGGCAATGACATGTCATGTAGAGGAAGTGGGTTCAACTACCATAGCACACAGCAGTTTGAAACGCGTTGTCTTAATGCAGTAAAAGAGAGCAGGAGCGAGAACATGGGATTGTATCGATATGATCAAATGGGTGGTTGCTTGCCTGATGGTTCGATGCACTGATACGGTTCTTCGTTAGGGTAATCACGATACTCCTCGGAGGCAGAACATGCCGCAAAGAACACCGATACACAACCATCACCAAACAATGTGCATCAATATGATGCATGCATGAAACATAGCAATATGAGTGTGTTGGGCTAATGCAACTAAGACCAGAAGGGTTTGAACCAATTTGAATCAAAGATTCAAATTTCAAACTCAAACATGGCCCTTTAAAGTGTTTTTCCTTGTTCTGTATTAAACATCAGGTTAACTTGTTTAATCATGCATGAAAATAGTACAGATGGATAGATTGGATTTTTCTGATCATTTTTCATATATAATTTGTCTGATTTGGAGTTACAGAATAAAAGTTATGAATTTTTAAAGTTTAAACTATATTCTGGAATTTCCTATATTAGATTAATTCCAGAAAATCAATTATTGCGTCAGCCTGACGTCAGTGTGACGTCAGCAGGTCAACGGAACATGTCCAGGTCAAACCTGACAGTGGGTCCCGCGTGTCAGGGTGATTAATTTAATTAAAGTTTAAATAAAACTAAACCTGTTTAATTAACAGGGCTGGGCCCCACCTGTCATTGACTCAGGGGAGTCAACCAGGGCCCACCCGTGGTCAAACCCGGGCCGGCTGCACCGGCGTTTAGCCGCCGGCGAGCCCGACGCGGCGGCGGAAGTGGTTTTGGCTGTTTCGGCCACCAAATGGGTCGCGGAGACCACCGGAGTGGAGCTGAGGACGAGCCGCAGCTCTTGGTGGAGTCCGTTGGGGTCGGGGTGGCCGGAGTTGGCGCCGGCGACGACTTTGGCGGCCATCGGGGTTCGGCCGAAGACGAACTTGACGCTAGAGGGGTCAGTGAGGCGCGGGGAGTAGCTAGCTAGGTGCTACGTGACGCGGTGAGTATGATGGACACCGTGGAGTGGTCGGAGGGTGACTGGGAGCACGTCGGCGACGAGCTCCACGGCGGTGGGTGCGGTTGAGCTCCGGGAGGTCGCTACACGGCTCGGGAGCAAGAAAAGGAGGGGGGAAAGATGGCTAAGCTCACAGTGAGTGCGACGAAGCCCTTGGTGCGGCCGGAGATGGACCGGAGCGACGACGGTGTTGAAGGGGATCTCCGGCAACGGCGGTTCGGGCGAGGTCGTTGCGGTGGACTCGGGCGTTGCGAGCGCTCGGGGCTCGGCTTGCTCGATGGAGTGGACAGCGGCGGAGCTCCTGGACACGATGAGAGGACGCACGGGCGGCGGGAAGCACGGCTACGACGAAGGCACGACGATGGTGGCGTCGGTCATGGCGGGGGAGCGCGAGGGGGAGGAGCTGGAGAGAGGAGGGGTGTCTGGGGGGTTCGGGGGAGCGAGGGAGGCTGATCCACGACGTCACCGGGCGCGGGGAGCGGCGAGGCGGCGAGCAGGTGCGTGGCGCGCGCTGCGGTCGCCGTCGGGCACCTGCCTGCCTGCCTGGCCGGCAAGCAGCTCGCTGGAGCGGCGCTGGGCTGGGCCGGCAGGTGGGCCGGAAGCAGGCGTCAGGTAAGTTTTTCCATTTCTTTCCGTTTCTGTTTTTTTAATACTTCTGCAACTTTGTTGAATTAAATAAAATACTTAGGCAACTCCTAAAATCACCAAACTACTCCTGGTCCATAGTTGGATTATTTCCAACATGAAACATTTTAGTTTGGAGATATTTGAGCATTTAAATATTTTATATAATTTTAAATGCCCAAATTCAAATATTTATGATTTAATTCAAAAACCCTAAGATGGCCTAGGAAAATGTGCATCACTTTTGGCAGAGGTTCTGAACCAAGACAAAAAATGATGGGCATTTTAGAAGGGCATTTCAGGTTCATTGAAAAAGTTTTTAGTAAACCCTAATTGGTTTCAGAGGGGACTGGGGGTTCTGTCATCCCCATTTCAGGTTTCTGATGAAAGAGTAAACATGATGCAACACTCTAATGCATGGCTAACTAGGATGTGACAAAACCCTTCAATTTACCCTCATATGTAATGCTTTACATTCCGCTGCTATACTATTAGAACTAGTAGAATGCCCATGCATTGCCACGTGCTTTTGAAATATGTTGCTGAAGTTATATATACATAATGCATATTAAATTTCTCGTGTAGAGAATAGATAGAACGGACAAGATCAAGTAATAATTGAAGTCCACTTAACTTGCAATGTAATTTAATAACAAAAAACAAATTTGATGATGCATACATATAGAGCGACTATCCAACTAAAAATCTGTTAACAAATTAAGATCTACTTGATGCGCTTAAGAAAGTCTCGCATAATGTTAGTAATGTTGACTTTAGCTTCATTTGCACGGTATTTAAGCAATTATGATAAAAAATTCTACCTCAGCTCATACCCATTCTACACAAGCAATATATGTAGTTAGCATAAATACTTCACATCAATTCTAAGATAATGTTTAACAGAGAATACTCTCTATGGAAGCCGGACAAACGAATTCTTTACCATTCCATTAGAGCATAAAATAAAATAAAAATCATGTGCGTTGCCACGGGCCAACACATGGATCTATCATGAGGCCCTCAATTTTAGCACTTCGGTCATTGTGTTATTGCTTCGCTAAGTTGTCACCCCGCTCCAAATCTGTCTAGTGTTTTCTCTTAGTCTATCAAATTGTTGTAGTCAGTCTGATCATCCCTAATCCACATACTATGAACTGAATACTCCCTTCCCCCGATTTAAATGGCCCAATTCAAAAATATAGTTAAACAAGGCAAATGATGAGTGATGGAATGATTTTTCTAGTTTGCAATACTAACCCAATTAAACAGATGCATTAATTTGTGTTAATTACAACATATGCATTTGTGGCCACTAAATTAGTAGGAACGTTCCATGCATTGGTGAGTTATTTGTTAATCCTTGCATGCAGAGATTTAGTATGCTTTGGAGTCTAAGCATAGGGCCTTTAAACCGGAAAAAAGAAAAAGCATATTATGATGGACTCTCATGCTCATGTCATGGGCATTGTGGAATGAGAGAAATGACCGAGTCTTTCACAAGAAATCCACATTGACGTCCATAGCCTTCGAGCATATTAGGGCAGATGCAATATTGTGGGTGACCGCCGGTGCTAGGCACCTGGGTTCCATTAGGATAGGGAGAGGAGTCAGATCGGCGCGTATATTTTTTCCTCGTGCAGTTTTTTATTGGGATGAAAACCGGGTGGGGACATTAGGAGTAGAGATTGGTTCTTAGGGGTTGTTTGGATAGCTAGTTTTTAGAGAGCCAGTTGGTTATAAACGTGTTTCAGCATCTAACTAACTAAATGAATACTCTGCTGCCTCGGGTCAATTGGTGAGTGAAGCAAAGTGATCAATATATTTCAGTCCCAATACTAATGTGGAGGTGAAGGTGGATGTGTGCCAAATTCTGAATATAATGACTGGACCTTTCTCAGATAAATACTTGGGTCTCCCTTCTATGATTGGAGTGGATCGAGTAGATTGCTTTAAACATCTCATAGAGAGGATTGAGATAATTGTCAATGGTTGGAAAGAGAGGACACTATCTTATGGACGAAAAGAAGCTCTGATAAAAGCGGTTGCCCAAGCCATTCCAACTTATGCGATGAGTGTCTTTAAATTCTAGAAGAAAATTTGCAAGGGGATCACTGACGCAATGTCGCAGTATTGGTGGGGTGATGATGAGAACCAACGCCGGATGCACTGGTTTACGTGGTGGAAAATGTGTGTGCCAAAAAACAGGGGAGTAATGGGTTTTCGGGACACCCATAGTTTCAACTTAGCTATGCTCACAAAGCAATGTTGGAGACTGATTGAAAATTATGATTCTCTCTATGCCAGGGTATTGATATCAAGATACTATCCCTCAGGTGATATACTAAATTGTGAATTGAAGAAGGGCTCATCCTATGTCTGGCAGAGTATATGGGCGGGAATTCAAATGTTCAAGAAGGGAAGTATATGGAGAGTTGGAGATGGAGCAAAAATAAACATCAAGGAAAGTAGTGACAGTACGTGGTAACCAAGTTCTCACAAGAGTTAACGAACTAATTGACCCAATATTCGGGGAATGGGATGAAATGCGTATACATGAGAACTTCTGGCCTATAGATCATGACCGGATTCTCCAAATACCTATTCATTATCAGGACACAGAAGATTATATGGCATGGCACTTAATGAAGAATGGCGTCTTTACGGTTCGATCGGCATATTACAAACAGCGAGAAGAGTATTAGGCATCCGATCTAGTGTTATTCAGTATGGCGGATCATCTACACACCCGGTTTGAAAAAAAACTATGGACTCTCAAGCTAACTAGGAAGATCAAAAAATTTATGTGGCGGTGTTTGCACAATGCTATTCCATGTCTATGCATTCTTGCAAATCGCCACATTGGCAGTAATTTCCAGTGCCCCATTTGCTCAGCGGGTGCAGAAGATATTATGCATTCCCTTTTTAGATGTCCCCGTGCAAGGCTAATATGGGAGGCTCTTGGATTAGCAAAGGAAGTGGCTGATGCCTCGCCAGTGGACCGAGCTGGATCGGCTGTGATTGATTTCCTGCTATGTGACCAATCTGTCCAGCGACTATATTTGGACACTGTTGAAGTACCAGAACTATTTTCAGCGGCATGTTGGTATATCTAGTGGCAACGCAGAGAACTGGCCCGTGGTGAACAATCCTGGATGTACAACTCCAGGAATATACGATATAGAACTAAACTTTGTACGAGCAAAAGGGAAGATGACCCAAGTGAGGGAGTCCTGGATTAAGGGGCCCTCAGGTGTTCAGGCTGTATGATATGGGATGGACTGATGGGCCGTGAAGATACAAGGTAGAAGGCCTTCCCCCGTGTCCGGATAGGCCTCTCGTTTGCGTGGATGGCAAGATTGGCGTCCAGATGTATAGTTTCCTTCCTCTATAAACCGACTCTGTACAACCCTAGACCCTTTCGTGTCTATATAAACCGGAGGGGTTAGTCCGTAGAGGCCATGAGAATTCACATAGACTAGACATCTAGGGTTTAGCCATTACGGTCTCGAGGTAGATCAACTCTTGTAACCCCAATATTCATCAAAGTCAATCAAGCAGGAAGTAGGGTTTTACCTCCATTAAGAGGGTCTGATCCTGGGTAAAACATCGTGTCCCCTTTGTCTCCTGTTACCTTCGATCCTAAGATGCACAGTTCGGGACCCCCTACCTGAGATCGGCCGGTTTTTACTCTGTCGCCAAGTTCCACGCATGAATGGATGGGCTCCTAGTCTAGTGGGACATCATATTTTGAATGTTGATGCATCCTTTTCAGATGATGATTTCACAGGAGCTTGTGGAGCTGTGATACGCGACAATCGAGGAGGCTCTATCAGAGTTGCCATGGCTCGACTTGACCATGTTCTAGATGTGGTTTCAGCGGAAGCGACGACACGGTTGGAAGGGCTTCAATTAGCACAAGGTACTGGATGCAACAATCTCCTAGTACGTATGGACAATCTGATAGTCGTGGAAGCATTGCAGAATAATGAAGGATACTCAATGGTGGTGGCCCCTATCATTCAAGATTCTCGAGAGTTGATGAGAGAGTTCGGGAAGGCTATCATAGAACATTGTAATAGAGAGTCTAATATGGTTGCGCATGAGCTAGCTCATTATGGTAGTGCTAACAACCCTACTCTCTGGGTAGAAACGCTGTCTGTTTTCCTGTTAAAGTTTTTAGCGGATGATGTAAGTGTTATTTGAATTTTAATAAAGCTAGCCATAAAGGCCTCCCTGCCAAAAACTAAAACCAAAACTTTGTTTACTCCTAAAAAACTAAAACTTTGTTTGGTTAATCTAACTAATTCTTGGATAAGGAAAAGTTGGTTCTCGTAATACTGAGATTTTTCATTTTTGGAAAAAAAAACCCGGCTCCGAGACGTCTTCGCGCAAACGCGTTTAAGAAAAATGGGTCTTCGCTACCAGCCGTACGTGGCGTGGAGCTCCATGAAGAAGAATGTCTTCCTCCACCAAGAGGCTGACGCCATGCCAGTGCCAGTGCTGGGGACGTGACCTATGGCAACCATGAGTCGGCAATGAACAACGGTGAATCGACGAATCTGCTATGTATGGCCACGTTGACGGCAACTTGTTGGTCCTCCTGGACGGCACAACGTTGCACGTCTCCCTCAAGAACCTGGAGTGTGCTGCCGACGCTCATCGTCTAGCCCCGGCATCACGGCCGCTATGTAGCTGACTGCAATGGAATGCATGACACCGCGGTGCCGGAGTACTTCAGTGGCAACAAACTGCAACAGCCTGGGGTAGAGTATTTGCAGGACCGATGACCATGGAGATGCCTTGCCTGCGCGCGGTCGCATGCAAAGTCCTGTTGGCCATGGAACATGAGCAGCAGCCAGTGGCATATTCTATGTCGGGGCGACAACCTCGGCAGCCAAGGGAAGGGCCCGATGCCTTCTACGGACGGGATCTTTGTGGGTGGAGGGGAGGGGACGCGAGAAACCGCGACGAACAAGCCCTGGTTAGTTGAAGCTTGGAGGTTTCATTAATGGCAGCCAATCAGACAGAAGTAGGAAGTGGCCACCCATGATATATAGGTTAATCGCTATCCAAACAAAGAATTATACAAAACCAATTTATTAATTTCCTAACCCAAACATAGATTTCCATACACTCGTTCTTGATAAACAATAATGTAAAACGAGTTTCGTTAAAACGGGCGAAAATTGATTTCCTATATACCCGTGGCTAACCCTCGCTATCCAAACAATGACTTAGAAAAGGCAAAGATCGATGCATTAGAAAACTTAAGATTTGGAATTGATTGTAATGAAACTAAAATTTTATTGATCGTAATGTGCTATCAGTTCCTGCCCATTTATAATGTGTCTAGTTAGGAAACTTTGGAATGATTAGGAAAGTTTTTATTGTGAGGGTAAAAATATCAACATGAGGAGATATGGTGATGAGATGTGAGAGGAAAATAAATCGGACGAAAATAAACCAGACGAAAGTAAATTGTGGACGCAATCCTACCAACTCAAACATTAGGAGTAGACATTGCATGTGTAGGTTGATTGCTTGACTTGTGCTAATTGCTAAAACCTGCCCACAAGTAAAATTGGGAAAATGATAGCTTTTATTTGGTTAAGTAGTCCAATCACCACTTTTAGACATACTTTCGATCCTACAAGTGGTATCAGAGCATTGGTCTCTGCTAGCCTTAATTTCCATAGATTTGGTGATCATAGCCTTGGTTTCACAATGTAGGAGAGTATGGCGTCTAACAAGGTTAACTACCACCATAGAGGTCCTTATTTTGATGGTACAAATTTTGCTAGTTGGAAGCATAAGATGAAAATGCATATTTTTGGTCATAACCCCGCCATTTGGGTTGTTGTGCGTGTTGGCTTGCAAGGTGATTTCTTCGAAGATGGTAAAGAACCGGATCGTGAAGCAAGCATGGAAGAATTGAAGATTTTGCTATACAATGCTCAAGCTTGTGATATTCTCTTCAATGGATTGTGTCCCGAAGAATTCAACAAAATCAGCCGCCTTGAGAATGCGAAGTAAATTTGGGATACTTTGGTTGATATGCACGAAGGTACCGAGCCCGTCAAGGAATCTAAGTTGGATCTGCTTCAAAGTCAACTTGACAAGTTCAAGATGAAGGATGGTGAAGGAGTCGCTGAAATGTACTCTAGGCTTCCTCTCATCACAAAGAGATTGTCGTCTTAGGAAGTGAAGAGATGATCGACAAATTCATCATCAAGAAGATCTTAGAGCCTTGGAAGGAAAATATGATACCGTGTGTACCTTGATCCAAATGTTGCCCAATTACAAAGATCTCAAGCCCACGAAAGTCATTGGTGGAATTGTTGCTCATGAGATGTCACTCAAGGATAAGGAAGAGCTTCACAATAAGTCAAGTGGTGCTTACAAAGCTTCAAGTTATGCCCCTACAACATCAAGTGAGAAGAAAGTCTCCAATGAAGAATTGAGCTTAATGGTGAAGAATTTCAACAAATTCTACAAGAATAGAAGCAAAGAGAGAAGCTCCAAGTTAAGGTCTTACAATGACAAAAGATGTTCTAGTCGTGATCGTAATTGCTACAATTGTGGAAGACCCGGACACTACTCCAATGAGTGTACGGCTCCCTACAAGAAAAGAGAAGACTCACCAAAAAGAATAAGTAGAAGGGATGAATCACCTCCAAGAGAGAGAAGGAATAGAAATGGTCGTTATGAATGAAGAGCTTCTTGTAGAAGCAAGGATTCGAAAAGGAAGGACAAGTCATCAAATAGCTACACAGGACGAATACATCAAGCTTGTCAGATTACGGGTTCCGGCAAACCCTTGAGGTTTGAATACTGGGATGCGCACAAAGATCTCTCCCCCCAGCGCACGCTCTCGCAATGACCTCAAAGCCTAACTCGCCGAACCTGAGGAACATGGGACGCAAGAGTTTATACTAGTTTGGGCCACTATTGCGGTCTAATACCCTACTCCAGTGTGGTGTGGTCGATTTCCTTGTAGGCTAGGGATGAACAAGTACAAGGGAAGAACAACCTCCTGAGGAGAGGTGTTCTTGAGCCTCTCTCTCTCTAGATGATCCCCCTGGCTACGGTGGTGGCTAGCCCTATTTATAGAGGCCCGGGTCCTCTTCGGAAATATTAGGCAGGAAGGGATCCCACAACGGCCAGTTTGAAGGGGGATAACGAGTACAAGTTATCCTGACAAAAGGTGGTCTTCTCCTGCCAAAGGATCTCATGGTGACGTCGTCGTGGGCTCCGTGATGACCTCCATCTTGCCGTACTGCTGGTCTTGGGCTCGTTGCACTGATATGGAAACCTTTGCCTGACGCCTCGGGACTCTTCGCCTGCGCCTGCCTCTTTAGCATCAAAGAAGAAACTGGCACTCTGCGCCCGCTGGCGCCCGCCTGGCCTTGGTCGTCATGGCTCACGTCATGGAAACCTCACGAGGTGTCCCTTGCCTTGATCTCCCCGCTCCTCACAAGCCAGACTAGTGAGGCTGCCCTTGAGGAGGTCTTGTGTCGTCCGCCTCGCGAGGCTTGGCCCCTTGCGAGGGTCTTGTGCCTTCATTGATGAAGATGGGCCATACCAGGCCGCTGGTGGAGCCACGCCTTGGGCCGCAGGCACGCAGGTCTGGGTACCCCCGTTCCCAAGACACCGACAGTGGCCCCCAGACCCAAGGCGCGCTCGTGCTTGGCTTCGCGGCGAAGCTAAGGGGCAAATGCGGAGCACCGCGGGCCCTAACAGCCTACGGCCTCGATTGACGCGTGGCGCTTGACGGGTCGTGGGCGTCTCCGCTTCCCCATGCTGCCTCGGCAACTGCCCGACTTGACAAGTCCCTGTTGCATGCAGAAAAAGGTCATTATTACCTTAGATCATGGAGGCCGGTGGTTGGCCTCTCCCTGGTTATAAATGTGAAGGAGAGCGGAGCCCTCGTCACCCATCTCTTCCTCCATTCCTCTTGCTTCACCTTCTTCTTCCTTCCTTCGCTGCGTCACCCATGGCGCCGATACAGAGATTCTCCGCCGCCGAGAAGGGAAAAGCCCCCCGCGAAGAGCTTGGGCCTCTCCCGCCAAAGAAGAGGCTAGCTCGCTCGCGTGATGCCATTGTGAGGCCGGAGGTGACGAGGCCTTGGCACGAACGGCCACCCCAGGCTATCCGCGGCCTTTGTATGCCTAGGCAGAGGGCTCCGGAGTAGGTAGCAGGGACCGGCGCCCCCCGCGCTATGGCCGCAGTGGTAGTGTAGTGGCGGTGTTCGCTGCCGCCCCATGAACCCATGCCGAGGGCTCCTCACGTGAACTCGTGGTGTGGGCGGTGGTGCCGCCGAGCACGTGGATCCGGTTCCCGATGTTCTTCACTGACGTGATGCCACAAAGGGGGCCGTTGGAGCTGTGGCTGCAGCATGCTGGGTGCAACACCCCGGCGACGGGGGCGGAGGTCGAGGTTGTCTCCCCCGGCAAGGTCTTCATGACCCAAGGATGGGGTGAAGTCACCCGCGTCTGCTGTGCGGAGGGGGCGCTCGCCATCTGTTGGGGATATTACTACTGGAGGTAAACCAGCCTTATGTAGCTGGGTTAACTCCTTGACGATTAGAATCCCATGAAGATGCAAGGATGATGGTGCTTCACGAAGGCCCAAGGCCCAAAGGCGGGTTAAAGCCTGTAAATGTAAACCGACCTAGTCATCTAACTTGTATTATAAGATAGGAAGGATAGAGACCGAACTGGATATGTTTATGATCCGGCTTCCGGACTCTGTAGCCCGGCGGGCGTCAACCTATGTATATAAAGGGACGACCTGGCCACGGTTTAGGGACAGACAATAACTCGAGAGCCATGCAAAGCGGATTCGCTCCCTGGCCTTCGAAACCCTAGCAATACCAATCACAACTAGACGTAGGCTTTTAACTCCCTTGAAGGGGCCGAACTAGTATAAAATCCCCGTGTCCCCTTGTCCGGTTTAACCCCTTTGAGCTAACCCGTAGCGATGGCTCCACGACTAAGTCCTTTCACAAGGACATCTGCCGTGACAAACCCACGACAGATGGCACCCACCGTGGGGCTATCGCACGATGGTTTTGAGTTCTTGAAGGGCAGCTTTGATGGACTTAAGGGATGCGCTATGGGCTGGATGACGAAGAGTCGTCACGGCAAGCTCTACATCGATAATGCAGGATGGGGTCCCGAGGCCGATTCAATCGAGTA
Source organism: Triticum aestivum (assembly GCF_018294505.1). NCBI lineage: Eukaryota > Viridiplantae > Streptophyta > Magnoliopsida > Poales > Poaceae > Triticum > Triticum aestivum. The sequence continues at coordinate 314,768,695 of NC_057803.1, forward strand.
CGGGTACCGGGTCCCCTTCAGTGGGATTCACGTCTTCATCGGCAAGATCGGCGAACCGGCCCCTGAGCCGGACATCTGCACCGACATCATCAAAACGGCTCCGCGTGCAAGTTCTTCGCCAGTTCAGCCCGAGGAAAGGCATGTTTTCGTAGGTGTCATCCATGGATCAAGATACGAGGACGGGCCAGTGTCCGATGGAGAGACCGTGGTCTGTTCTGATGACAAGTCTTCTGGAGAGACCGAATCGCTTTATCAATTGCAGGGCGGCCGGATTGATGGAGGATCCGAGGGCAACAGTATTCCGCATTCCCCTGATCTGCCAAACCGGGCCGCCATCTTCATGGCTGGCACACAATCAGCGCCTCATTCATCGACCGCCGCAGCAATACTCTCTGGTTCAACAACGACTACACCGGTAGGGGCAGGAAGCTCTGCGCTGCCTCTAGCCCAAGTCCTGTCTGATTTGTTCGACGCTTTGGCAACATTGATGGCCGCAGAGGTGGATGCAGCAGCCAGGGATCAGCACAATGCGGAGATTGCAAAGGTGAAAGATCAGATAGCTCAGGCTAAAGCAGACCTGGCGACAGAGAAAGCTAGGATGGCTACGGAGCGGGCTGAATTGGAAGCACAGGCCTACCGGATTAGGCTGGATCAGAATGCTTCAGAGGAAGTCATGAGAAGAAGGTACCGATCGCGTCTCCCATCGGTTTATGGGCCGCAGAATCTCTTCAACACACCAGGAGCAGGAGCTGGTAACCAACCCATACTAAACCAGGCGGAGGCACCGGGAACAAGAGCGCCAGTTCAACCGCGCACGACGGACCCGCCTTACCAGAACAACGTTGTGCGACAGTATGTACCGACACCTCCCGGGAATTATTCCAACTCGTTGGACAATATTGTGGCCGCTGCTGCACGCATGGCAGCCCTCCCAACCGACGGCGAGTCACCAGTTGCGGTGGAAGCACGTCGGGCCAGGGATCTCCTTTAAACAGTGCTAAATCAACAGCAGGCATATTCACACAGTCGTGAGAGGATTCATTCCACTCCCTGTCCAAGCCGGAGCTATAGCAGACACGTGGAGGACAAACCGGCTATGTCCAGCAGTGCACGTTGCCGAAATTCACCGCGAGGAAACAACCCGGCCGGGGGAGGCGCTAATGCGTAGGATGTTGTGGACCACAGCCACACACGTCGAGAGGCCGAGTTGGCATCTCGACACGGAGCACGACAACATACTCCAGTTCACCCTACGGCTTCAGTAGAGCCAGGTGTGGTGTTCAGTTCCTTAGGGGTGCCATGTCTCACCCCCACTTTGCATAATGTGAGACTTCCCAAGGACTTCAAGGGACCTCGTAAGGTACCAAATTACACCGCCGATTTACAACCAGAGGCGTGGGTGGAGAGCTATGAGATGGCAATGGAGATGTTAGATGTGGATGAGGCAGTGTGTGCTAAATATTTCACCACGATGTTGGAAGGAACAGCTCGTACTTGGTTGAAGAGCTTGCCAACTAACTCTGTCGGATCATGGGCCGAATTGAAGCACAGGTTTATCGAGAATTTCAAAGATACTTGTAAGCAGCCAATGTCAATCGTGGATCTGGCCGCTTGTGTTCAAGAGGAAGGGGAGTCCACGACCCATTGGGTTAAACGGGTCTCAACGATTTTGCACTCATCAGATTGTATCAATGCAGACATCGCAGTGTTAACATTAGAGGGCAATTGCCGTTTCAAGCCGCTCAAACAGAAATTAGGACGGCTCAAATGTCACTCAACGATATGTCAACGCTCATGGCCGCTTTGGTTAAATACGCCGATTCAGATAATACCAAGGACCCGGATTCAGAGGAGGACAAACCGGAGAAAGGGAAAAAGAACGGCAACGCCAAGGGTGAGCAGCCTAATCCGGCAGGCCATGGGAACAGCGGTAAGCGCAAGGCCGACAGCAGCTTGGACTTTGTTGCTAACACCAATGCTCAGGAGAATGGCCAGCGCCGTAAGGGCAAGCAGCCCCATAGGGGAGGAGGTTCAGGCCCCAATTTGGAGCGCCTGTTAAATCAGCCCTGTCAAAAGCATGGATCAAAGGAGAAGCCAGCATCACATCTTTGGAAGGACTGTTATATCATGCAGGATTTCAAGAATTCCAATATGTTCAAGTATGATAATGGCCTGCCCGACGGTTCAAGAGGTGGTTTCCATGGGCCGGGTTACGGAGGTGGTGGCTCTAGTTCAGGGTTTCAAGGCAATCAAACCGGACACATAAATCAAGGGCACCAAGGCAACCAGGGAGGCTACAACCATTAGGGGAATCAGCAGCAACAGCAGCAGTCGGGTTACCAGAGCAATCCCAAGCAGCTAAATAGCGGGCAATATCACGTTTTCACCAGTAGTTTGTGTAAGCGTGATCAGAAACTTTACAAAAGGGCAGTAAACTTTTTTGAACCGGCAGTGCCTCAGTACTTACGCTGGTCTGAGCAACCCATTTTGTGGAGTAGGGAGGATCACCCACCTCGGGTTGATAATTCGAGTCACTTGGCCCTGGTGGTAGCCCCGCAAGTCGGGGGATACAAGTTTACTAAAGTGCTCATGGATGGCGGAAGCAGTATCAACATTCTATATTATGACACATTCCGTCGTATGGGGTTGACAGATAAGAATCTTAAACCGTCAAATACCGTTTTTCATGGCGTGGTGCCTAGTAAGTCTGCATATCCTATTGGCAAGATAGCCTTAGAGGTGGCTTTTGGAGATGATTATGATTCAAGGTCAGAAACATTGATTTTTGAGGTGGTAAAAATCAAAAGTCCGTACCACGCCTTGTTTGGGCGGCCGGCTTATGCTAAATTCATGGCAAGGCCATGTTATGTTTATTTACAGCTTAAAATGCTAGGTCATAAGGGGACTATCACAGTACATGGAAGCAGAAAGATCGCTTTGGAATGTGAGGAAGGTGATGCGGCTTATGCTGAGTCGGTTTGTGCCATGGAGGAGCTGAAATTCTATAAGGAGCAAGTTGATCCGACAGACATGACTTCTTTGAAAGAGCCAACTACGGAACACGATCCGGCATTGAAGTTTAAATCGGCCACAGATACTAAGATGGTTGACTTTGCTCCTGGCGATTCATCCAAACAGTTCAGCATCAGCGCTAACCTGGATCCCAAATAGGAAAGCACGCTCATCGAGTTCATCCGTGAGAATCGGGACACCTTTGCATGGAAACCTTCTGACATGCCAGGTGTACCAAGGGAACTCGCTGAGCACACACTTAACATTGATCCTAAGTTTAAACCGGTCCGGCAGTTTCTCCGCCGCTTCAATGAAGAAAGGCGTAACGCTATTGGTGAAGAGGTAGCCCTTCTATTGGCCGCAGGGTTTATTGTAGAGGTCTTTCATCCAGAGTGGTTGGCTAATCCGGTGCTGGTTCTTAAGAAAAACGGCACTTGGCGTATGTGTGTGGGTTACATAGATTTAAGCAAAGCTTGCCCTGCAGACCCCTTTGCTCTCCCTCGCATTGATCAGATAATTGATGCAACGGCAGGTTGTGACCGTTTGTGTTTTCTGGATGCGTATTCTGGTTATCATCAGATCAAGATGGCAGTTAAGGACCAGGAGAAGACAGCTTTCATAACTCCCTTTGGAGCCTTCTGCTATGTTTCCATGCCTTTTGGACTCAAGAGTGCCCAGGCAACTTACCAGCGATGTGTTCAGAATTGCCTTCATAAGAAAATTGGGCACAATGTTCATGCATATGTGGATGATATTGTGGTAAAGTCTAGAAAGGAGGAGACATTGATAGATGATTTGAGAGAAACCTTTGACAATCTCCGGGTTTACAAGATGATGCTCAATCCGGAGAAGTGTGTCTTTGGTGTCCCGGCAGGCAAGCTCTTTGGTTTTCTGGTGTCAAACAGAGGCATTGAGGCTAATCAGGAAAAAATTGCAGCAATTACATCCTTGGTTAAACCGGCGTGTATCAACGATGCTCAACGTCTGGCCGGCTGGATTACAGCCTTGAGCCAGTTTATCAGTCGCCTTGGAGAGAAGGGCATCCGCTTATATCAGATGCTCAAGAAAACAGATAACGTTGTCTGGAGCGAGGCAGCTGATAAAGCGTTAGAGGATCTGAAGAGGCAGCTAGCTGAACCGCCCGTGCTTGCAGCGCCAATCGATAAAGAGCCGTTATTACTATATGTGGCTGCTAATGCCCGGGCTGTTAACGTAGCCATTGTGGTAAAGCGCAGAGAGCTTGGCAAGGAATATCCGGTTCAACGGCCAGTTTATTATATCAGCGAGGTGCTCATTGAGTCAAAGCAGAGGTATCCGCATTGGCAGAAGCTGGTGTACGGAGCGTTTATGGCAAGCCGGAAGCTTAAACATTATTTTCAGGGCCATCCCATCACAGTGGTCAGTTTAGCTCCTCTGGGCAATATCATTCAAAACAGAGAAGCAATTGGCCGGATTGCCAAGTGGGCTATTGAGCTTGGACCTCATGGGCTCAAATATATACCCCGCACAGCAATCAAATCCCAGGCACTCGTGGACTTCATCAATGATTGGACGGAGTTATAGGCACGTGAAGAGAAACCAGACAATACATATTGGACTATTCATTTTGATGGATCCATACAGTTGGAGGGCTCGGGAGCTGGAGTCATATACTAACTTCCCCACAAGGTGACAATTTTTTTATGTACTCCGTTTATTGTTCCCTTGCACTAACAATGCAGCTGAATATGAGGCTTTGCTCTACGGTCTTCGGATGGCTAAGGAGATGAATTTGAGCCGGGTTAAGTGCTTTGGCGATTCAGATCTAGTGGCTCAGCAGGTGTCTGGCACTTGGGATTCTAAGGACCCACTCATGGTTGCATATCGGCGAGAGGTGGACACAGTGGCTGGTCACTTTAAGGGTTATCAGGTGGACCATATAGACTGGCGGAAGAATGAAGCGGCGGACGCTTTAAGTCATCTTGGTTCCCAGTGTAAACTGGTCCCGCCCAATGTCTTTCTTGATGTGTTGCATAATCCGTCAGTCAAGATGCCAACCGAAGAAGATTTGGCTATTCCTGATCCGGAGGCTCAGTTGGTGGCAATTCTGCATGCCATACTGGATTGGACAATCCCATATCTGGCTTACATGAACCGGGGCAAGTTACCAGATGATGAAACGTTGGCCCGACAGATAATCCGGCGTTCTAAGTCCATGACCATACTCAACGGGGAGTTACATCGCTATAGCGTTTCAGGAGCGATTCAGCGTTGTGTTTCTCCTCAAGAAGGTTGTGAGATTTTACGAGAAATCCATGAAGGGGACTGCGGTCACCATGCCAGTTCAAAGTCTTTGGTTTCTAAAGCTTTTCGCCACGGTTTTTTACTGGTTGACAGCGCATGCTGATGCGGAAGATTTAGTCAAGAGGTGTGACGGGTGTCAAAAATTCGCCCGCCGTGCGCGCATTCCGGCTCAAGAGTTGTGGATGATTCCAATTACATGGCCGTTTGCAACTTGGGGGCTTGATATGGTTGGACCCTTCAAGCGATCTAAGGACAAAAAGACCGACCTGTTAGTAGCAGTTGATAAATTCACCAAATGGGTGGAGGCAGAGCCAGTCAGCAAGTGTGATGCAGCCACGGCGGTTCAATTCATCAAAAAGGTGATATTTCGGTTTGGTTTTCCACACAGCATTATAACAGATAATGGTACTAACTTGTCAAAAGGGGAGATGGAATAATTTTGTCAACGTGAGCATATCTGGCTCGATCTAGCATCGGTGGCTCGCCCCCAATCTAATGGTCAAGCAGAGAGGGCAAATCAAGAAATTCTACTAGGTATCAAACCCAGGCTCATGGTTCCCTTAAAGAGGACACCGGGTTGTTGGGTTGAGGAACTACTTTCTGTGTTATGGAGCATCAACAGCACACCCAATAGGTCTACGGGTTACACACCTTTCTTCATGGTCTATGGAGTAGAGGCCGTTCTTCCTAGTGACATCCGTCACGACTCGCCCCGTGTGACAGCTTATGTTGAAGCTGATAATGAGAAGGCACGTCAGGATTCTCTGGACTTGTTGGATGAAGAGCGTGATCTTGCAGCAGCACGATCGGCGATTTATCAACAAGATCTCCGACGTTATCACAGCCGCCGGGTTAAAACCAGAACCTTTCAAGAAGGCGATTTGGTGCTCCGGCTCATCCAGGATCAGACTGATTTGCACAAGTTATCCCCGCCTTGGGAAGGACCCTTTGTGGTCAGCAAAAATCTGCAAAATGGGTCTTACTACGTCATTGATGTTCGAGAGCATAAAGACTCACGTCAATCGGAGGAGGAGACCAAGCGGCCATGGAACATAGCTCTCCTTCGGCCTTACTATACTTGAAGCCATAGGCTCTTCATCTGTACATATTTATGACAATGTATATATCATATAATAAATGGGAGCCTCCATTATAAGCGGGGTATTTGTTCTTTTTACATCTTGTGTGTGTTATACGAGTTAACTGACAAAGCGGAGTTTTTATCCGGTCTTAGCAGTTGCACGAATATAAAGAAAATCACTAGGGGGCTTGGTCATATTTGAACTACAACTACACCTCTTGATCGGTTTTGAAACCACGAAGCGATATCACTAGGGGGCTTGGTTGTTATTACAACATAGCTACACCTCTTGATAGGCATTTAGGCCACAAAAGAAAAATATGTGGACCAAAGAGCGTGTTGCACAAAGCACAGACTCAAACATGGGCACACACTGAGCACAGCTCACAAAGTTACTTGGGGGCTCTTTTTGCAAAGCAACAATGAGTTTGAAAGGACCCCTGTAATTGGCTATCAAGCCACGACTTGGAAGCCTGGTCTATTCACCTAAAAACCCGGGTTAACCTGCCTTCATCAAGTAACCCACTTCTGTCCAGGTAATCCTGGTATGACCCATCGAACGTTTGACATGTCAATCTTTTATAGACCCTGAACTTATCAAAGTTAAAATGATGATTGGTTAATTGGAGGTCCATCTTAAAAGGCTTTGTTAAATGGTTTAACTCAGAGGCCTGGCAGCCCATGAAAAGCCTCGATTTGGAGCCTGGCAGCTCGTAAAAAGCCTTGCATATTTTCCTTTTTGAGTTCTATTTATTGAAGTTCATAAGTATTTTTTGATAAACAGGCGTCCTTGGCCCGGCTTGCTTTTCAACTACAAGTTGTCGGCACATGATCAATTACAAACCGGTGTTTATTGACCCGGTTTGGTTTGACTAAATCACAGTGTTATAAAGAAAACCCGGTAGTTATCCCGGTCCGGTTTGATATATAGACCGGCATTGCAAGGATGGGGTTATCAATGTTCCGGATTGGTGTTAACACCTTTGCCATATACACCGTTGGTCAGCCAATGAGCGGTAAACCGCTATCTACTTTTGAGTTGTTGTGCCCTGGAACACAATTCATCATGGGTTATGTATAAATGTATCTCAAAAGGTGGCAAGAGTCATCATGAGGCATTACAAAACATGCTCAATGGCATGGCAAATAACGGAGTTTTGGCTATCTTATTACAAGAAGCTTTCAAAGCGGCTCCAGTGGCATAATTGTTTTCCACAAAGTCGGCACACAGTAGCCAGTAAACCGGTGACTGGTTTAAGACGCTTCGTCTGGACGGTTTAATGGTTGAGGGTCAGTTGGTGTGGGCACTTCTTCATCCCTCCCCAAACGCTGGAAATTAACCATCGACCAATCGATTCCAGTTAAAACTTGAAATACTGCTTCCTCATGGATAAGATTGGAGAGGTTGATATCAGGGGCATAAGTGTGCATACGAATCGGAGGCACAAGTTCTTCAAATTCCTGGATGTCGGCCGGTTGTCTTTTCCCTTCAGCATCGTAAACCGGTTGAAAATGGGAAAAGTTTGTATCATCGGCCAGTTTGCTGGCCACTGGCCGCATCTGTTTCGTCAGCCGCCGGAGGTCATCGTTATCAAAGTTTGAACTGTCTTCCTTCACACCTGGATATCCTTTAATGATATCATCCGCTTCAAGGTCTAGAATCCAGGCTTTGGCTCGAATAAGTGCGATTAAAGCTCCGAACCTGGCAGCTGCCCTCTTCAATTTGGCAATACGGGCTAGTAACATGGCCAACTTCTCAAGTGTTTCTTTAATCAATGTTGGGGCCGGTTTGTTGTAAGCTGCCGTGCAAATAGCCCGCTGAGACCCAGAGTACATCTGTTCAACCAATGTATATGCCGCTTTGAGCTTCATGCACATATCTGTACCAAGATGAGCAATCCGGGTGCCTGTCACGGTTTAACATCAGCATTCTGGTCAAAGATAAGGTTCCACAAGTTATACCAAATACATAAAGGACACACTTACCAAAGATTGCAGAAGTCATGATGTTAATTTGCCATTTCAAACCAGCCAGTTCCCCCGCAACCGGTTTCAAGGCAGCCTTGGCGTCTTCGGCACTCTTTATTAAACCGGATTTCTCGATCTCCCATTCAGCACGGTCTTTGTTGAAAGATTCTTTGAGTTTTTCCATGGCGGCTAGGGATTTCGTCAGCTCCTCTTTGGTTTTGGTGGCTTCTTCTTGTTGGGACTTCACATTGTTTTGCAAATCAATGTTTTGGGCCTCTTTATTCCTCAGATCAGACTGCAAATATTGAAGATATATCAAATGATAAGATACGTACATATTTTAAGTACAAATCGCATAACAGGCTATGCACTTCATACATGGGGGCTAATGCCTATTTGCTCTAAATTGCTACAGTTTATACAAGTCTCCAGAACAATGTAAACATTATCCTTGACACTTGGGGGCTAATGTATGTTGATTCAAAAATGGATGCATGGATTAAAACCCGGATTAACTTGCTAGAGTTAAACCGGCCTTTGGGGGATACACAGCAAAAAGCTATCTATTTGCTAATGGGTAAATTTGGTTCTTATCAGTGGCTTAAAGTGCTACGAAGACCCGGGTTATGATTCACATTATAACCCGACCCTTGGGGGTTATTTGGGCTAGCATATTCAGACTATTAATCAAGATACAAAGGAGGAAGAAAATACCTCATATCGCTCCTTCATCAAATTTACCAAACTGGCTTCATAATCCCAGTTTGCGTGCAAGCGATTCAAAAAGCCAGAGTGAAGCTCCTCTGCGTTGAGATGAGCATAACTTGCCAAATCACTACTCCATTTGCCTTTTTCTCTAGCAGCCTGCTCTTCTTTGGCACTATGTTGAGCCAAAACTACAGCATGGCCAGGAGAGCTATGGCCTATTCCAGTAATAATAACGTCATCGCCTTGGCCTTCAGGGTTTTTGGTTGATGATATTGGAATTTCAGCATCTTTCACCGGACTAGCCCGGTTTGGTTCTGCCAATTCAGTATCGGGCGTGGCAGGCTCTGCGTCTGTTGGCTCATCGGTATTTTGGCCTCCAAGGGGCAGGTCATCAGAAGTAGCTTCAGGATGAGGGCCTTCCGGTTCACAAGTTTGTTCCAGTTCATACCCTTCCGCCTCGGCTTGTTACTGATGGGTCTGGGCTAATTATCAGGACTACATGGTCGCCCTGTTAGAGATACAAAGCCAAGTTAAACGACGAGAATGCAATCAACATAGAAGACACACGGTTTTAACATGAAGACCCCTTCAACACGAAGGGTAAAAAAATAACAGGCGCCAGCCAACAAATCTTCACTATATCGGAAGAGATTACAAACGCAGGCGATTTACAATTGATCAACTAATCCCGTTAGCTCTGCGTCGGCCCAAGCCTACTGGCAATAGGCCTCACTCCGATCGCTCATCAAAAGTTAGCCTTTATCTTTATGCTTTAATTTGGATCATAACATAATAGACTCCACCTTGAGACAAATTCCATCACATGAATGAAAACCTCCTCCCTGAACAACAAAGAGAAAACACTTTCAGCGCCAAACAACCACTAGGCCTAATGTGTTCTATCAACTAAGTCCGAGCAAAGCTCAAACTCAGTAACATGAACGGACTTTGTCAACGTATCAGCGGGATTATCATGAGTACAAATCTTGCATACCTTCAGTTTACCTTCCTCAACAATGTCTCGAACATAATGGTATTTGACATCAACATGCTTTGTTCTCTCATGGAACATATGATCTTAGTGAGGTATATGCCACTCCGACTGTCACAAAACAGATTAATGCAAGAATTATCTCTAGAAAACTGAGCATACAAAACTTTCAGCCAAACTGATTCTTTACATGCTTCTGCAATAGTCATGTATTCTGCTTCAGTGGTAGATTGGGCAACTACCGGCAGCAACGTTGCGCTCCAACTCACGGCACAACCACCAACAGTGAACACATAACCCGTAAGGGACCTCCTCTTGTCCAAATAGCTAGAAGCAAAATCTGAATCCACATATCCGGCTAGTCCCTCACCAGTCCTGCCGAATTTCAAATAACCATTGGAAATGCCACGAAGATACCTGAAAATCCATGGAACAACCTTCCAATGTTCTTTACTAGGGGTGGCCATGTATCTACTGAACAAACTCATTGCAAATGATAAATCAGGCCTAGAACACACCATGACATACATTAAAGAATCGAAAGCACCAGAATATGGAACTCTTGACATATACTCAAAATCTGCATCCGTACGAGGACATTGAGAAGATGATAATTTGAAATGAGGAGCAACTGGAGTGCTTACTGACTTAGCATCATGCATGTTAAAACGATGAAGAACTTTCTTAATGTAACTATGTTGACTAAGAAATAACAAACCAGAATTTCTGTCTCTCGTAATCTCCATATCTAGAATTTTCTTAGCAGCACCAAGATCCTTCATCTCAAACTCACTACTTAACAACGTCTTTAAAGCAGTGATCTCTTTCTTGCCCTTGGCAGCAATCAACATATAATAACAAGTGTATAGGTGATCCATCAACAAATTTAATGTAAACATAAATGAATCAAACCTTTTATACCACTGTCTCGGAGACTGTTTCAAACCATATAGGGACCTCTTTAACTTGGAAACAAATTTCTCCTTACCAGGCATTATGAAACCTTCTGGTTGCAAATATCCTTCTCCAGTTCACCATGTAGAAAAGTAGTTTTGACATCTAACTTGTCAAGCTCAAGATCATGGAACTATGCTTCACAACTAGAGATAACACACCATTATAATCAATACCCGGTATCTGACTGAAGCCCTTAGCCACTAACCTTTCCTTGAACCTCGCAGGCTCACTAGGAGACAAACCCTCCTTTCTTTTAAAGATCCATTTGCAGTGAATGGTCTTCTTTTGTTTAGACAAGCTCACAACATCCCATGTGCCATTTTTCTTAAGTGACTGCATCTCTTCCTGCATAGCAGCAATCCACTTCTTGCGGTCACCGGAAACAACTGCTTCAATGTATGTGGACTGCTCAGGGATGTTCTCAACTTGTTCTCCACAACTGAAAGCATAATGAACAATGTCACACTCTTCAATTAGGCGTTTAGTTTTCTTAATGACTCTCTTGCTCCCGCCATCTACAAGAGGCTGAATTTCCCACTGCAAAATAAGGGGTGAGTGTTGCACAACATCATCATCATGAACCTTTATATCTGGATCATCATCAACATTATCATCAACCTATGCATTTGGAGTAAAATCATCATTATCAACAATTACATTCTCCTCCTCATCAACGTGCTCCACCTGCACAATAACTCATTGTGGCTCTACATCAAAAGTATCAGTGGACATATCATCATGATACATAAGGCCAAATCCAACGAACGACCCCAAATGGTTCATCCGCATCCGTTTGTGGGTAAACGGACAGAAAATGCGGCCCAACACGCGGGAGCAAACGAAAATGTCCATCTTCGGTCTGCTTTCGACCCATTCTCGGGCCAAATTGGGCCACGTTTGCGCCAAACAGAAAGTGTGCAGATGGGCCGGATGAGCACCCTTGTCCTTCATGATGGAAATATGCCCCAGAGGCAAGAATAAATGATTATTATTATATTTCCTAAATCATGATAAAGGTTTAATATTCATGCTAGAATTGTATTGATCGGAAACTTAAATACATGTGTGGATATATAAACAAATACCATGTCCCTAGTGAGCCTCTACTAGACTAGCTCGTTGATCAAAGATGATTGAGGTTTCCTAGTCGTGGACATGTGTTGTCATTTGATAACGAGATCACATCATTAGGAGAATGATGTGATGGACAATACCCATCCGTTAGCGTAGCATATTGATCGTTTAGTTTATTGCTATTGCTTTCTTAATGTCAAATACATATTCCTTCGACTATCAGATTATGCAACTCCCAGATACCGGAGGAATACCTTGAGTGCTATCAAACATCACAACGTAATGGGGTGATCATAAAGATGCTCTACAGATATCTTAGAAGGTGTTTGTTGAGTTGGCATATATCGAGATTAGGATTTGTCACTCCGAGTATCGGAGAGGTATCTCTGGGCCCTCTCGGTAATACACATCATAAGAAGCCTTGCAAACAAAGTGACTAATGAGTTAGTTGAAGGATGATGTATTACAAAATGAGTAAAGAGACTTGCCGATAATGAGATTGAACTAGGTATGAAGATACCGATGATCAAATCTCGGGCAAGTAACATGACGATGGACAAAGGGAATTACGTATGTTGTCATAACGGTTCGACCGATAAAGATCTTCGTAGAATATGTAGGAGCCAATATGGGCATCTAGGTCCCGCTATTGGTTATTGAACGGAGAGGTGTCTCGGTCATGTCTACATAGTTCTCGAACCCGTAGGGTCCGCACGCTTACGTTCGTTGACGATATAGTGTTATATGAGTTATATGATTTGGTGACCGAATGTTGTTTGGAGTCCCGGATTAGATCACGAACATGATGATCAATCTCGAAATGGTCGAGAGGTAAATATTGGTATATAGGACGATGGTATTCGGACACCGGAAGAGTTTCGGGATGCACCGGGTAGTCATTAGGTCACCAGAAGGGGTTCCTCACACCCCCCGGTAGGTGTACGAGCTTAATGGGCCAAGGAGGGGACAAACCAACCTACAAGGGCTGGTGCGCCCTTCTCCCTGGCCGACCAGCCCTAGGGAAGGAAAGGGGGAGGGCTAGACCCTCCTGCCTTCCCCTTCCCATGGGAGAAAGGAGAGGGGGGGCTCCCACCCCCGCCTTTCGCCCACACCTATACATGGCAGGGGGGCACCACTTGGGAGGAGACTCCAGTAAAATCCCGATTTCACCTGGAACATTTTCGATATCCAAATATAGGCTTCCAATATATCAATCTTTGTGTCTCGACCATTTCGAGACTCCTCATCATGTCCGTGATCACATTCGGGACACCGAACAACCTTCGGTGATGTAGGGTAGTACCCTAGTAGCCCGATCTTTCACGAAAGGAGCGGATCTCGCAAAGAACACGAGGAACACGAGGGGGAAAACGAGGGAAATCACGAGGGGAAACACGAGAGAATCACTCAACCAACAAGAAATAGTCACACATGTGCTAGATCCTCGGAACACAAAGAGATACATGATCCAAATCCAACAAAGGACGATACATAGGGTAATCGGTTCTTCTCCGTGAGGAGGTCTTGAATCCACAAGGGGATCTTCCCGTAAAGGGGTCTTGAATCCAAGGTGGATCTTCTCCGAAGAGGGGCCGCGGTCTCTCTCAAGGAGTAGACCCGATATGGATGAGCGAAGCTATATCTCTCAAATGAGCTATCACAACGCTAACCCTAGAAAGGAGGAGGTGGAGGAGTATATATAGTCTATGTCCACGAAGGGGTAAGTGAGGGGCGAAAGGGTACATGGGCTTCGGCCCGAGTGTCTGCGCGCAGGCAGGGCCGGAAGTTCCAGGGACGACCGGAAGGTCCGGGCACCGGAGGTTCCGGGCGAAGGTTCAGGCAGGGTCTGGGCTATCCAGAGAGTTGGCACACTCTCAAACGGCTTCGGTGCAGCAGGGCTGGAAGCTCCGGGATGGCCGGAGGTTCCGGTGGCCGGAAGTTCCGGGCAGCGGCCGGAAGTTCCGGGCTTTCCAGAAGCTTGTCCCGGCTTCTTCTTCCTTCTCTTCCACGCTTCCCTCGCGGATGGTGTAGGTGATCCTTGGCGCTTGCACTCCTCCTCGTCATCCGTGAAGCTCCGACAATACCTATGCATGCACGATGGAGGGTCAAGTAGTATACCATCCTCGAAGGGGTCAAGTGAGCACGTGTAAAGGAGAGGATTCACCTTTATGTATGTGAAGTAGATGTCACATGTGTCACTTGCCGAATGAACTCTTGACATGGTGATGTCCATAGGATGCTCCGCATCATCCCCTCCCCCTTGGGAAAGATCCGACCTCGGATCGAAACCCAAATCACCATGGGAAAGAGATGGCGTCGCCGTGTAGTAGTGGTCGATCACCAAGTTCTCGTCATCTTGAAGCTTGAAATGGGCACTCTCCAATGTCGCACCGTCTCGTGATTCCTTCAAAAGGAGCAAGGAGAACAAACACTTGGAAAAACAAATGCGGTTAGCGTTAGTGCAAAACCGAGCATTCAAGAGGTGATTCACCCAACAAGTGTTGTCATCAAGCATAGCATATGGTGTGACAAAGGATTGTGACATGGCATGAAAGCACATAAATTGAGCACAAAGAAGGACATCATGGAAACAAGCATGTGAATGTGAGGTAGTGATGCAAATATGTGTGACAAGAGAAGAAGCATCTACCTCAAGTTCATAGCAAGCATTCACAAATTGCTCAATGTAAGGTCGATGGTAGGCATATGAATCATTCACAACACCAAGTAAAATGAAGTGTCTAAACACATGGGTCAAGTGCAAGACAATCCAAGCATAATGTGCATGGGGTGTAGTGAATATAGTGTGGCACTCAACACAATAGAAAGAGCAAGTGTTCATCATGTGTGAGGCAATCAAGTCAAGCATAGTAATCAAGTCATGCAAGCTAGTAGTGCGAAGATGCAACATACTAGAGCAAATCATGGCAATCATGTCATGAGAGCAAATAATAGGCATAGGCAATGCAC
The DNA here is from genome assembly GCF_018294505.1 of Triticum aestivum. Lineage (NCBI taxonomy): Eukaryota > Viridiplantae > Streptophyta > Magnoliopsida > Poales > Poaceae > Triticum > Triticum aestivum. The sequence continues at coordinate 314,783,739 of NC_057803.1, forward strand.
ATGACATATCGCAAGCACGACCACAAAGCAAGATGAAAGTATCATCATAGGCATGGGGTACAAAGCAAACATAGCAATAGGAGGCAATATCTCCACCAAGCTTGCAAATACACATACAAGTATGAGAATCAATCATCATGTGTAATGCAAACCATGGGTCACGAATGCATGGCAAAAGCATAGTAGTGAGCATAACATGCAAAGTGAACATGGCAAGATGGGCATAGAATATGTAGTGGACAATAACCCATAGCCAAGTGAGGGTCATGTAGAAGAAATGTGCGAAGACTTCGTGTGAAGAGAGCTGCGGGAAATGCGATCCATGGGATCCCAAGTCATCATTGCTCTCTAGAGCTCGTTTTGTCAACTCGTGGGATTGCGAGGTTGACAAGAATTCATGGGTACCTACACAAAAGAGACACAAACCAAAGAAATTGTGCGTGTGGTAGATGTACACATCATCCATCATGATGTGTATGTGCACGTGTGAGTTAGCACAAGATAAGCATCCGTAAAAGAAATTTGATGCATGGTATAAGAACATGTCATCCATCATGAAAGAATAGTTATTGTGTATAACATGATGGGGATGCAAATTGAGCATACAAGTATATGGCACAGCAATAGCATGTTTAGTCATGGGAAGCATATTGTGCACATAAGTATGAGGATCATGCAATGGATGGGAGTGATCAAAATCTCCTAAAATGTATGAGGAAACTATGGGGGTCTCCTCATGAGCAATGTTGGAAACATCATATGGAGAAAATGGACAACATACAAAATAATGCATATCCGAAGCTAGGTGGTCATGGCATGGCATATGATATAAATGATGCAAAGGGAGCATACCAATATCATCACAAGAGAAACAAATGACAATAACCATGGGCTTGTCATCTATGCCATAAGTGCAAATTGGGTTAATTTGAATGGCATATGGATAGTCACTATGAAGAGATTGCAAATATGACATATGATTGATCTCATGCATATCATATGACAAGTCAAGCGGATTGGCAAACATGATGTGACCGAGAGAATTAGCACAAGAAACCCTATGTAACATGGCATCACAACTAATAGACTCCACATGGCAATCATTATACTCATCATAAATGGGTAAATAATCGCATGGGGAAATCATACTAGCATGAAGCATGTCAATAGGGGGATCAACATCATGCAAGCAATCAATGTCATGAATGTCCACTAGTGGGACTAGAGCATCACCTTCACCTATGTTACCTTGTTCATTCCACTCAAGTTGTGTAGGTGAGGTGGGAAAGACCAAATGGTGGTCAAGATCATCATTGTGATGGAACCATGTGGGGGGTGCATCATATTCCACCATGGCCATCGTCTTGTCCAAAGGTAGGACGAAGTCGTCGAGAAGCGGCGCATCATCATATAAGGGACCTAGCACCAAATGAGAAGACACAATAGAGGTAGAGGTCAAGTCGTTAGTGTTAAAAGTGGCCTCACATGACCTATCAACTATCTCACTCTCTCTATGTGGTGGTTCACTCACTCCCTCAAAATAGGTGCACTCAAACTCACATATGGTGGAGTCACTCATCTCACTCAAGAGGTGGGGGTTGTGGCTCTCCTCACATGGGAATAGTGGAAACACATCATATATGGGGCTAGTGGTGAAATCACTCTCACTCTCAATATGGTGGCTAAAGTCACTCAAGTCATCACATGTCGCCGTGGTCGAAGGGAAAATCCCATGCTCAACCGTCTCGTAGTCGTCGTCGTGGATGAAGGCCGAAGATGGCACAACATCACTCTCGCCGTGGATGAAGGCCGAAGATGGCACATCATCACTCTCGCCTCCTAAGATGGAAGCATCATCCTTGCTCGCCACCTTGTCGCTCGCCTTCAAAGCTTGGTCCTTGAGGGTCTCCGTAGTCGTACTCGTCGCCGCACCGTCTTGAAAAAGAGTCATGGAGGACTTGGGAGTAGCATCTTGGAGCTCGTCGGGCTTGGACATCGTGGTGGTACTAGCCTCATGCTCGTTCTCATGGAGCTTGGTCGTCGCGAAGTGAGCTTGGGGTAGAGAAACTTTGGCCTTCATGAGTTCTTGTTCCGCCTTGAGAGCACCAATGTAGTTGTCGTCGAGGGACTTGTAGTTCTCGAGGAAGATCGTCTTGGAGATGTCGTTGTGCAATCCCATCATGAAGTGGAACTTCATCGAAATGGGGTCGTCCACGCCGGCTCGTCGCAAGGCAATCTTCATCTCCTTGAAGTACTCGTCGATGGACTTGGATCCTTGGATGGTGTTCTCCAATTGGCGTTGAAGTTGTTCAGTGTAGGTTGGAGGCACAAACTCTCGCCGCAAAGCTCTCCTCGTCTTGGGCCAACTCATGTCGTAGCTCTCCGAAGGTGTGTGAAGCCACCATGTGGACGCGTAGTCGTGGAAGTTCCTTGTGGCGCACTTCACTTGATCTTCGGGAGGGACTTGATGTAGCTTGAGGTAGTCGTCCATCAAACGCTCCCACTCGAGATACTCCTCGGGTTCTTGAGTCCCATAGAAAGGAATCATGTGGTCGATGTCAAGGTCGTAGTATCTCATGGAAGTCGCGGACTTGAGCTTGGGGAGCTTCTCTTGAGCATAGTCTTGAGGTGCTTGTTGGCGAAGATGCCATATATCCGAAGGCGAAGATGCCTTGAAGTCGCTTGGCGAAGATGCCAAAGTGGTTGTTGTTGCCGTAGCTTCGTCTTGGTGGTGCTTGTCTCGCGGTCTTCTCTTGTGGTCATGAAGTTTGGACTTGACGTGAAGTAGGGCTTGTTGCGACTTGTAGGTAGGCGCATCTCGAGCATCTTCATGATGATGTTGTCGTTGTCGTGCTTGAGCTTGATGTAGATGTCGTTTGTCGTCGTCGTGCACATGTTGCTTGGAGGTGACTTGCCCTTCCTGACGAGCTGGATCACAAAAGTGATGGTGGTTGCCATGGAGATGTGGACGAGGACGACTTGCGCTTGCATCATTTTTGCGCTCCGAAGACTTGTGACTTGAATGTCGCCACCTTGAGGATGATGAAGGGGAAGAACGGTTGATCAACAAGGTCCGAATCTCCTCCATCCTTGCATCTTGCTCCTCCTTTTGTGCGGAAAGCTTGTTGTTGATGTAGTTGTACACGCCGCCGTTGTTGTGGAAGACCGGAGATGAAATGCCTTGCCTATCCATCACAAGATGCGAGCCAATATGAGTGGAGAAAGATAAGAACGAATACCAAATGTACCTTGACCGAAGTTGAAAGTGGATCAGTGATCACTCCAATGTGGACAAGGAAATAGCACAATTGGTACCAATTCTTGTCGGTTTCTCACACCTACACAAATAAGGCTTATGGTTGAGCTCGATGAGGATAGTGGCACAAAAAATTTAATGCAAAATGTTAGCAAGAGTCAATAATGTTGAAAGAGATTCACAAATTCGCAAGTGAAACAAGTAGACCAATAGCAATATGTGGCACACGGAAACACACACACGGATAGATAAATGGGGTCATGCAACCAAGGATGAGCACAAAATGTGAAATCCACGGAAAACGCTCGTGTTGCACAACTCAAGAGAGATGCTAGCACGATTGCTCAATAGGCGGATACGACACTTGTGCACAACCTATAGGAGACAAAAATGCAACAACTTCTATCCCAAGTATGCTATGTATATGATGTTCCAGTGCTATGATCCAAGATGATCGGACATGACAATCTTATGTGCAATGTGGTATGATGCTAGCACTTGCTTACAAGGTCTTTGTTCACTCTTTTGCTTAAAAGCTTATTCTTCTTTTTTATGGCCACTTTTGCACAATGCACAAACCAAGATAGCTATTGTGTATATGCGGGAACAAACTTGAGGCACACGAGATGATATGATAACAAGATGATACCTATGGTATGGTATGTATGCAATGGGAGGTGTAGCTCGATGATCACTAATGTGCACAAGTAATGTTTCCGGCAATACTCAAATGGCTAGTCTCGATAGGCAAGTGACACAAAATGGGCTAGGGTTTATCAATGCAATGGCAAGGGAATATACAATGGAGGGATGCCACGATACCAAGATGATATGGAGGTTACCGTCCGCGGTGATGATGAGTGGCGATGATCTTGATGGAGATACCAAGATGATGGAGACTCGTCCCTAAGTAGCCGAAACACCTTAGGAAACGGAAAAACCGCGAACTCAAAATCTCAAATGTCAAAATGGTGGTAACGGGATGCGGTGGTGGTGTTGCCGAAGCTCAATGGGATTGCGGCAATGCAATGATGGGTTATGCGAGTAGGCAATGCGGAAGTGGAGGGTTATTGGTTTATGTGAGTCGGAGTTGGAAGCACGGTCCCTAAGTAGCCGAAACACCTTAGGAGACACAACTCACAACAGAAACAAAATTGGGTTAGGTTGGGGTGGAAGAAGTGTATGGTTGGTAAGCCTATGCGGAAGTTATGGTGGTGGTGGTTGATGAAGAAGCAACTGTCCCTAAGTAGCCTAGACACCTTAGGAGACTCAAATCACTCCTCAAGTAACCACATATGCGATGGGGAACAAAATTGGTTAGGTTGCGGAAGTCGGTGGTGGTGTAGCGGATGATGTGGTGGAAGCCCTAGGCAAATACGCCAAAATTCACAAAATTTGATGTGGTCAAAAGGTGGTGAAACCAAGGTGGGGTTCTCAGGCACGCCAATAGCTTCAAAACGAGCCAAATAACACTCAAATCGGAGTTCGGAGCGAAAAGTTGTGACCAAAACGGTGAAAGAGGTTGATGCTGAAATTTCAGGGAAAGTTTCTAGTTAGGCCGGAAGTTCCGGGCCTAGGGCCGGAAGTTCCGGGCTCCGGAAGTTCCGGGGGGTGGCCGGAAGTTCCGGGGGTCGCGAAAAAACTGCGGGGAGTCTGGGGATTTTGGGGGTAAACTTTCTGCTTAGCCCGGAAGTTCCGGGGCTGGGACGGAAGTTCCGGGGGTCGTGGAATTTCTTCCGGGACGAACCCTAAATTCCAGATCTGAGAATGTGGGCAGAAAATCTCGATTTTCAGGGTCAAAATTGGGAAGATTTCATGGATAGAAATGGGGGAAAATATGGGGAATGCTAGATCCACTTGAGACACAACGAATCCATGGATCAAAATCAACAAAACATCGTCAAACCAACAAATCACAAAAAAAATTGGGGCTATTTTTGGTGGGGATTTTCAAAATTGGGGAAGAACACAACAAAATTAGGCTAGAAAACGAAGAGGGGAGGCTCCGAAATCGTGATCAACGTGGCTCTAGATACCAAGATGATGTAGGGTAGAAACCCTAGTAGCCCGATCTTTCACAAAAGGAGCGGATCCCGCGAAGAACACGAGGAACACGAGGGGGAAAACGAGGGAAATCACGAGGGGAAACACGAGAGAATCACTCAACCAACAAGAAATAGTCACACATGTGCTAGATCCTCGGAACACAAATAGATACACGTTCCAAATCCAACAAAGGACGATACATAGGGTAATCGGTTCTTCTCCGTGAGGAGGTCTTGAATCCACAAGGGGATCTTCCCGTAAAGGGGTCTTGAATCCAAGGTGGATATTCTCCGAAAAGGGGCCGCAGTCTCTCTCAAGGAGTAGATCCGATATGGATGAGCGAAGCTCTATCTCTCAAATGAGCTATCACAATGGTAACCCTAGAAAGGAGGAGGTGGAGGAGTATATATAGTCTAGGTCCACGAAGGGGTAAGTGAGGGGCGAAAGGGTACATGGGCTTCGGCCTGAGTGTCTGCGCGCAGGCAGGGCCGGAAGTTCCGGGGACGGCTGGAAGGTCCGGGCACCGGAGGTTCCGGGCGAAGGTCAGGGCAGGGTCCGGGCTATCCAGAGATTTGGCACACTCTCGGACGGCTTCGGTGCAGCAGGGCCGGAAGCTCCGGGATGGCAGGAGGTTCCGGTGGCCGGAAGTTCCGGGCAGCGGCCGGAAGTTCCAGGATTTCCAGAAGCTTGTCCCGGCTTCTTCTTCCTTCTCTTCCACGTTTTCCTCGCGGATGGTGTAGGTGATCCTTGGCGCTTGCAATCCTCCTCGTCATCCGTGAAGCTCCGACAATACCTATGCATGCACGATGGAGGGTCAAGTAGGATACCATCCTCGTAGGGGTCAAGTGAGCACGTGTAAAGGAGAGGATTCACCTTTATGTATGTGAAGTAGATGTCGCACGTGTCACTTGCCGAATGAACTCTTGACATGGTGATGTCCATAGGATGCTCCGCATCATTCGGTACATCAAAACACAAAAACCCTAATTACGATCGTCACCGAACTTCAAGCGTGCAGACCCTACGGGTTTGAGAACTATGTAGACATGACCGAGACACGTCTCCGGTCAATAACCAATAGCGGAACCTGGATGCTCATATTGGCTCCTACATATTCTATGAAGATCTTTATCGGTCAGACCGCATAACAACATACGTTGTTCCCTTTGTCATCGGTATGTTACTTGCCCGAGATTTGATCGTCGGTATCTTAATACCTAGTTCAATCCCGTTACCGACAAGTCTCTTTACTTGTTCCGTAATACATCATCCCGCAACTAACTTATTAGTTGCAATGCTTGCAAGGCTTGAGTGATGTGCATTACCAAGAGGGCCCAGAGATACCTCTCCGACAATCGGAGTGACAAATCCTAATCTCGAAATACGCCAACCCAACAAATACCTTCGGAGACACTTGTAGAGCACCTTTATAATCACCCAGTTACATTGTGACGGTTGGTAGCACACAAAGTGTTCCTCCAGTAAACGGGAGTTGCATAATCTCATAGTCATAGGAACATGTATAAGTTATGAAGAAAGCAATAGCAACAAACTAAACGATCAAGTGCTAAGCTAACGGAATGGGTCAAGTCAATCACATCATTCTCCTAATGATGTGATCCCGTTAATGAAATGAAAACTCATGTCTATGGTTAGGAAACATAACCATCTTCGATCAACGAGCTAGTCAAATAGAGGCATACTAGTGACACTTTGTTTGTCTATGTATTCACACATGTATTATGTTTCCGGTTAATATAATTCTAGCATGAATAATGAACATTTATCATGATATAAGGAAATAAATAATAACTTTTATTATTGCCTCTAGGGCATATTTCCTTCAGTCTCCCACTTGCACTAGAGTCAATAATGTAGATTACACAGTAATGATTCTAACACCCATGGAGCCTTGGTGCTGATCATGTTTTGCTCGTGGAAGAGGCTTAGTCAGCGGGTCTGCAACATTCAGATCCGTATGTATCTTGCAAATTTCTATGTCTCCCACTTGGACTAAATCCCGAATCGAATTGAAGCGTCTCTTGATGTGCTTGGTTCTCTTGTTAAATCTGGATTCCTTTGCCAAGGCAATTGCACCAGTATTATCACAAAAGATTTTCATTGGACCCGATGCACTAGGTATGACTCCAAGATTGGATATGAACTCCTTCATCCAGACTCCTTCATTTGCTGCTTCCGAAGCAGCTATGTACTCCGCTTCACATGTAGATCCCGCCACGACGCTTTGTTTAGAACTGCACCAACTGACAGCTCCACCGTTCAATGTAAACATGTATCCGGTTTACGATTTAGAATCGTCCGGATCAGTGTCAAAGCTTGCATCAACGTAACCATTTACGATGAGCTCTTTGTCACCTTCATATATGAGAAACATATCCTTATTCCTTTTCAGGTACTTCAAGATGTTTCTTGACCGCTGTCCAGTAATCCACTCGTGGATTACTTTGGTACCTCCCTGCTAGACTTATAGCAAGGCACACATCAGGTCTGGTACACAGCATTGCATACATGATAGAGCCTATGGCTGAAGCATATGGAACATCTTTCATTTTCTCTTTATCTTCTGCGGTGGTCGGATATTGAGTCTTACTCAATTTCACACCTTGTAACACAGGCAAGAGCCCTTTCTTTGCTTGATCCATTTTGAACTTCTTCAAAATTTTGTCAAGGTATGTGCTTTGTGAAAGTCCAATTAAGCGTCTTGATCTATCTCTATAGATCTTAATGCCCAATATGTAAGCAGCTTCACCGAGGTCTTTCATTGAAAAACTCTTATTCAAGTATCCCTTTATGCTATCCAGAAATTCTATATCATTTCCAATCAATAATATGCCATCCACATATAATATCAGAAATGCTACAGAGCTCCCACTCACTTTCTTTTAAATACAGGCTTCTCCAAAAGTCTGTACAAAACCAAATGCTTTGATCACACTATCAAAGCGCTTATTCCAACTCCGAGAGGCTTGCACCAGTCCATAAATGGACCGCTAGAGCTTGCACACTTTGTTAGCTCCCTTTGGATCGACAAAACCTTCTGGTTGCATCATATACAACTCTTCTTCCAGAAATCCATTCAGGAATGCAGTTTTGACATCCATCTGCCAAATTTCATAATCATAAAATGCGGTAATTGCTAACATGATTCAGACAGACTTAAGCATCGCTACGGGTGAGAAGGTCTCATCGTAGTCAATCCCACCAAAAATAGCCCCAATTTTTTTGTGATTTGTTGGTTTGATGATGTCTTGTTGATTTTGATCCATGGATTTGCTTGGTTTTGAGTGGATCTAGCATCTCCCCAAGTTTCCCCATCTTTCATCCACGAAATCTCTTCAATTTTAACCCCAAAATCCCCAAATTCCGCCTAAAATCGTGTCCCGAATCTCGGATCTGGAGTTGACCCAATACACCGGACGACCGTCACCTTACTGGACGTCCGGAGCCGCAGGAACCACCGGACGTCCAACCTTACCGGATGACCGGAACCCCCTAACCCGAGCAGAATTAGCGGATTTGCGACCCGACCGGACGTCCGGCCACCGGACATCCATTTTTTCCGGACGTCCGCTACCTGTAGATATCAACTTCGGCTAATTTTTGTTTCGCCCATAACTAATTCATCCGAACTCCGATTTTGACGTTCTTTAGCTAGTTTTGAAGCTCTTGACATCCCCCTTTCCACAAAAATACCACCAACATCTTTTGACTCCATCAAATTTTCTGAAATCTGGCAAGTTTGCCTAGACCCTCCACCATATCATCCGCTACACCATCTCCGACATCCGCAACCTAACCCATATTGATCCCCATAGCTTTAGTGGTTGCTTGAGGAGTGATTTGAGTCTCCTAAGGTGTCTAGGCTACTTAGGGACGGTTGCTTCTTCATCAACCACCACCACCACTTCCGCATAGGCTTGACCACTATACACTTCCGCCAGCCCAACTTAACCCAATTTTGGTTGTGTTGTGGGTTGTGTCTCCTAAGATGTTTCGGCTACTTAGGGATCGTGCTTTCAACTCCGACACCGTGTATAGTCCACCACCATAACCTCCACTTCCGCATTGCCTACTCGCATAACCCATCATTGCATTGCCGCAATCCCATTGAGCTTCCGCAACACCACCACCGCATCCCGCTACCACCATTTTGACATTTGAGATTTTGAGTTCGCGGTTTTTCCGTTTCCTAAGGTGTTTCGACTACTTAGGGACGAGTCTCCATCATCTTGGTATCTCCACCAAGATCACCGCCATCCATCATCACCGCGGACGGTAACCTCCATATCATCTTGGTATCGTGGTATCCCTCCATTGTATATTCCCTTGCCATTGCATTGATAACCCCTAACCCATTTTGCGTTACTTGCCTATCGAGACTAGCCATTTGAGTATTGCCGGCAACGTTACTTGTGCACATTAGTGATCTACACCATACATTGCATACATACCATATCATATTGGTATCATATCATCTCGTGTGCCTCAAGTTTGTTCCCGCATATACACAATTACTATCTTGGTTTGTGCATTTCGCAAAGTGGATAAAAAAGAATAAGCTTTTAAGCAAAAGAGAAAGAGCAAAGAAGCTTGTAAGCAATAGCCATAGCATCCACCATATTCCATAAGATTGTCATATCCGATCATCTTGGATCAAACACCGGGAACCATACATACATAGCATACTTGGGATAGAAAGTTTATCCATTTTGCATCTTATAGGTTGTGCACAAGTGTCGTATCCGCCTAGTAAGCAATCGTGCTAGCGTCTCTCTTGAGTTGTGCAACACGACCGTTTTTCGTGGATTCCACATTTTGTGCTCATCCTTGGTTGCACGACCCCATTTATCTATCCGTGTGTGTGTTTCCGTGTGCCACATCTTGCTATTGGTCTACTTGTTACACTTGCGAATTTGTGAATCTCTTTCAACATTATTGACTCTTGCTAACATTTTACATCAAATTTTTGTGCCACTATCCTCACCAAGCTCCACCATAAGCCTTACTTGTGTAGGTGTGAGAAACCGACAAGAATTGGTACCAATTGTGCTATTTCCTTGTCCACATTGGAGTGATCATTGATCCACTTTCAACTTCGGCCAAGGTACATTTGGTATTCGTTCTTCTCTTTCTCCACTCATATTGGCTCGAATCTTGTGATGGATAGGCAAGGCATTTCATCTCCGGTCTTCCACAACAACGACGGCGTGAGCAACTACATCACCAAAGCGTCAATTTTCAATCTACAACGACAAATGCAAGGCGCACAATCAAGATTGAGAGAGCGCATCGAGAACCTCTCCATCGATATTCGTCACCCCGAAGCGAGGAAAAGGGACTACATCGACAACCAGCTTTCCGCACAAAAGAAGGAGCAAGATGCAATGATGGAGGAGATTCGGGCCTTGATCAAGTCTACTTCCCCTTCGTCATCTTCAAGGCGGCGACAAGCACATCGATCCTCTTCAGAGCGCCCAAGTGACACAAGCGCAAGACGTCCACGTCCACATCTCCATGGCGACCACCATCACGTTCGTGATCCACCTCGTCATGAAGGGCAATTCACCTCCAAGCAACATGTGCAAGACGACGACGAACGACATCTACTACGAGCTCAAAGACGACAACGACACCATCATCATGATGATGCTCCACAAGTGCCTTCCTACAAGTCCCAACAAGCCCTACTTCACGCCAAGTCCAAACTTCATGAACACAAGAAAAGACCGCGAGACGAGCACCACCAAGACGGAGCTACGGCTACACCACCCACTTCGGCATCTTCACCAAGTGCTATCAAGGCATCTTCGCCTTTGGACGTACGGCATATTCGCCTACTTCCCGTGAGTTCGCCTACATCGACATCTTCAACTACAAGGCGACCAACTACGCGCGAGGGAGACACTTCCATCTTCGGAAGCCCCTCAAGGAAGATGGCCGAGCATGGGAATTTCCCTTCGGTCATGGAGACGAGCTATGAGGTGCCACATCATTTGGGCTTCCAACAACAAGACGGCGACAAGAAGGTCGAGCAAGGGCCATCCCCTTCGACCACGGCGACGAGCACGAACCTCTTCAACAACATGAAGACGGCGCCCATATTGGACTCATACTCCGAGTCAAGCTACGAGACCGCACATGAGACCTTATCTTTAGTCTTCGAGGAGAGTGATGATGTGCCATCTTCGGCCTTCATCCACGGCTACGACCACGACATGATTGAGCATGGAGACATTTGCACCAACATATCTCCGACAACGACATGTGACGAGATGCCCCAATTGCCATGTGAGGAGAGCCACCACCACATGAGTGACTCCACCACACGTGACACTGAGAGCATTTACTATGAGAGGATGAGTGTGACCACCACTAGCCCCACACTTGAGAGCATGCCACACATCCTATGTGAGGTTGAGAGCCATTTGTGTGACTCCACCAACCATATGAGTGAGAGCATCCAAGAGGGAGTGAGTGAGCCACAACACTTAGTGAGCGAGGTAGTTGACACGGCATGTGAGGCCACTTTGATTTCTAACGACTTAACCCCTACTCCTAGTGTGTTTTCTTCTTTGGTGCTAGGTCTCCTACATGACGACACGCCTATCCTCGACAAGTCCATACCTCCAATGGAGACAACGATGGCCATGGTGGAAGAAAATGCACCACCCACATGGTTCCATCACGATGAAGATGACCACGACTTGGTCTTCGACACCTCACCTACAACACATGAGCGAGGCTCCATAGGTAACATAGGTGATGGTGCTTCTCTTGTCCCACTAGTGGACTATCTCACCAATGATTGCTTGCATGATGTTGATCCACCTATTCCCATGCTTCATAATAGTGCGACTTCTTCATGTCATGACTCACCTATTTATGATAAATATGATGATGAGCATGTTGATTTGCCTAGTTGTGACGCTATGCTCCATAGGATATCATGTGAAAATTCTATTGGTCACATCATGTTTGACAATCCATTGAACTTGTCATATGCTATGAGTGAGATCTCACATATTGTATCATTTCAATCTCAACATAGTAACTATGCATGCCCCATTAAAATCAATCCCATTTGCACTTATGGCATAGATGACGAGATGATGGTCATTGGCTTTTGTTTTTCATGTAATGATATTGCCATGCTTCCTTTACATGATTTGCGCAATTCATCTACTATACCATGCCATGATCACATTGTTCCAAATATGCTTTGTTTTGGATGTTGTCAATATTCTCCAAGAGATGTTTCCATTAATGCTCATGAGGAGACCCCCATAGTTTCCTCATACATATTAGGAGATTTTGATGCATTCCATACATTGCATGATTCCCATAATTGCTTGCACCATATGCATTCCATGAATAACAGTTCTCTACATATTTCGTGTGATGCATTACACAATTTGAGTCTCCATTATGCCATACATAACAACAAACCTCTCATGATGGATGACATGTTTCTATATCACGCATCTCATTTATTTGAGCATTGGCTATTTTGTGCTAATCAACACAAGCACGTGCGCATCATGATGGATGATGTGTACATCTACCACGCACACACAATTTTCCCTTTGTCTTTGTTTTGTGTACGTACTCACATATACTCGTCAACCTCTCAATCCCAAGAGTTGACGAAACGAGCTCTTGAGAGCAAAGATGACTTGGGATCCCGTGGACTATCCTTACCACCGCTCTCTTCGCGCAACGACTACGCGCATCTTTCTCATTTGGCTCTCACACGGCTATGGGATATATACCGCTTCTCGCTTCTTGCTCATTTTACCGTGTTCACATTGCATGCTATGCTTGCTTCTATGCCTTTGCCATGCAATTGTGACCCTTGCTTGCATCTGCCCATGATTCACCATTATGCTACTTCTATGTGTATTTGCATGCTTGGTGGAGATCCTTGTTGCTATTACCATGTTTAGCATATGCCTCATGCTATTGATGCTATTTTGCTCATATCTTGCCTTCATGCTTGTGATGTGTCTTGTGCATTATTCATGACTACCATTTGCACACATGACATACTTAACATGATTCCTTCTAGTACGTTGCATCTTCGCACTACTAGCTTGCTTGGCTTGATTCATATGATTGCTTGCTTTGTCGCATCACCCATGTTCCATTATTACTTGCTTTCTTGGGTTGATGATGTATATGTTCATGCCTCTCACATGATACATCTTGTGATGCATGCTTGCTTGCTTGCGCCTATTCTATTTGGTTGTTCTCACATCATATGCCTCCGTACTATGAAATGCTCCCTTGTCCTTTCTTATGATGAGCATGATGCATCCACTTGTTGGGTATTTTACCGCACGAATGATAGGTTTTCCGCTAACCTCATTTGTTTTTCCGAGTGTTTGTCATGTTCTTTCATGTTGAAGGATTCACAAGGCGATACTGTCATGACACAATTTAGTCATGTGGAGGCATACACGATGTGCAACACCAACATTTGCGAGAATCTCCTAAAGGTGAACTCCTTCCCTTTGAGCCATCCTCAGATATGCATATTGGATGGGTCACTCTTTCATTGTTGTTTCCTTCTTCTTGTCTACATGTTACATCTATTGGATGGAGGACCGACATTGGAGATGGAACCCATGGACCTTCAAGTTGAGGAGCGCTCGGATTTATTGGATGCACCTTCGAACCTCCACTCATGCCATGACATCGAGCATTGATATACCAACACCTCCATATTTGTTGATTGTGTTCACACATGTCATGCTCGATGGACATATCATACACATGACAAATTTGCATCTTATGCATGGATTGACTCACATCATGATTGCCTTGTTGCATCTTGTATTCCCATGTCATCCATGATATATGAGCTTGTGCATTTCACTAGTAAATTTGTTGTGATACACCTTGATGGCATATTCATACATCATGATCTTATTACCTACCATCAATTGCATGATCACATCACATTGAGCATCCATTACCATATTCATGCTATTGATAAACGGTCTCACTATGACATCATTTTGCACCGTGGTTGCATTGGTCACATCCACAATACATTTATGTGCACAATGAATGATTTTGCTCCCATGAATGCTTTACATGTCATTTTACATCATTTGGATAAGCATCTCATGCATTTTCATGAACAATTCCTTTGGACGAACTCATGTTTATTTGATGGACACCTTGTGTGCGTTAACCATTGCGTTTCCGAGTGTCATTTGTGTTTGCTCTTCTTGCATGTATACCACTTCGCGCGACACCTTGGAGTACTTGGATTGCGCAATGTCTTCAACTCCGTCCAACTACAAGTCCGTCCACGACTACCGTTTCCATGGTGATGAGGATCACGATCCGAGGTCGGATCTTTCCCAAGGGGAGGGAGATGATGCGGAGCATCCCATGTTCATCCCCATGTACACTCCACTACTCTCCAAGCCCTAAGAGAACATAAGACGAGACCTCATCTACACACCATTGGACACAAGGTGAACTCGCTCCTCTTTGAACCATCACTTTCCATACGTGAGACATGGCTACTACCTCAAACATGTGTGCTATGCATGACCAGGAACCAAGAGGAAGACCATGGACAAGAAGGCGAGGACACCAAGCACGAGGAACGAGAAGAAGAGCTACGGAAGAAGCTCCAGCCACCGGACGACCGGTCGGGACCGGACGTCCGACGCCTGAAGACCCACGGGACGACCGGCCAGGACCGGACGACCGGCAATCCCGCACCCGAGCCAAACAAGCGGACGTCCGGCAAGTCCCGGACGTTCGACACACTCCAGCGACCGGACGTCCGACCGTCTCCGGAAATCCGGCGCCACGTCAACCAAGCCAAAACTTCGGACGTCCGACAAGTACCGGACGTCCGGTACCCGTCGGACGTCCGACGCCTATCTATGCACAGTGTATTGGGTCGAGCCCATGTATCCCGTCGCCCTCACTTACCCCTTCGTGGCTCTAGACTATATATACTCCTCCACCTCCACCATTTGAGGGTTAGCGTTGTGATAGCTCATTTGAGAGATAGAGCTACGCTCATCCATATCGGATCTACTCCTTGAGAGAGACCGCGGCCCCTCTTCAGAGAAGATCCACCTTGGATTCAAGACCTCCTTGCGGAGAAGATCCCCTTGTGGATTCAAGACCTCCTCACGGAGAAGAACCGGTTACCTCTTGTATTGTCCGTTGTTGACTTTAGATCTTGTATCTTCCTTTGTGTTCATGGATCTAGCGCATGTGTGATCATTCTTGTTGGTTTGAGTGTTATCTTGTGTTCCCCTCGTGATTTTCCCCTCGTTTCCCCCCTTGTGTTCTTCGTGTTCATCGCGGGATTCGCTCCTTTCGTGAAAGATCGGGCTATAGGGTTCCTACCCTACATCATTTTGGATCAGAGCCAGCTTGTCTCTTGATACCATCATCTTGGTCTCATGAGCCACGTTGATCATGATTTCGGAGCCTCCCCCACCGTTTTCTAGCCTTCTTTTGCTTGATTTCGTCCTAAATTCAAAAATCCCCACCAAAAATAGCCCCAAATTTTTTTGTGATTTGTTGGTTTGATGATGTTTTGTTGATTTTGATCCATGGATTTGCTTGGTTTTGAGTGGATCTAACATGTCCCCAAGTTTCCCCATCTTTCATCCACGAAATTTCTTCAATTTTAACCCCAAAATCCCCAAATTCCGCCCAAAATCGCGTCCCGAATCTCGGATCTGGAGTTGACCCCGATACACCGGACGACCGTCACCTTACCGGACGTCCGGAGCCGCAAGAACCACCGGACGTCCGACCTTACCGGACGACCGGAACCCCCTAGCCCGAGCAGAATTAGCGGATTTCCGACCCGACCGGACGTCCGGCCACCGGACATCCGTTTTTTTCGGACGTCCGCTACCTGTAGATATCAACTTCGGCGGATTTTTGTTTCGGCCATAACTAATTCATCCAAACTCCGATTTTGATGTTCTTTAGCTCGTTTTGAAGCTCTTGACATACCCCTTCCCACAAAAATACCACCAACATCATTTGAATCCATTAAATTTTCTGAAATTTGGCAAGTTTGCCTAGACCCTCCACCATATCATCCGCTACACCATCTCCGACTTCCGCAACCTAACCCATATTGATCCCCATAGCATTAGTGGTTGCTTGAGGAGTGATTTGAGTCTTCTAAGGTGTCTAGGATACTTAGGGACGGTTGCTTCTTCATCAACCACCACCGCCACTTCCGCATAGGCTTGACCATTATACACTTCCGCCAGCCCAACCTAACCCAATTTTGGTTGTGTTGTGAGTTGTGTCTCCTAAGGTGTTTCGGCTACTTAGGGACCGTGCTTTCAACTCCGACACCATGTATAGTCCACCACCATAACCTCCACTTCCGTATTGCCTACTCGCATAACCCATCATTGCATTGCCGCAATCCCATTGAGCTTCTGCAACACCACCACCGCATCCTGCTACCACCATTTTGACATTTGAGATTTTGAGTTCGCGGTTTTTCCGTTTCCTAAGGTGTTTCGGCTACTTAGGGACGAGTCTCCATCATCTTGGTACTCCACCAAGATCACCTCCACTCATCATCACCGCGGACGGTAACCTCCATATCATCTTGGTATCATGGTATCCCTCCATTGTATATTCCCTTGCCATTGCATTGATAACCCCTAGCCCATTTTGCGTTACTTGCCTATTGAGACTAGCCATTTGAGTATTGCTGGCAACGTTACTTGTGCACATTAGTGATCTACACCATACATTGCATACATACCATATCATATTGGTATCATATCATCTCGTGTGCCTCAAGTTTGTTCCCGCATATACACAATTACTATCTTGGTTTGTGCATTTCGCAAAGTGGATATAAAAAAATAAGCTTTTAAGCAAAACAGAAAGAGAAAAGAAGCTTGTAAGCAATAGCCATACCATCCACCACATTGCATAAGATTGTCATATCCGATCATCTTGGATCAAACACCGGGAACCATACATACATAGCATACTTGGGATAGAAAGTTTATCCATTTTGCATCTTATAGGTTGTGCACAAGTGTCGTATCCGCCTAGTAAGCAATCGTGCTAGCGTCTCTCTTGAGTTGTGCAACACGAGCGTTTTCTGTGGATTCCACATTTTGTGCTCATCCTTGGTTGCACGACCCCATTTATCTATCCGTGTGTGTGTTTCCGTGTGCCACATCTTGCTATTGGTCTACTTGTTACACTTGCGAATTTGTGAATCTCTTTCAACATTATTAACTCTTGCTAACATTTTACATCAAATTTTTCTGCCACTATCCTCACCGAGCTCCACCATAAGCCTTACTTGTGTAGGTGTGAGAAACCGACAAGAATTGGTACCAATTGTGCTATTTCCTTGTCCACATTGGAGTGATCATTGATCCACTTTCAACTTCGGTCAAGGTACATTTGGTATTCGTTCTTCTCTTTCTCCACTCTTATTGGCTCGAATCTTGTGATGGATAGGCAAGGCATTTCATCTCCGGTCTTCCACAACAACGACGGCGTGAACAACTACATCACCAAAGCGTTAATTTTCGATCTAGAATGACAAATGCAAGGCGCACAATCAAGATTGCGAGAGTGCATCGAGAACCTCTCCATCGACATTCGTCACTCCGAAGCGAGGAAAAGGGACTACATCGACAACAAGCTTTCCGCACAAAAGTAGGAGCAAGATGCAAGGATGGAGGAGATTCAGGCCTTGATCAAGTCTACTTCCCCTTCGTCATCTTCAAGGCGGTGGCAAGCACATCGATCCTCGTGATCCCGACGCCTGAAGACCCACCGGACCGGACCGGAGGACCGGCAATCCCGCACCCGAGCCAAACGAGCGGACGCCCGGCAAGTCCCGGACATTTGACACACTCCAGCGACCGGACGTCCGACCGTCTCCGGAAATCCGTCGGACGTCCGACGCCTGTCTGTGCACAGTGTATCGGGCCGAGCCCATGTATCCCTTCGCCCTCACTTACCCCTTCATGGCCCTAGACTATATATACTCCTCCACCTCCACCATTTGAGGGTTAGCGTTGTGATAGCTCATTTGAGAGATAGAGCTACGCTCATCCATATCGGATATACTCCTTGAGAGAGACCGTGGCCCCTCTTCGGAGAAGATCCACCTTGGATTCAAGACCTCCTTGCGGAGAAGATCCCCTTGTGGATTCAAGACCTCCTCACGGAGAAGAACCAGTTACCTCTTGTATCGTCCGTTGTTGACTTTGGATCTTGTATATCCTTTGTGTTCATGGATCTAGCGCATGTGTGATCATTCTTGTTGGTTTGAGTGTTCTCTTGTGTTCCCGTCGTGATTTTCCCCTCGTTTCCCCCCTCATGTTCTTCGTGTTCATCGCGGGATTCGCTCCTTTCGTGAAAGATCGGGCTATAGGGTTCCTACCCTACATCAAATATGATATGGCCATCATCATCTTGTACTTGTGATCTCCATCTCCGAAGTACCGTCATGATCACCATCGTCATTGGCGCGACACCTT
This sequence comes from Triticum aestivum, assembly GCF_018294505.1. NCBI lineage: Eukaryota > Viridiplantae > Streptophyta > Magnoliopsida > Poales > Poaceae > Triticum > Triticum aestivum. Next base: position 314,802,585 of record NC_057803.1, read on the forward strand.
GATCTCCATCGAAGTATCGTTGTTGTCTCACCAATCTTATGCTTCCACGACTATCGCTACTGCTTAGTGATAAAGTAAAGCATTACAGCGCGATTGCATTGCATACAATAAAGCGACAACCATATGGCTCCTGCCAGTTGCCGATAACTCGGTTACAAAACTTGATCATCTCATACAATAAAATTTAGCATCATGTCTTGACCATATCACATCACAACATGCCCTGCAAAAACAAGTTAGACGTCCTCTACTTTGTTGTTGCAAGTTTTACGTGGCTGTTATGGGCTTAGCAAGAACCGTTCTTATCTACGCATCAAAACCACAACGATAGTTTGTCAAGTTGGTGCTATTTTAACCTTCGCGAGGACCGGGTGTAGCCACACTTGGTTCAACTAAAGTTGGAGAAACTGACACCCGCCAGCCAGCTGTGTGCAAAGCACGTCGATAGAACCAGTCTCGCGTAAGCGTACGCGTAATGTCGGTCCGGGCCGCTTCATCCAACAATGCCGCCGAACCAAAATATGGCATGCTGGTAAGCAGTATGACTTATATCGCCCACAACTCACTTGTGTTCTACTCGTGCATAATGTCAACGCATAAAACTTGGCTCGGATGCCACTGTTGGGGAACGTAGTAATTTCAAAAAAATTCCTACGCACACGCAAGATCATGGTGATGCATAGCAACGAGAGGGGAGAGTGTTGTCTACGTACCCTCGTAGACCGGCAACGGAAGTGTTGACACAACATAGAGGAAGTAGTCGTACGTCTTCCCGATCCGACTGATCCAAGTACCGAACGTACGGCACCTCCGAGTTCTGCACACGTTCAACTCGGTGACGTCCCTCGAGCTCCGATCTAGCCGAGTGTTGAGGGAGAGTTTCTTCAGCACGACGGCGTGATGACAGTGATGATGTTCTACCGACGCAGGGCTTCGCCTAAGCACCACTACGATATGACCGAGGTGGAATATGGTGGAAGGGGGCACCGCACACGGCTAAGGAACGATCACGAAGATCAACTTGTGTGTCATGGGGTGCCCCCTTGCCCCCGTATATAAAGGAGGGAGAGGGGGAGGTGCGGCCGGCCCTAGGGGTGCGCCTGGAGGAGTCCTACTCCCACCGGGAGTAGGACTCCCCCCTCTTGCCTTGTTGGAGAAGGAAAGGGGAAGGGGGAAAGAGGAAAGGGGGGCGCCGCCCCCCCTTCCTTGTCCTATTTGGACTAGGGGGGAGGGGGCACGCGGCCTTCCCTGGCCGGCCCTTCTCTTCTCCCTTAGGACCCATGTAGGCCCATTAACCCCAGGGGTGTTCCAGTAACCCCCCGGTACTCCGGTAAAATCCCGATTTCACCCGGAACGTTTCCGATATCCAAATATAGGCTTCCAATATATCAATCTTTATGTCTCGACCATTTCGAGACTCCTCGTCATGTCCGTGATCACATCCGGGACACCGAACAACCTTTGGTACATCAAAACACAAAAACCCTAATTACGATCGTCACCGAACTTTAAGCGTGCGGACCCTACGGGTTCGAGAACTATGTAGACATGACCGAGACACGTCTCCGGTCAATAACCAATAGCGGAACCTGGATGCTCATATTGGCTCCTACATATTCTACGAAGATCTTTATCGGTCAGACCGCATAACAACATACGTTGTTCCCTTTGTCATCGGTATGTTACTTGCCCGAGATTTGATCGTCGGTATCTTAATACCTAGTTCAATCCCGTTACTGGCAAGTCTCTTTACTCGTTCAGTAATACATCATCCCGCAACTAACTTATTAGTTGCAATGCTTGCAAGGCTTGAGTGGTGTGCATTACCGAGAGGGCCCAGAGATACCTCTCTAACAATCGAAGTGACAAATCCTAATCTCGAAATACGCCAACCCAACAAATACCTTCGGAGACACCTATAGAGCACCTTTATAATCACCCAGTTACGTTGTGACGTTTGGTAGCACACAAAGTGTTCCTCCGGTAATCGGGAGTTGCATAATCTCATAGTCATAGGAACATGTATAAGTTATATAGAAAGCAATAGCAACAAACTAAACGATCAAGTGCTAAGCTAACGGAATGGGTCAAGTCAATCACATCATTCTCCTAATGATGTGATCCCATTAATCAAATGACAACTCATGTCTATGGTTAGGAAACATAACCATCTTCGATCAACGAGCTAGTCAAGTAGAGGCATACTAGTGACACTTTGTTTGTCTATGTATTCACACATGTATTATATTTCCGGTTAATACAATTCTAGCATGAATAATAAATATTTATCATGATATAAGGAAACAAATAATAACTTTTATTATTGCCTCTAGGGCATATTTCCTTCACCTTCTACCACAGATCCGAAGGCAAGATCTTTGTTGCCAAGAATGGGTCCTTTCTAGAGAAGGAGTTTCTCTCGACAGAAGTGAGTGGGTGGAAAGTAGAACTTGATGAGGTAATTATACCTTCGCTCGAATTGGAAAGTAGCACATCAGAGAAATCCGTTCCCGTGATTCCTACACCAACTAGAGAGGAAGCTAATGATGATGATCATAAAACTTCAGATCAAGTTACTACCGGACCTCGTAGGTTGAACAGAGTATGTTCCGCACTAGAGTGGTAAAGTAATCATGTCCTAGAAGTCATGTTATTAGACCATGGCGAACTTATGAACTATGAAGATGCTATGATGAGCCCAGATTCCGATACATGGCTTAAGGCCATGTAATCAGAGATAGGATCCATGTATGAGAACAAAGTGTGGACTTTGGTGGACTTGCCCGGTGATCGGTAAGCCATTGAGAATAAATGGATCTTCAAGAAGAAGACAAACGCTGATGGTAATATCACCATCTACAAAGCTTGACTTGTCGCAATAGGTTTTTGACAAGTTCAAAGGGGTTGACTACGATGAGACCTTCTCACCCGTAGTGATGCTTAAGTTAGTCCGAATCATGTTAGCAATTGCCGCATTTTATAATTATGAAATATGGAAAATGGATGCCAAAACTGCATTCTTTATGGATTTCTTAAAGAAGAGTTGTATATGATGCAACCAGAAGGTTTTGTCGATCCTAAAGGTGCTAACAAAGTGTGCAAGCTCCAGCGATCCATCTATGAACTGGAGCAAGCTTCTCGGAGTTGGAATATACGCTTTGATAAGGTGATCAAAGCATATGGTTTGATACAGACTTATGGTGAAGCCTGTATTTACAAGAAAGTGAGTGGGAGCTCTGTAGCATTTCTGATTTTATATGTGGATGACATATTGTTAATTGGAAATGATATAGAATTTCTGGATAGCATAAAAGGGTACTTGAATAAGAATTTTTCAATGAAAGACCTTGGTGAAGCTGCTTATATATTGGGCATCAAAATCTATAGGGATAGATCAAGACGCTTAATAGGACTTTCACAAAGTACATACCTTGGCAAAGTTTTTGTAGAAGTTCAAAATAGATCAGTCGAAGAAAGATTTTTTGCCTGTGTTACAAGGTGTGAAGTTGAGTAAGACTCAAAGTCCGACCATGGCAGAAGATACAGAGAGAATGAAAGTCATTCCTATGCCTCAGCCATAGGTTCTATAAAGTATGCCATGTTGTGTACCATACCTATTGTTTACCTTGCCATGAGTTTGTCAAGGGGGTGCAATAGTGATCCAGGAGTAGATCACTGGACATCGGTCAAAATTATCCTTAGAGAACTAAGGAAATATTTTCTTGGTTATGAAGGTGATAAAGAGTTCGCCGTAAAGAATTACGTCAATGCAAGCTTTGACACCAATTCAGATGACTATGAGTATCAATCTGGATACATATTGAAAGTGGGAACAGTTAACTAGAGTAGCTTCATGTAGAGCATTGTAGACATAGAAATTTGCAAAATACATACGGATCTGAATCTGACAGACCCGTTGACTAAACTTCTCTCACAAGCAACACATGATCACACCTTAGTACTTTTGGGTGTTAATCACATGGCGATGTGAAATAGATTATTGACTCTAGTGAACTCTTTGGGTGTTGGTCACATGGCAATGTGAACTATGGGTGTTAATCACATGGTGATGTGAACTAGATTATTGACTCTAGTGCTAGTGGGAGACTGATTTAAATATGCCCTAGAGGCAATAATAAAATGGTTATAATTATATTTCCTAAATCGTGATAAAGGTTTATTATTCATACTAGAATTGTATTGGCCAGAAACTTAAATACATGTGTGGATACATAAACAAATACCATGTCCCTAGTGAGCCTCTACTAGACTAGCTCATTGATCAAAGATGGTTAAGGTTTCCTAGCCATAGACATGTGTTGTCATTTGATAACGAGATCACATCATTAGGAGAATGATGTGATGGACAAGACCCATCCATTAGCTTAGCATATTGATCATTCGGTTTATTGCTATTGCTTTCTTAATGTCAAATACATATTCCTTCGACCATGAGATTATGCAACTCCCGGATACTGAAGGAATACCTTGTGTGCTATCAAACGTCATAGCGTAACTGGGTGATCATAAAGATGCTCTATAGGTATCTACGAAGGTGTTTGTTGAGTTGGCATAGATCGAGATTAGGATTTGTCACTCCGAGTATCGGAGAGGTATCTCTGGGCCCTCTCGGTAATACACATCATAAGAAGCCTTGCAAGCAAAGTGACTAATGAGTTAGTTGCAGGATGATGTATTACGGAATGAGTAAAGAGACTTGCCGGTAATGAGACTAAAATAGGTATGAAGATACCGACGACCGAATCTCGGGCAAGTAACATACCGATGGATAAAGGGAATTACGTATGTTGTCATAACGGTTCGACCAATAATAATCTTCGTAGAATATGTAGGAGCCAATATGAGCATCTAGGTTCTACTATTGGTTATTGAACGGAGAGGTGTCTCAGTCATGTCTACATAGTTCTCGAACCCGTAGGGTCCGCACGCTTAACATTCATTGACGATATAGTGTTATATGAGTTGGTGACCGAATGTTGTTTGGAGTCCCGGATTAGATCACGAACATGACGATCAATCTCGAAATGGTCGAGAGGTAAATATTGGTATATAGGACGATGGTATTCGGACACCGGAAGAGTTTGGGGATGCACCGGGTAGTCATTAGGTCACCAGAAGGGGTTCCTCACACACCCCGGTAGGTGTACGGGCTTAATGGGCCAGGGAGGGGACAAACTACCCCACAAGGGCTGGTGCGCCCTTCTCCCTGGCCAACCAGCCCTAGGGAAGGAAAGGGGGAGGGCTAGACCCTCCTGCCTTCCCCTTCCCATGGGAGAAAGGAAGGGGGGGGCTCCCACCCCTGCCTTTCGCCCACACCTATACATGGCAGGGGGGCACCACTTGGGAGGAGACCCCAAGTAGGATTGGGCCTACTTGGGGCACCCTCCTGGCTGCTCCCTCCCCACCTATATATATGTGGGAGGGGGGAGTGGCGCCTAGCACACTAGAACATTATCTTAGCCGTGTGTGGCGCCCCCTCCACCTTTTACACCACCGGTCATATTTTTGTAGTGCTTAGGCGAAGCCCTACGGAGCTAGCTTCACCATCACCATCACCATGCTGTTGTGCTGCCGGAACTCATATTTTACCTTGATGTCTTGCTGGATCAAGAAGGCAAAGGACGTCACCGAGCTGAACATGTACTGAACGCGGAGGTGCCGTACGTTCGGTACTTAATCAGTCGGAACACGAAGAAGTTCGACTACATCAACCACGTTGTTAAGCGCTTCCACTTACGGTCTACGAGGGTACATAGACACACTCTCCCCTCTCTTTGCTATGCATCTCCATGGATAGATCTTGCGTGTGCGTATAATTTTTTTGATTTCCATGCAACGTTTACCAACACTTCATCAGCCGCTACCTCTTGAGCATGCGTTGGTTTTCCCTTGAAGAGGAAAGGGTGATGCAACAAAGTAGCATAAGTATTTCCCTCAGTTTTTGAGAACCAAGGTATCAATCTGTGACGCCCCCGATTCAATCGTACACTAATCATGCACGCAAACGTGTACAATCAAGATCAGGGACTCACGGGAAGATATCACAACACAACTCTACAACATAAATAAGTCATACAAGCATCATAATACAAGCCAGGGGCCTCGAGGGCTCGAATACAAGTGCTCGATCATAGACGAGTCAGCGGAAGCAACAATATCTGAGTACAAACATAAGTTAAACAAGTTTGCCTTAAGAAGGCTAGCACAAACTCGGATACAGATCGAAAGAGGCGCAGGCCTCCTGCCTGGGATCATCCTAAACTACTCCTGGTCGTCGTCATCGGCCTGCACGTAGTAGTAGGCACCTCTAGTGTAGTAGGAGTCATCGTCGACGGTGGCGTCTGGCTCCTGGGCTCCAGCATCTGGTTGCAACAACCAGGTAGAAGGGAGAGGGGAAAAGAGGGAGAAAAGCAACCGTGAGTACTCATCCAAAGTACTCGCAAGCAAGGAGCTACACTACATATGCATGGGTATATGTGTAAAGGGCCATATCGGTGGACTGAACTGCAGAATGCCAGAATAAGAGGGGGATAGCTAATCCTGTCGAAGACTATGCTTCTGGCAGCCTCCATCTTGCAGCATGTAGAAGAGAGTAGATTGAAGTCCTCCAAGTAGCATCTCCAAGTAGCATCTCCAAGTAGCATCGCATAGCATAATCCTACCCGGCGATCCTCCCCTCGTCGCCCTGTGGAAAAGCGATCACCGGGTTGTCTGTGGAACTTGGAAGGGTGTGTTTTATTAAGTATCCGGTTCTAGTTGTCATAAGGTCAAGGTACAACTCCAAGTCGTCCTGTTACCGAAGATCACGGCTATTCGAATAGATTAACTTCCCTGCAGGGGTGCACCACATAACCCAACACGCTCGATCCCATTTGGCCGGACACACTTTCCTGGGTCATGCCCGGCCTCGAAAGATCAACACGTCGCAGCCCCACCTAGGCCTAACAGAGAGGTCAGCACGGCGGTCTAACTCCTATGGCGCAGGGGTCTAGGCCCATCGCCCATTGCACACCTGCACGTTGCGTGGGCGGCCGAAAGCAGAACTAGCCCCCTTAATACAAGAGCAGGCTTATGTTCCAATCCGGCGCGCGCCGCTCAGTCGCTGACGTCTAGAAGGCTTTGGCTGATACCACGACGTCGGGATACCCATAACTACTCCCGCGTAGATGGTTAGTGCGTATAGACCAAATGGCCAGACTCAGATCAAATACCAAGATCTCGTTAAGCGTGTTAAGTATCCGCGAACGCCGAACAGGGCCAGGCCCACCTGTCTCCTAGGTGGTCTCAACCTGCCCTGTCGCTCCGCCACAAAGTAACAGTCGGGGGCCGTCGGGAACCCAGGCCCACCTCTACCGCGATGGAGCCACATGTCCTTTCAGCCCCCTCATCAGAATCACTTGCGAGTACTCATCGAGCTGACCCGACTTTAGTCACCATCTGTACAGTATGTATGTATGTATGTATGTATGTATAGTATATACCCGTGATCACCTCCCGAGTGATCACGGCCCAATAGTATAGCAAGGCAGACTGACAAGAATGTAGGGCCAATGATGATAAACTAGCATCCTATACTAAGCATTTAGGATTGTGGGTAAGGTATCAATGACTGTAACAACAATGACAGGCTATGCATCAGAATAGGATTAACGGAAAGCAGTAACATGCTACACTACTCTAATGCAAGCAATATAGAGGAGAATAGGCGATATCTGGTGATCAAGGGGGGGGGCTTGCCTGGTTGCTCAGACAAGAAGGAGGGGTCGTCAACTCCGTAGTCGTACTGGGTAGCAGCAGCGTCGGTCTCGGTGTCTAGCAAGAGAAGAGGGGGAAGAAACAATGAATACAATGCAAACATAAACATGACGATGCGTGACGTGACAATGAGCGGTGCTAGGTGTGCCCTAACGCGGTAGTAGGTGATACCGGCGAAGGGGGAAAACATCTGGGAAAGTATTCCCGGTGTTTCGTGTTTTCAGGCAGAGGAGCCGGAGGGGGAAAGTTGTGAGTTTGATATGTTAGGGGTTCGTGGCGGACGAACGGGTTGTGTATCCGGGTTCGTCTCGTCGTTCTGAGCAACTTTCATATAAAAAGTATTTTCATCCGAGCTACGGTTTATTTTATATGATTTTCTAAAGTTTTAATCATTTTTAGAATTTATTTAATTATTTAATTCTAACATCATCCAAAATAGTGCATGCTGACATCCGTCAGCGGTCAACAGGGAGTTGACTGGGTCAGTCTGACGTGTGGGTCCCGCATGTCACACTCTGCTTACTCTAATTAGGATTTAACTAATCTAATTACAGTTTAATTAATTCACAATTGTTAATTAGGTTAACTAAACAAGATTAATTAAGTTAACTAATTCACTAATTAATTAATTAATTATTAACTTTATTAATTCATTTTTATATTATTGCCTTTTTCTTTTCTTCTCTTTTTTTTCTAAACATTCTGGGGCCAGGCCCCACATGTCATAGGCCAGGGGCGGCTTAGCGGGCGCGCGGGTTACGGGCCTGCGGGCGCTGGGCCGTTTGGGCGCACGCCCAGGCTACCAGGGGGCGCCGGCCACGGCAGGGCGCCGGAGCAGTGGGCGGCGCCAGCAAAGGCAGGCGCGAGAGGAGGGGGACGGCGCCTGCGGGCGCACACAGGGAAGGTTGGAGTGGGGCGGGTGAGCGGCCATGAGTGTGGCGGACGCGGCGGCCGTGGGTGGTCGTGGTCGGGGCCGGGACGGAGCTAGGCGCGCGCCGGGGCGCCGTTCAGGCGCAGCGCGGGGAGAAGGAGGACAGGTGCTCACGGGGAGGGGCGCGTAGGGTCTAGGCAGTGGGTGTTGAGGAGGAGGGCGGAGACGACGGCATCGAGGAGGCAGTCCGGCAACGCGATCCTCGTGCGACGGGGGCGAGGTAGCTCTGGGCGGGGTCCCGCGTCAGCATGATCGTGGACGGGTGGCGAGGGAGGCCTGATCCACGGCAGGGTCCCCGGGATCCGTCCCCTCTCCGGCAAGGAGGCGGCTTGGCGATGGCGGAGCGGTGGTGGCGACATGCGCCAGGGGCGGGGTCTGGCAAGGGGGGCCGTTGCGTCCCGATCTAGTTCGGGGGGAGCGAGAGGAGCGAGGGTGAGGGGAGAGTGGGGATCGATCCCGATCCAGGGGAATCGGGGGAGGGAGTGGAGCGAGTGGGGGGGGTTAGGGTTTCGGTTTAGTGGAGTTATGGGGGAGTGGGGGCCGGTCTGGGCCAGTGGGCTGGTCCAGTTGGGCCACGGCCCAGGGAGGGGGGGGGTCTTTCACCTTTTTTTTTGTTAGCTTTAGGTTTTAGTTTTTCTGTTTTGTATTTTCTCTTTTGTTTTGTTTTCTGTTTTCTTTTAACTTTTAACAGATTTTAGTTTTGTAAAATATTTTAGTAGTACCTAAATTAGCTCTACCAATTACACCACTGCCAAAAAGTTTACACCTCAAATAAAATGGTTTAAAATTTTATAATTAATAAAAGGCATTTAACTAATTGTTTTTGCTACTGTTTTATTTAGTTTAGTGCATTTAATTATTTTATAAAAATGTGGCTTCTCCACCATAATTACCTAGGCAATATTTTGTTCACTCCGAACATTTTAGTTTTAATAATTGAAACTTTTATTGTTTGACTGATTTTGAATTTGAATTTGAATCGGTTTCGAACTATCTCAAGATTAGCAACTATAATCGAGGTGACGTGGCATCACTAGTAGAGGAGCACTGTAGCTTAATTACCTGGGCGTCGCACAATCAAGTAGGAGACTACACGCAAGTTGCTTAGGACCTGCACAAACAATCAAGAACCTCGCAACCAATGCGATAAAGGGGTTGTCAATCCCTTCACGGTCACTTACGAAAGTGAGATCTGATAAAGATAATAAGTTATTTTTTTTGGTATTTTTGTTGTATAGATTGAAAGGTAAAGATTGCAAAATAAAATAAATAGTAAATTAGAATGTAGATTGGAAACTTATATGATATTAAATAGACCCGGGGGCCATAGGTTTCACTAGTGGCTTCTCTCATGACAGCATGTATTACGGTGGGTGAACAAATTACTGCCGAGCAATTGATAGAAAAGCGCATAGTTATGAGAATATCTAGGCATGATTATGAAATATAGGCATCACATCCGTTTTAAGTAGACCGAAACGATTCTGCATCTACTACTATTACTCCACACATCGACCGCTATCCAGCATGCATCTAGAGTATTAAGTTCATAAGAACAGAGTAATGCTTTAGGCAAGATGACATGATGTAGAGGGATAAACTCAAGCAATATGATATAAACCCCATCTTTTTATCCTTGATGGCAACAATACAATATGTGCCTTGCTGCCCCTACTGTGACTGAGAAAGGACACCGCAAGATTGAACCCAAAGCTAAGCACTTCTCCCGTTGCAAGAAAGATCAATCTAGTAGGCCAAACTAAACCGAAAATTCGAAGAGACTTGCAAAGATATCAAATCATGCATATAAGAATTCAGAGAAGAACCAAATATTTTTCATAGATAAACTTGATCATAAATCCACAATTCATCGGATCTCGGCAAACACACCGCAAAAGAATATTACATCGAATAGATCTCCAAGAACATCAAGGAGAACTTTGTATTGAAGATCAAAGAGAGAGAAGAAGCCATCTAGCTAATAACTATGGACCCGAAGGTCTGTGGTAAACTACTCACACATCATCAAAGAGGCTATGGTGTTGATGTAGAAGCCCTCTGTGATTAATTCCCCCTTCGGCAGATCGCCGGAAAAGGTCCCCGGATGGGATCTCATGGGTACAGAAGGTTGTGGCGGTGGAAAAGTGGTTTCGTGGCTCCCTTGGATGTTTTTAGGGTATAAGAGTATATATAGGTGAAAGAAGTACGTCGGTGGAGGTATGAGGGGCCCACGAGGGTGGGGGCGCTCCTACCCCCTGGGCGTGCCCTCCTACCTCGTGGCCGCCTCGTTGTGTCTCTGACTTCCACTCCAAGTCTCCAGGATTGCGTTTGTTCCAAGAAAGGTCCTCGCAAAGGTTTCGTTCCGTTTGGATTCCATTTGATATTCCTTTTCTGCGAAACACTGAAATAGGCAAAAAACAGAAACTGGCACTAGGCCTCTGGTTAATAGGTTAGTCCCAAAAATAATATAAAAGTGCATAGTAAAGCCCATTAAACATCCAAAACAGATAATATAATAGCATGGAACAATAAAAAATTATAGATACATTGGAGACGTATCAACATCCCCAAGCTTAATTCCTGCTCGTCCTCGAGTAGGTAAATGATAAAAACAGAATTTTTGATGTGGAATGCTTCCTAACATAATTTTCAATGTAATTTTATTTATTGTGGCATGAATATTCAGATCCGAAAGATTCAAGACAAAAGTTTAATATTGACATAAAAATAATAATACTTCAAGCATACTAACCAAGCAATTATGTCTTCTCAAAATAACATAGCCAAAGAAAGCTCATCCCTACAAAATCATATAGTTCGGCCATGCTTCATTTTCGCACACAAAATGCTCCCATCATGCACAACCCCGATGACAAGCCAAGCAATTGTTTCATACTTAAGTATTCTCAAACTTTTTCAACTTTCACGCAATACATGAGCGCGAGCCATGTACATAGCACTATAGGTGGAATAGAATATGATGATGGAGGTTGTGTGCAGAAGACAAAAAAGGAGAAAGTCTCACATCGACGTGGGTAATTAATGGGTTATGGAGATGCCCATCAATTGATGTCAATGCGAGGAGTAGGGATTGCCATGCAACAGATGCACTAGAGCTATAAATGTATGAAAGCTCAACAAAAGAAACTAAGTGGTTGTGCATCCAACTTGCTTTCTCACGAAGACCTAGGGCATTTTGAGGAAGCCCATTGTTGGAATATAGAAGCCAAGTTCTATAATGAAAATTCCCACTAGTATATGAAAGTGACCAAATAAGAGATTCTCTATCATGAAGATCATGGTGCTACTTTGAAGCACAAGTGTGGAAAAAGGATAGTAACATTGTCCCTTCTATCTTTTTCTCTCATTTTTTCTTTTTTTGGACCTTCTCTTTTTTTATTTGGCCATTCTCTTTTTTTTCCTCACACGGGACAATGCTCTAATAATGATGATCATCACACTTCTATTTATTTACAACTCAAAAATTACAACTGGATACTAGAACAAAATGGGACTTGATGTCTACTACACAACCTTCTTCTTGTAGACGTTGTTGGGCCTCCAAGTGCAGAGGTTTGTAGGACAGTAGCAAATTTCCCTCAAGTGGATGACCTAAGGTTTATCAATTCATAGGAGGTGTAGGATGAAGATGGTCTCTCTCAAGCAACCCTGCAACCAAATAACAAAGAGTCTCTTGTGTCCCCAACACACCCAATACAATGGTAAATTGTATAGGTGCACTAGTTCGGCGAAGAGATGGTGATACAAGTGTTATATGGATAGTAGATATGGGTATTTGTAATATGAAAATATAAAAACAGCAAGGTAGCAAGTGATAAAAGTGAGCATAAACGGTATTGCAATGATAGGAAATAAGGCCTAGGGTTAATACTTTCACTAGTGCAAGTTCCCTCAGCAATAATAGCATAATTGGATCACATAACTATCCCTCAACATGCAACAAAGAGTCACTCCAAAGTCACTAATAGCGGAGAATGAACGAAGAGATTATGGTAGGGTATGAAACCACCTCAAAGTTATTCTTTCCAATCAGTCCGTTGGGCTATTCCTATAAGTGTCACAAACAGCCCTAGTGTTCGTACTAGAATAACACCTTAAGACACAAATCAATCAAAACCCTAATGTCACCTAGATACTCCAATGTCACCTCAAGTATCCGCGGGCATGATTGTACGATATGCATCACACAATCTCAGATTCATCTATTCAACCAACACATAGAACCTCAAAGAGTGCCCCAAAGTTTGTACCGGAGAATCACGACAAAAACGTGTGCCAACCCCTATGCATAGGTTCATGGGCGGAACCCGCAAGTTGATCACCAAAACATACATCAAGTGAATCACGTGATATCCCAGTGTCACCACAGATATCCACGGCAAGACATACATCAAGTGTTCTCAAATCTTTAAAGACTCAATCCGATAAGATAACTTCAAAGGGGAAACTCAATTCATTACAAGAGAGTAGAGGGGGGAAGAAACATCATAGGATCCAAATATAATAGCAAAGCTCACGATACATCAAGATCGTATCATCTCAAGAACACGAGAGAGAGAGAGAGAGAGAGAGATCAAACACATAGCTACTGGTACATACCCTCAGCCCCGAGGGAGAACTACTCCCTCCTCGTCATGGAGAGCACCGGGATGATGAAGATGGCCACCGGAGAGGGATTGTCCCCTCCGGCAGGGTGCCAGAACGGGTCTAGATTGGCTTTCAGTGGCTATGGAGGCTTCTGGTGACGGAACTCCTGAAATATTGTGCTCTCGGATGTTTTTAGGGTATATGGAGATATATAGGCGGAAGAAGTACGTCAGGGGAGCCACGAGGGGCCCACGAGGGTGGAGGGCGTGCCCAGGGGGGGTGGGCGCGCCCCCTACCTCGTGGCCTCCTCGAAGCTTCCCTTACGTAGACTCCAAGTCTTCTGGGCTTCTTCTGATCCAAAAATAGGTTCCGTGAAGTTTCAGGTCATTTGGACTCCGTTTGGTTTTCCTTTTCTTCAAAACCCTAAAACAAGGTAAAAACAGAAACTGACACTGGGCTCTGGGTTAATAGGTTAGTCCCAAAAATGATATAAAAGTGTATAATAAAGCCCATAAACATCCAAAACAGTAGATAATATAGCATTGAGCAATCAAAAATTATAGATACGTTGGAGACGTATCAGCATCCCCAAGCTTAATTCCTGCTCGTCCTCGAGTAGGTAAATGATAAAAACAGAATTTTTGATGCGGAGTGCTACTTGGCACAATTTCAATGTAATTCTTCTTAATTGTGGCATGAATATTCAGATCCGAAAGATTCAAGACAAAAGTTCATATTTACATAAAAATAATAATACTTCAAGTATACTAACTAAGCAATTATGTCTTCTCAAAATAACATGGCGAAAGAAAGTTATCCCTACAAAATCATATAGTCTGGCTATGCTCCATCTTCACCACACAACATATTTAAATCATGCACAACCCCGATGACAAGCCAAGCAATTGTTTCATACTTTTGATGTTCTCAAACTTTTTCAATCTTCACGCAATACATGAGCGTGAGCCATGGACATAGCACTATAGGTGGAATAGAATGGTGGTTGTGGAGAAGACAAAAAGGGAGAAGATAGTCTCACATCAACTAGGCGTATCAACGGGCTATGGAGATGCCCATCAGTAGATATCAATGTGAGTGAGTAGGGATTGCCATGCAACGGATGCACTAGAGCTATAAGTATATGAAAGCTCAAAAAGAAACTAAGTGGGTGTGCATCCAACTTGCTTGCTCATGAAGACCTAGGGCATTTTGAGGAAGCCCATCATTGGAATATACAAGCCAAGTTCTATAATGAAAAATTCCCACTAGTATATGAAAGTGACAACATAGGAGACTCTCTATCATGAAGATCATGGTGCTACTTTGAAGCACAAGTGTGGTAAAAGGATAGTAGCATTGCCCCTTCTCTCTTTTTCTCTCATTTTTTATTTTTTATTTGGGCCTTCTCTTTTTTTATGGCCTCTTTCTTTTTTTATTTGGGCTTCTTTGGCCTCTTTATTTTTATTTCGTCCGGAGTCTCATCCCGACTTGTGGGGGAATCATAGTCTCCATCATCCTTTCCTCACTGGGACAATGCTCTAATAATGAAGATCATCACACTTTTATTTACTTACAACTCAAGAATTACAACTCGATACTTAGAACAAAATATGACTCTATATGAATGCCTCCGGCGGTGTACCGGGATGTGCAATGACTCATGAGTGACATGTATGAAAGAATTATGAATGGTGGCTTTGCCACAAATACAATGTCAACTACATGATCATGCAAGCAATATGACAATGATGAAGCGTGTCATAATAAATGGAACGGTGGAAAATTGCATGGCAATATATCTTGGAATGGCTATGGAAATGCCATGCTAGATAGGTATGGTGGCTGTTTTTAGGAAGGTACATGGTGGGTTTAAGGTACCGACGAAAGTTGCGTGGTACTAGAGAGGCTAGCATGGTGGAAGGGTGAGAGTGCGTATGATCCATGGAATCAACGTTAGTCATAAAGAACTCAAATACTTATTGCAAAAATCTATTAGTTATCGAAACAAAGTACTACGTGCATGCTCCTAGGGGGATAGATTGGTAGGAAAATACCATCGCTCGTCCCCGACCACCACTCATAAGGAAGACAGTCAATAAATAAATCATGCTCCGACTTCATCACATAACGGTTCACCATACGTGCATGCTACGAGAATCACGAACTTCAACACAAGTATTTCTCAAATTCACAACTACTCAACTAGCATGAATCTACTATTACCATCGTCATATATCAAAACAATCATCAAGTATCAAACTTCTCTTAGTATTCAAAACACTCATAAGAAGATTTTACTAATCTTGAATACCTAGCATATTAGGATTTTAAGCAAATTACCATGCTATTAAGACTCTCAAAATAATACAAGTGAAGCATGAGAGTTCATCTATTTCTTGTCACCATGCTCTAAAAGATATAAGTGAAGTACTAGAGCAAACAACAAACTACTCCGAAAGATATAAGTGAAGATCAATGAGTAGTCGAATAATTATGCAACTATGCGAAGACTCTCTAACATTTAATAATTTCAGATCTTGGTATTTTATTTAAACAGCAAGCAAAGCAAAATAAAATTACATTCTAAGAATAGCAAACATCATGTGAAGAAGCAAAAACTTAGGATCAACCAATACTAACCGATAGTTGTTGAACAAGAAAGGTGGGATGCCAACCGGGGCATCCCCAAGCTTAGACACTTGAGACTTCTTGAAATATTATCTTGGGATTCCTTGGGCATCCCCAAGCTTGAGCTTTTGTGTCTCCTTAATTCCTCTCATATCACGGTCTCCCTAAATCTCAAAAGCTTCATCCACACAAAACTCAACAAGGACTCGTGAGATAAGTTAGTATAAACCATTGCCAAAACCTTATCATACTCTACTGTAGAAAATCACTAAAATTATTATTCAACATTGCATACTAAATGTCTGTGCATATTTAATAGTCCTATCCTCAAATAGAATCATTAAAGAAGCAAACATATGCAAACAATGCAAACATAACAGCAATCTGCCTAAACAGGATAGTCTGTAAAGAGTGCAGCAAGATCCATACTTCCCTAACTCCAAAAATTATGAAATAAAATTCCCACTGTAGTAAATTTATCAGATCTTAATATGCAAAAGGTTTCAACATTTTATCACATTTTGACTTTTCTAGGGAATTATTGCAACAGCGGTAAACTTTCTGTTTTCAAACAGCAACATGTGGAATTCTAAAATAGGCATAGTAAAGGCTATCAATGCCACTTTTATTGAAATAAAAGATGAAGAACATTGTTCTAAATAACAGCAAGCAAATTTTAAAAAAATAAATTGACGCTCCAAGCAAAACACATATCATGTGGTGAATAAAAATATAGCTCCAAGTAAAGTTACCGATGAACGAAGACGAAAGAGGGGATGCCTTCCGGGGCATCCCCAAGCTTAGGATCTTGGCTATCCTTGAATATTACCTTGGGGTGCCTTGGGAATACCCAATCTTAGGCTCTTGCCACTCCTTATTCCATAGTCCATCAAATCCTTACCCAAAACTTGAAAACTTCACAACACAAAACTTAACAGAAAACTCGTAAGCTCCGTTAGTATAAGAAAATAAATCACTACTTCAAGGTACTGTAATGAACTCATTCTTTATTTATATTGGTGTTAAACCTACTGTATTACAACTTCTCTATGGTTTATAAACTCTTTTACTAGCCATAGATTCATCAGAATAAGCAAACAACACATAGAAAATAGAATCTGTCAAAAACAGAACAGTCTGTAGTAATCTGGATCAAACATATACTTATGGAACTCATAAAATTCTCAAATAAATTGCTGGACCTGAGGAATTTATCTATTAATCATATTCAAAATAATTAACGAAATAGCACTTTCAAAATAAAAATTGCAGCAATTCTCGTGAGCGCTAAAGTTTCTGTTTTTTACAGGATGATCAACAAGACTTTCCCCAAGTCTTCCCAAAGGTTCTACTTGGCACAAACACTAATTAAAAGCATAAAACCACATCTAAACAGAGGCTAGATGAATTATTTATTACTAAACAGGAACAAAAAGCAAGGAACTAAAATAAAATTGGGTTGCCTCCCAACAAGTGCTATCATTTAACGCCCCTAGCTAGGCATGATGGTTTCAACGATGCTCACATAAAAGATAAGAATTGAAACATAAAGAGAGCATCATGAAGAATATGACTATCACATTTAAGTCTAACATACTTACTATTCATAGGTATTTCATGAGCAAACAACTTGTGGGAACAAGAATCAACTTGCATAGGTAGGTAAAACAAGCATAACTTCAAAATTTTAAGCACATAGAGAGGAAACTTGATATTATTGCAATTCCTACAAGCATATATTCCTCCCTCATAATAATTTTCAGTAGCATCATGAATGAATTCAACAATATAACCAGCACCTAAAGCATTCTTTTCATGGTCTACAAGCATAGAAAATTTACTACTCTCCACAGAAGCAAAATTCTTCTCATGAATAATAGTGGGAGCAAACTCAACAAAATAACTATCATGTGATTGAAAATTAAGATCAAGATGACAAGTTTCATGGTTATCATTATTCTTTAAAGCATACGTGTCATCACAATAATCATCATAGATAGGAGGCATGCTTTCATCATAATAAATTTGCTCATCAAAACTTGGGGGACAAAAAATATCATCTTCATCAAACATAGCTTCCCCAAGCTTGTGGCTTTGCATATCATTAGCATCATGGATATTCAAGGAATTCATACTAACAACATTGCAATCATGCTCATCACTCAAATATTTAGTGCCAAACATTTTATAGATTTCTTCTTCTAGCACTTGAGAGCACAATTATCCTTTCCATCATACTCACGATAGATATTAAAAAGGTGAACCGTATGAGACAAACTCAATTCCATTTTTTATAGTTCTCTTTTATAAACTAAACTAGTGATAAAACAAGAAACTGAAAGACTCGATTGCAAGATCTAAAGATATACCTTCAAGCACTCACCTCCCCGGCAACGGTGCCAGAAAAGAGCTTGATGTCTACTGCACAACCTTCTTCTTGTAGACGTTGTTGGGCCTCCAAGTGCAGACGTTTGTAGGACAGTAGCAAATTTCCCTCAAGTGGATGACCTAAGGTTTATCAATCCGTAGGAGGCGTAGGATGAAGATGGTCTCTCTCAAGCAACCCTGCAACCAAATAACAAAGAGTCTCTTGTGTCCCCAACACACCCAATACAATGGTAAATTGTATAGGTGGATAGTAGATATGGGTATTTGTAATCTGAAAATAGAAAACAACAAGGTAGCAAGTGATAAAAGTGAGCATAAACGGTATTTTAATAATAGGAAATAAGGCCTAGGGTTCATACTTTCGCTAGTGCAAGTTCCCTCAACAATAATAGCATAATTGGATCACATAACTATCCCTCAACATGCAACAAAGAGTCACTCCAAAGTCACTAATAGCGGAGAACGAACGAAGAGATTATGGTAGGGTATGAAACCACCTCAAAGTTATTCTTTTCAATCAGTCCATTGGGCTATTCCTATAAGTGTCACAAACAGCCCAAGAGTTCGTACTAGAATAACACCTTAAGACACAAATCAATCAAAACCCTAATGTCAACTAGATACTCCAATGTCACCTCAAGTATCCATGGGCATGATTATACGATATGCATCACACAATCTCAGATTCATCTATTCAACCAACACATAGAACCTCAAAGAGTGCCCCAAAGTTTCTACCGGAGAATCATGACGAAAACGTGTGCCAACCCCTATGCATAGGTTCATGGGCGGAACCCGCAAGTTGATCACCAAAACATACATCAATGAATCACGTGATATCCCATTGTCACCACAGATATCCACGGCAAGACATACATCAAGTGTTCTCAAATCTTTAAAGACTAAATCCGATAAGATAACTTCAAAGGGGAAACTCAATTCATTACAAGAGAGTAGAGGGGGGGAAGAAACATCATAGGATCCAAATATAATAGCAAAGCTTGCGATACATCAAGATCGTATCATCTCAAGAACACGAGAGAGAGAGAGATCAAACACATAGCTACTGGTACATACCCTCAGATCCAAGGGAGAACTACTCCCTCCTCGTCATGGAGAGCACCGGGATGATGAAGAGGGCCACCGGAGAGGGATTGTCCCCTCTGGCAGGGTGCTGGAACGGGTCTAGATTGGCTTTCGGTGGCTATAGAGGCTTCTGGCGGTGAAACTCCTGATCTATTGTGCTCTTGGATGTTTTTAGGGTATATGGAGATATATAGGTGGAAGAAGTACGTCAGGGGAGCCACGAGGGTGGAGGGCGCGCCCAGGGGGTGGGCGCGCCCCCTACCTCGTGGCCTCCTCGAAGCTTCCCTTACGTGCTGATGAGGACATCAATACCATTGTCACACCCACAGCCCCTACTGTTACATATACTGGACCAATTACTAGAGCTCGCGCATGCCAATTAAATTACCAGGTACTTTCGTTTCTTGGTAATGATTCTAATGTTCATGAGATTATGATGCTGCCTAAATTGGATACATTTGTTTTGCTTACAAATGAAGGGCCTAGCTTGGAGAGGGATGAACATTGGAGCAAGAACACGCATGGAGTTGATGGCATGCGCAAGGGGATCAAGAACGGAGTTACAAGTGATGATTTCAGGACTTTGAAGCCGCCATAAGGAGTGCATGAAGCCTTGGACGAAATATACAAGATGCCACTTCATAATATTCGTCCATAGGCTATTCTAGGTGCTGCGTCACCTTATTAATGGGCCAGGCCCATGTAATTTCGAAATACTTAAGTATAGGCTATTTTTAGAGTCCGTATGTGTGGGGAAACAAGAGTTAGGGTTGGTTTCGGACCCCACCCTCAAGGGTCACGAAATTCCCCCCTCTTCCTCCATATATACAGCCCTTAGGGCGTCGTTTAGACTTTGGGTTTTGTTTAGATTAAAAGTTCGCCATAGCTGCAACTTCTCGTACTTCGTTTGTGTCCAACGACTAGACCAAGACGTCACAGAACCCCACCTTGATCAATAAAGCTTTCATCTTATATTCGCAATATCTAGATTGCAATCTCAGTTTCTTGCTTGTTCTTCGTTTCTTGCAGGAAACAGACCCTCGTGGTCAGGTTGATCGTGCTCCGGCGTGGTCAATAACCCCTCGGAAGTTGGTTTAGCGATTGCTAAGGCGCGACGTCTCGCACGTTCGTAGTCGGATCATCAAGGTCGACTCCCCCAGAAACGATAGCCACCATCTCATCGAAACATCGGGACACCTTTGCCTCTATCAAGTGGTATCAGATTTCCAGGTTGCTCGGTGAGATTTTACAGTTTTTCGTAGATTAGATCGAGTCTGTTCTTCATACCTACAGTCCACGAAAAAGCCACAAAAAAATTAGGGTTAGTTCATCATATCCGAACCAATCTGAGCCTTTGCATAATCTTTTTAGGGTTTTTGCTTTGTTGAATTTGCGGTTGCATCGTCGTGTCAAGTTGCTGGTCTTAGAGTCTAGTCTTTTAGAGTTTCGAGTTCTGGTCATAAGTTGTCACGCCGCCGCCGCACCATCATCATCGCCCATCTACCACCATTGCTTATCCGCCACCGCTCTGAATCCGTATCCATATACCACCACCAATCCGTATCCATATACCACCACCAATCTGTATCCATATACCACCACCGCTACCATATACCACCACCGCTGCCATATACCACAACCATATGTCCACCACCAATCCGAGTTCTTCTCATATTAGGTTTGTTCTTGAGATCAATCTAAATTCCGATTCGTGTTTCCTTGCCTGTGTAGGTCTCGAAAAAAAAGAGTTTGGAGACCCCCGGGCAGTTTTTAGGCCAAAATTTTCACGGGCAAAAATATTTTTTCCCTATCCTATTTTTAGGCTTTTCTGAGTCTTTTGAGCCACGTGCCATCATAGTGATTTTTTGTCGCACTTTTTCGTCGTCGCTGCCCTGATTTCCGAAAAAAGTGAAAAAAATTCCGTGCCCATCCTATCAGTTTGACGAGGGAAGAGTTTTGAGACACTCGCCATTATAGTGATTTTTCGCAAAAAAAGAGGAGCGCAAAAAAAAGGAGCACAAAAAAAGAGCAAAAAAAAAGTTCCAGAGTGTGCTTTTCCCTTATTTACGTGCAGCGCCGTGACTTTGTTAGTGTTCTAGGCTCGCGTCTCTAGCACGGTCTAGCCTAGGACCAGCACAGTACCATCGTTGAGCGTTTATTCAACTTTGCATCTCTGAATTGATTATTGCTGACCCTTTTTGCTACCATACTATAAGCCTTCCCAGCTCCACATACATCTACGTCGTGCGTTTGACTCTCCCTGGCAATCGCTCTATCCAAGCTTTTGAGAGTTTTGACTACAACGGTTGCCGATCACCGCCTGCTGCTGGGTAAGAACTGGTAAGAATTTGAGATTGGCTTGACGGATTTGTGACACCACCACCACCTCTTGTTAGTATTCTGTAGGATCAAATTCTTGTGTGTTTCTATTGTTGCTAACCATGGCAGGATCACAAGCCGACGAGACTGACTGGGAGAACATGACGAATAAGGAGTTGCATGATAAATTTCAGCAAATGATGAATGGACAGGTGCAAGATGTGCTAAACAGATTTGAAGAGGCCATGGAGAAGATAGATGACATGGAGAAGACGTTCGAAACAAAGCTCGATAACAGGTTTAATGAATTGCTCGCGCGTCTTCCACCACCACCACCGGCTGCACCTAACGCACCTCTACAACAACAACAACAACGACGACTACCTACACATCTTGAAACAGCCCTCCGCCGAGCGAGCCGTCTCCCTCTTGCACCTGGCCAAACTGTTGGTGCTGCTGTTGATACTTCTGTGGCTCCTGCTGCTGATGCGGAGGAGGATGATTTTGCCGGCGATTACGAGGATGAGGTTGATCAAAATCAGAACTACGTGCCACCACCAGCACAGCAACCACCAGGTCGTCCACATGCAAATAATGGCAATGGTAGGGCTCACCCTCAGGTACGAGATCATGACCATCTCCCTAAACTAAAATTGAATATTCCACCATTTGAGGGTAGATATGTTCCTGATATATATCTTACTTGGGAGTTAGAAACTGAACAACGATTTACATGTTTACAATATCCCGAGGAGAGACGTGTTCCTGCTGCTGTTTGTGCATTCACTAGTTTTGCATGTGTTTGGTGGTCTGAGCATTGTAGATTATATCCTATTCCTGCTACTTGGGCTGCTTTGAAAACTGCTATGCGTACTCGTTGGGTTCCACCATATTATCAACGTGAATTACTTCAAAAATTGCAGCGCTTAAGACAGGGAAAAAATTCTGTAGAAGAATATTATCAGGAATTACAAACTGGCATGATTAGATGTGGTATTGTTGAGGAGAATGAAGCTATGCTTGCACGTTTTATGGGTGGATTAAATAGAGAGATTCAGACGATTCTAGAGTATAAGGAGTATACTAATATCACTCGTTTATTCCATCTTGCTTGTAAAGCTGAACGTGAAGTGCAGGATCGACAGGCATTGGCGCGGACTAACTTTTCTGCAGGTCGACCTTCATCATGGACACCACGTGCATCATCTACTTCCACACGTTCTGCTACACCGGCGCCTCCGTCGGCTGCCACCTCCAGCCGTGATACAAGAAAGCAGGCACAACCACCACTATCTGCCAAGAGCACACCTGCTGGACCTGCGCAGAGCTCTTCTTCTTCCATGGCATCAACAGGGCACACAAGTGATATTATTTGTCGTCGTTGTAAGGGAAGAGGACATTTTGCGAGAGAATGCCAATCTCAGCGTGTGATGATTGCTACTGAGGATGGTGGGTATGAGTCCGCTAGTGACTATGATGAGGAGACTTTGGCTCTTATTACACGTGAAGAACACGGTGGAGATGATTCTGATCATGAGACGCAATACATGGCTGCTGAAGATGCTGACAGGTATGAATGTTTAGTTGCTCAACGTGTTTTGAGTGTGCAGGTTACACAAGCTGAGCAAAATCAGAGGCATAATTTGTTCCATACAAAGGGAGTTGTGAAGGAACGTTCTGTTCGCGTCATCATAGATGGAGGGAGCTGCAATAACTTGGCTAGCATGGAGATGGTGGAGAAGCTATCTCTCACCACAAGACCACATCCACATCCTTACTACATCCAATGGTTCAACAACAGCGGCAAGGTTAAGGTAACACGTACTGTTCGTGTGCATTTTAGTATCTCTACATATGCTGATTATGTTGATTGTGATGTGGTACCTATGCAAGCATGTTCCTTATTACTTGGTAGACCATGGCAATTTGATAAAAATTCTGTTCACCATGGTAGAAACAATCAGTATACTCTTGTTCATAAGGATAAAAATATTACTTTGCTTCCTATGACTCCTGATTCCATTTTGAAAGATGATATTAATAGAGCTAATAAAGCAAAACAGGAGAAAAATAAGAGTGAAAATCAGATTGTGGCAAAAGAATTTGAGCAACAAATGCAGCCTAATAATAATAAACAATCTAGTGTTGCTTCTGAAATTAAATTGAAAAGTGCATGTTTACTTGCCACCAAATCTGATATTGATGATCTAGATTTTAGCAAATCTGTTTGCTATGCTTTTGTGTGCAAAGAGGCATTATTTTCATTCGAGGACGTGCCTTCCTCTTTGCCTCCTGCTGTCACTAACATTTTGCAGGAGTTCGCTGACGTCTTTCCACAAGACGTGCCACCGGGATTACCACCTATTCGAGGGATTGAGCATCAAATTGACTTAATTCCCGGTGCATCATTACCCAACCGTGCACCATACCGTACCAATCCAGAGGAGACGAAGGAGATTATGCGTC
Source organism: Triticum aestivum (assembly GCF_018294505.1). Taxonomy (NCBI): domain Eukaryota; kingdom Viridiplantae; phylum Streptophyta; class Magnoliopsida; order Poales; family Poaceae; genus Triticum; species Triticum aestivum. The sequence goes on from NC_057803.1 coordinate 314,826,787, forward strand.
AAGTACAAGAACTGCTCGACAAAGGTTATATACGCGAATCCCTTAGTCCTTGTGCTGTTCCTATCATTTTAGTGCCGAAAAAGGATGGTACGTCGCGTATGTGCGTTGATTGTAGAGGCATTAATAATATTACTATTCGTTATCGTCATCCTATTCCTAGGCTAGATGATATGCTTGATGAATTGAGTGGCTCTACAATATTCTCCAAAGTTGATTTGCGTAGTGGATACCATCAAATTCGTATGAAATTGGGAGATGAATGGAAAACAACATTTAAAACTAAGTTTGGATTATATGAGTGGTTAGTCATGCCTTTTGGGTTAACTAATGCACCTAGTACTTTCATGAGGTTAATGAACGAAGTTTTACGTGCTTTCATTGGACGATTTGTGGTAGTTTACTTTGATGACATATTGATTTATAGCAAATCTTTGGAGGAACATTTGGAACATTTACGTGCTGTTTTTATTGCTCTACGTGATGCACGTTTGTTTGGTAACCTTGGAAAGTGCACCTTTTGCACCGACCGAGTATCTTTTCTTGGCTATGTTGTTACTCCACAGGGAATTGAAGTTGATAAAGCCAAGATTGAAGCTATTGAGAGTTGGCCGCAGCCCAAAACGGTCACACAAGTGAGGAGTTTCCTTGGCCTCGCTGGTTTCTATAGGCGTTTTGTGAGAGATTTCAGCACCATTGCTGCACCTCTCAACGAGCTTACAAAGAAGGATGTGCCTTTTGTTTGGGGTACCGCACAGGAAGAAGCCTTCACGGTATTGAAAGATAAGTTGACACATGCTCCTTTACTCCAACTTCCTAATTTCAATAAGACTTTTGAGCTTGAATGTGATGCTAGTGGAATTGGATTAGGAGGTGTGTTATTACAAGATGGCAAACCTGTTGCATACTTTTCTGAAAAATTGAGTGGGCCTAGTCTGAACTATTCTACTTATGATAAAGAATTATATGCTCTTGTTCGGACCTTAGAAACATGGCAACATTATTTATGGCCCAAGGAATTTGTTATACATTCTGATCATGAATCTTTGAAACACATTAAAAGTCAAGCAAAACTGAACCGTAGACATGCTAAATGGGTTGAATTCATTGAGACTTTCCCTTATGTCATTAAACACAAGAAGGGTAAAGAAAATGTTATTGCTGATGCATTGTCTCGTCGTTATACTATGCTTTCACAACTTGACTTTAAAATATTTGGTTTGGAGACCATCAAAGATCAATATGTTCATGATGCTGAATTTAAAGATGTATTGCAGAATTGTAAGGAAGGGAGAACTTGGAACAAGTTCGTTCTTAACGATGGATTTGTGTTTCGTGCTAACAAGCTATGCATTCCAGCTAGCTCCGTTCGTCTTTTGTTGTTGCAGGAGGCGCATGGAGGAGGATTAATGGGACACTTTGGCGTGAAGAAGACGGAGGACGTACTTGCTACACATTTCTTTTGGCCAAAGATGAGACGGGATGTTGAGCGTTTTGTTGCTCGCTGCACTACATGTCAAAAAGCTAAGTCACGACTCAATCCTCATGGTTTATATATGCCTTTGCCTGTACCTAGTGTTCCTTGGGAGGATATATCTATGGACTTTGTTTTAGGTTTACCTCGAACAAAGAAGGGGAGGGATAGCATATTTGTTGTCGTGGATAGATTCTCGAAAATGGCACACTTTATACCATGTCATAAAAGCGATGATGCTGTTAATGTTGCTGATTTGTTCTTTCGTGAAATTATTCGCTTGCATGGTGTGCCAAATACTATTGTTTCAGATCGTGATACTAAATTTCTTAGCCACTTTTGGAGATGTTTATGGGCTAAGTTGGGGACTAAACTGCTTTTTAGTACTACTTGTCACCCCCAAACTGATGGACAAACTGAAGTAGTCAATAGAACATTGTCTACTATGCTTAGGGCTGTTTTGAAGAATAATAAGAAAATGTGGGAAGAATGCTTGCCTCATATTGAATTTGCTTATAATCGTTCATTGCATTCTACTACTAAGATGTGCCCTTTTGAAATTGTGTATGGTTTCCTACCTCGTGCACCTATTGATTTGTTGCCTCTTCCATCTTCGGAGAAGGTTAATTTTGATGCTAAAGAACGTTCTGAATTGATTTTAAAAATGCATGAGTTAACTAAGGAAAACATTGAGCGTATGAATGCTAAATATAAACTTGCTGGAGATAAGGGTAGAAAACATGTTGTGTTTGCACCTGGAGATCTTGTTTGGTTACATTTGCGTAAAGATAGATTTCCTAATTTGCGCAAATCAAAGCTAATGCCACGTGCTGATGGTCCTTTTAAGGTGTTAGAGAAAATAAATGATAATGCATATAAACTTGAGCTACCTGCAGATTTTGGGGTTAGTCCCACTTTTAACATTGCAGATTTGAAGCCTTATTTGGGTGAGGAAGATGAGCTTCCGTCGAGGACGACTTCATTTCAAGAAGGGGAGGATGATGAGGACATCAATACCATTGTTACACCCACAGCCCCTACTGTTACATATACTGGACCAATTACTAGAGCTCGCGCACGCCAATTAAATTACCAGGTACTTTCGTTTCTTGGTAATGATTCTAATGTTCATGAGATTATGATGCTGCCTAAATTGGATACATTTGTTTTGCTTACAAATGAAGGGCCTAGCTTGGAGAGGGATGAACATTGGAGCAAGAACACGCATGGAGTTGATGGCATGCGCAAGGGGATCAAGAACGGAGTTACAAGTGATGATTTCAGGACTTTGAAGCCGCCATAAGGAGTGCATGAAGCCTTGGACGAAATATACAAGATGCCACTTCATAATATTCGTCCATAGGCTATTCTAGGTGCTGCGTCACCTTATTAATGGGCCAGGCCCATGTAATTTCGAAATACTTAAGTATAGGCTATATTTAGAGTCCGTATGTGTGGGGAAACAAGAGTTAGGGTTGGTTTCGGACCCCATCCTCAAGGGCCACGAAATTCCCCCCTCTTCCTCCACCTTAGGGCCTCATTTAGACTTTGGGTTTTGTTTAGATTAAAAGTTTGCCATAGCTGCAACTTCTCGTACTTCGTTTGTGTCCAACGACCAGACCAAGACGTCACAGAACCCCACCTTGATCAATAAAGTTTTCATCTTATATTCGCAATATCCAGATTGCAATCTCAGTTTCTTGCTTGTTCTTCGTTTGCTTGCAGGAAACAGACCCTCGTGGTCAGGTTGATCATGCTCCGGCGTGGTCAATAACCCCTCGGAAGTTGGTTTAGCGATTTCTAAGGCGCGACGTCTCGCACGTTCGTAGTCAGATCGTCAAGGTCGACTCCCCCAGAAACGATAGCCACCATCTCATCGAAACATCGGGACACCTTTGCCTCTATCACATGCACTTCAAGTCTTCTGGGCTTCTTTCCTTCCAAAAATGGGTTCCGTGAAGTTTCAGGTCAATTGGACTCCATTTGGTTTTCCTTTTCTTCGAAACCCTAAAACAAGGTAAAAACAGAAACTGGCACTGGGTTAATAGGTTAGTCCCAAAAATGATATAATAGTGTATAATAAAGCCCATAAACATCCAAAACTGTAGATAATATAGCATGGAGCAATCAAAAATTATAGATACGTTGAAGACGTATCAGGACTCTATATGAATGCCTCCAGTGGTGCACCAGGATGTGCAATGATTCAAGAGTGACATGTATAAAAAATTATGAGCGGTGGCTTTGCCACAAATATGATGTCAACTACATGATCATGCAAGGCAATATGACAATGATGAAGAGTGTCATAATAAACGGAACGGTGGAAAGTTGCATGGAAATATATCTCGAAATGGCTATGGAAATGCCATAATAGGTAGGTATGGTGGCTATTTTGAGGAAGATATAAGGAGGCCTATGTGTGATAGAGTGTATCATATCACTGGGTTTGGATGCACCGGTGAAGTTTGCACCAACTCTCGAGGTGAGAAAGGGCAATGCACGGTACCGAAGAGGCTAGCAATGATGGAAGGGTGAGAGTGTGTATAATCCATGGACTCAACATTAGTCATAAAGAACTCACATACGTATTGCAAAAATCTACAAGTCATCAAAACCAAGCACTACACGCATGCTCCTAGGGGGATAGATTGGTAGGAAAAGACCATCGCTCGTCCCCGACCGCCACTCATAAGGAGGACAATCAAAGAAACACCTCATGCTTCAAATTTGTTACACAACGGTTACCATACGTGCATGCTACGGGACTTGCAAACCTCAACACAGGTATTTCTCAAATTCACAAATACTCAACTAGCATGACTCTAATATCACCATCTTCATATCTCAAAACAATCATCAAGTATCAAACTTCTCATAGTATTCAATGCACTCTATGCGAAAGTTTTTATTATACCCATCTTGGATGCCTATCATATTAGGACTAATTTCATAACCAAAGCAAATTACCATGCTATTCTAAAGGACTCTCAAAATAATAAGTGAAGCATGAGAGATCAATAATTTCTATAAAATAAAACCACCACCGTGCTCTAAAAAAGATATAAGTGAAGCACTAGAGCAAAATTATCTAGCTCAAAAGATATAAGTGAAGCACATAGAGTATTCTAATAAATTCCAATTCATGTGTGTCTCTCCCAAAAGGTGTGTACAACAAGGATGATTGTGGTAAACTAAAAAGCAAAGACTCAAATCATACAATACACTCCAAGCAAAACACATACCATGTGGTGAATAAAAATATAGCCTCAAGTAAAGTTACCGATAGACGAAGACGAAAGAGAGGATGCCTTCCGAGGCATCCCCAAGCTTAGGCTTTTGGTGGTCCTTGAATTTTACCTTAGGGTGCCATGGGCATCCCCAATCTTAGGCTCTTGCCGCTCCTTGTTCCAAACTCCATGAAATATTTACCCAAAAACTTGAAAACTTCACAACACATAACTCAACCGAAAATCTCATGAGCTCTGTTAGTATAAGAAAACAAACCACCACTTTAAGGTACCGTAATTACCTCATTCTTTATTTATATCGGTGTTAAACCTACTGTATTCCAACTGCTCTATGGTTCATACCGCCCGATACTAGCCATAGATTCATCAAAATAAGCAAACAACACACGAAAAACAGAATCTGTCAAAAACAGAACAATCTGTAGCAATCTGGAGGTTTCGAATACTTCTGTAACTCCAACAATTATGAAAAATTAGGAAGACCTAAATAATTTGTATGTTGATATACTTCAGTTGGAATTGGTATTTTATTGCTCTCTGCTAAAAAATGTAAATTATTCTCGTGAGCGCATACTTTCTGTTTTTTTAGCAAGATCAAACAACAATCACCCAAGAAGATCCTAAAGGCTTTACTTGGCACAAACACTAATTAAAACATAAAAAAACACAATCATAACAGAGGATAGATGATTTATTTATTACTAAACAAGAACAAAAATAAAATTGGGTTGCCTCCCAACAAGCGCTATCGTTTAACGCCCTTAGCTAGGCATAGAAGCAAGAATAGATCTAGGTATTGTCATCTTTGGTATGCAATCCATAAGTGGCTCTCATAATAGATTCATAAGGTAATTTTATTTTCTTTCTAGGAAAGTGTTCCATGCCTTTCCTTAACGGAAATTGGGATCTAATATTTCCTTCTTTCATGTCAATAATTGCACCAATCGTTCTAAGGAAAGGTCTACCAAGAATAATAGGACATGTAGGATTGCAATCTATATCAAGAACAATAAAATCTACGGGCACATAATTACTATTTGCAACAATAATAACATCATTAATTCTTTCCATAGGTTTCTTAATGGTGGAATCTGCAAGGTGCAAGTTTAAAGAACAATCATCAAATTCACGGAAACCTAACACATCACACAAAGTTTTTGGAATCGTGGAAACACTAGCACCAAAATCACACAAAGCATAGCATTCATAATCTTTAATATTAATTTTAATAGTAGGTTCCCACTCATCATAAAGTTTTCTAGGGATAGAAACTTCTAGTTCAAGCTTTTCTTCATAAGATTGCATTGAAGCATCGACGATATGTTCAGTAAAAGCTTTATTTTGATCATAAGCATGAGGAGAATTTAACACGGATTGCAACAAGGAAATACAATCTATCAAAGAGCAATTATCATAATTAAATTCCTTGAAATCCAAAATAGTGGGTTCATTGCTATGTAAAGTTTTGACCTCTTCAATCCCACTTTTATTAATTTTAGCATCAAGATCTAAAAACTCCGAATCATTGGGATGCATTTTAACTAAAGTTGACTCATCTCTAGTCCCATCTTTATCAAGATTCATATTGGAAAACAAAGATTTAATAGGAGACACATCAATCACTTTTAGATCTTCACCTTTATTATCGTGAAAACTAGAAGAACACACTTTCATAAAGCAATCTTTTTAGCATGCATCCTAGCGGTTCTTTCTTTGCATTCATCAATGGAAATTCTCATGGCCTTAAGAGACTCGTTTATATCATGCTTAGGTGTAATAGATCTAAGTTTCAAAGAATCAACATCAAGAGAAATTCTATCCACATTCCTAGCCAACTCATCAATCTTAAGCAATTTTTCTTCAATCAAAGCATTGAAATTCTTTTGCGAATTCGTAAATTCTTTAACACTAGTTTCAAAATCAGAGGACATCTTATTAAAATTTCCATAAGAGTTGTTGTGGGAATTACCATAATTATTAGAGGAATTACTAGGGAACGACCTAGAACTAAAGTTCCCCCTATAAGCGTTGTTACCAAAATTGTTCCTACCAACAAAATTCACATCCATAGATTCATTACTATTCTAAATCAAGGTGGACAAAGGAATATCATTAGGATTAGAAGAAACACTCTTATTAGCAAACAATTTCATAAGTTCATCCATCTTTCCACTCAAAACATTAATGTCTTCAATCGCATGAACCTTTTTATTAGTGGGTCTTTCAGTATGCCATTGAGAATAATTAACCATAATATTGTCTAGGAGTTTAGTAGCTTCTCCTAAAGTGATTTCCATAAAAGTGCCTCCCGCGGCCGAATCTAAAAGATTTCTAGAAGCAAAATTCAATCTGGCATAATTTTTTGTATAATCATCCATAAATTCAAACCATGTGTAGGGCAATTACGTATCATTAATTTCATACTTTCCCAAGCTTGTGCAACATGCTCATGATCAAGTTGCTTAAAATTCATAATATCGTTTCTAAGAGAGCTGATCTTAGCGGGAGGAAAATACTTAGAGATAAAAGCATCTTTGCACTTATTCAACGAACCAATACTATTTTTAGGCAAAGAAGAGAACCAAATTTTAGCACGCTCTCTAAGAGAAAACGGGAATAGCTTCAATTTAACAATATCATTATCCACACCTTTCTTCTTTTGCATATCACACAAATCAACAAAGTTGTTTAGATAGCTAGCGGCATCTTCACTAGGAAGGCCAGAGAATTGATCTTTCATGACAAGATTCAACAAAGCAGCATTAATTTCACAAGATTCAGCATCGGTAATAGGAGCAATCAGAGTGCTAATAAAATCATTGTTGTTGGTATTATAAAAGTCACACAATTTAGTATTATCTTGAGCCATCGTGACAAACAATCAATCCAACACACAAGAACACAAGAAGCAAGCGAAAAGAGGAGAACGGAAAAGGGGCAAATAAAATGGAAAAGGTGAAGTGGGGGAGAGGAAAACGAGAGGCAAATGGCAAATAATGTAATGCAAGGGAGAAGAGTTTGTGATGGGTACTTGGTATGTCTAGACTTGAGCGTAGATCTCGCCGGCAACGGCGCGAGAAATCCTTCTTGCTACCTCTTGAGCATGCGTTGGTTTTCCCTTGAAGAGGAAAGGGTGATGCAGCAAAGTAGCGTAAGTATTTCCCTCAGTTTTTGAGAACCAAGGTATCAATCTAGTAGGAGACTACACGCAAGTCGCCTAGTACCTGCACAAACAATCAAGAGCCTCGCAACCAACGCGATAAAGGGGTTGTCAATCCCTTCACGGTCACTTATGAAAGTGAGATCTGATAAAGATAATAAGATAAATATTTTTGGTATTTTTGTTGTATAGATTGAGAATTAAATATTGCAAAATAAAATAAATAGTAAACTAGAATTGTAGATTGGAAACTTATATGATACTAAATAGACCCGGGGCCATAGGTTTCACTAGTGGCTGCTCTCATAATAGCATGTATTACGGTGGGTGAACAAATTACTGCCGAGCAATTGATAGAAAAACGCATATTTATGAGAATATCTAGGCATGATTATGAAATATAGGCATCACGTCCGTGTTAAGTAGACCGAAACGATTCTGCATCTACTACTATTACTCCACACATCGACTGTTATCCAGCGTGCATCTAGAGTATTAAGTTCATAAGAACAGAGTAATGATTTAGGCAAGATGACATGATGTAGAGGGATAAACTCAAGCAATATGATATAAACCCCATCTTTTTACCCTCGATAGCAACAATACAATATGTGCCTTGCTGCCCCTACTGTCACTGGGAAAGGACACCGCAAGATTGAACCCAAAGCTAAGCACTTCTCCCATTGCAAGAAAGATCAATTTAGTAGGCCAAACTAAACCAAAAATTCGAAGAGACTTGCAAAGATATAAAATCATGCATATAAGAATTCAGAGAAGAACCAAATATTTTTCATAGATAAACTTGATCATAAATCCACAATTCACCGGATCTCGGCAAACACACCGCCAAAGAATATCACATCGAATAGATCTCCAAGAACATCTAGGAGAACTTTATATTGAAGATCAAAGAGAGAGAAGTAGCCATCTAGCTAATAACTATGGACCCGAAGGTCTGTGGTAAATTACTCACACATCGTCGGAGAGGCTATGGTGTTGATGTAGAAGCCCTCCGTGATCGATTCCCCATCTGGCAGATCACCGGAAAAGGTCCCCAGATGGGATCTCATGGGTACAAAAGGTTGCGCCGGTGGAAAAGTGGTTTCGTGGCTCCCCTGGATGTTTTTAGGGTATAAGAGTATATATAGGCGAAAGAAGTACGTTGGTGGAGCTACGAGGGGCCCATGAGGGTGGGGGGCACGCATACCCCCCTAGGCGTGCCCTCCTACCTCGTGGGCGCCTCGTGGTGTCTCTGACTTCCACTCCAAGTCTCCTGGATTGTGTTTGTTCCAAGAAAGATCCTCACGATGGTTTCGTTCCAATTGTATTCCGTTTGATATTCCTTTTCCACGAAACACTGAAATAGGCAAAAAACAGAAACTGGCACTGGGCCTGTGGTTAATAGGTTAGTCCCAAAAATAATACAAAAGTGCATATTAAAGCCTATTAAACATCCAAAACAGATAATATAATACTCCCCCTGTTCCTTGATATAAGGTGTATAGATTTTTGAGAAAAAACCCCCAAAATATAAGGTGTATTGCATTGCACCACTCGTTTGGATAATTTTTTTAGGGATTTGATTACATTTCCTTATATTAGGCAAGCTCCTCTATTTTCACATGCCAATTAGTCAGGTGTAATCTCGCTCAAAACTTGTGAAATTTTACCTCCACGTGTGTTTTTTAATTTCCGTGCCAAAAACTATACACCCTATATTTAGGAACGGAGGGAGTAGCATGGAACAATAAAAAATTATAGATATGTTGGAGACGTATCACCGGCCCGTCCGTCGAGGACACACGCGCCCATTTTCCCTCCCTCTTGCTCCAAACCCTCCTGCGCTCCCCTCCCCTCTCCTCGCTCCTCCATGTTCGGCACCCTGAAGAATCCCGGCAACTCGGCCGCTACCGCATGCCCCACGAAGAATAAGAAGGGTCCCAACAAGCTGCAGTTGGTGAGGGAGTCCCGGACTAGGGGGTCCTCGGGCTGCCGGCCTATTCTAGAGGGCCCAAACCTGGGTAAACATCATCTCCTTCGTCCCTTGTTCCCATTGATGCAATATCCACTACTCGGGACCCCCTACCCGAGATCCGCTGGTTTTGGCACTAACATTGGTGCTTTCATTGAGAGTCCCACTATGAGATCACCGAAGGATCGATGGCTCGCCTGATCATTGGAGATGGCATCAACACCAGGAACATCTTTGTTCACACCTACCTTTTCTCGTTTGGCGGCATCATTCTGCACGCCAACTCAGTCGGTCATCTCGACTAGGTCGATAGCTTTGCCCCTGAGCACCAGATCAGGTTCGGTAACCTATAGTATGTCACCAATGCCCGGGGCGATCTACTCTTCACTGGGTTCTCTACTTTGTCTGAGGCGCCCGAAAACCTGAAGCTTTAACTTTAGTGATGCGGAGCATCCTATGGACATCACCATGTCAAGAGTCCGTTCGGCGAGTGACACGTGCGACATCTACTTCACATACACAAAGGTGAATCATCTCCTTTACACGTGCTCACTTGATACCTTCGTGGATGGTATACTACTTGACACTCCACTCGTGTGCATGCATAGGTATTGTCGGAACACTACGGACGACGAGGAGGAGTGCAAGCGCCAAGGAACAACTACACCATCCGTGAGGGAAGCCTGGAAGCCGAGATGGAAGAAACAGAGCTGCTTGAAGCTACAGTGGCCGGACATCCGGGCCAGAGGCCGGACATCCGGCGCATGCGCCGAAGAGCTTCAACAGCCGGACATCCGGGATCGCCCACGGAAACCTGGACAACAACTATTCAGAGAGCAACAATTTCTGCCACCACCAGGTCGGACATCCGGCGAGTGCCCCGGACATCCGGCGCCCCGCGAACGGTCGGACATCCGGGCCCCAGCCCGGACATCCGGCGCCTGCCTGCGCGCATGGACAGGGCCCGAGGCCCATGTATCCCTCTTTCCCACTTACCCCTTGGTGGCTTAGACTATATATACTCCCCCACCTCCTTCTAGTTAGGGTTAGCGTTGTGATAGCTCATTTGAGAGATAGAGCTTCGCTCATCCATATCGGATCTACTCCACGAGAGAGACCGTGGCCCCTCTATGGAGAAGATCCACCTTGGATTCAAGGCCTCCTCATGGAGAAGACATCAAGACCTCCTCACAGAGAAGAACCGGTTACCCTTTGTATCGTCCCTTATTGCCTTATTGATCATGGATCTTGTATCTCTCTTTGTGCTTCAAGGATCTAGCACATGTGTGATCATTCTTGTTGGCTTTAGTGTTTCTCTCGTGTTTCCCCTCGTGATTCCCCTCGTTTCCCCCCCTCGTGTTCTTCGTGTCCATCGCGGGATCCGCTCCTTTCGTGAAAGATCAGCCGTATAGGGTTCCACCCTACATCATCTTGGTATCTAGAGCCACGTTGATCATGATTTCGGAGCCTCCCCATTGTGTTGCTAGCCTAATTTTGTTGTCTTCCCCAATTTTGAAAATCCCCACCAAAAATAGCCCCAATTTTTTTGTGATTTGTTGGTTTGACGAAGTTTTGTTGGATTTGATCCATGGATGCTTGGTTTCGAGTGGATCTAGCATATCCCCAAGTTTCCCCACTTTCCATCCATGAAATCTCCGCAATTTTGCCCCTAAAATCATCTATTTCCGCCCCCAAATCGAGTTTCGAAGTCCAAATCCCAATCTGGAATCGTCGGGCCGGACATCCGGGCCACGGGGCCGGACATACGGGCCACAAGCCGGACATCCTGCTCCTGGAGCACAAATTCCGCACGGTTCTAGACATCAGCCCCCGGATATCCGCCCCCCAAGCCCGGATGTCTGGCCCCTAGCATTTCAGCCTTTTCCATTTCACCGTTTTGTCCATAACTAATTCATCCGGAGTCCGTTTTTGACGTTCTTTAGCTCATTGAAAAGCTCTTGACATCCCCCTTACCACAAAAATACTACCATCACCATTTGACTCCATCAAAGTTTTGGAACTTTGGCATCTTTGCCTAGGGCTTCCACCACAACCTCCGCATAACCACCACCGACTTCCGCAACCTAACCAATTTTGTTCCTTATAGCATTTGTGGTTGTTTGAGTTGTGATTTGAGTCTCCTAAGGTGTTTAGGCTACTTAGGGACGGTTGCTTCTTCATCAACCACCACCATCACCATAAATTTCACATAGCCTTGCCCACCATACACTTCCACCACTCCAACTTAACCCAAATTTGTTTGTCTTGTGAGTTGTGTCTCCGAAGGTGTTTCGGCTACTTAGGGACCGTGCTTCCAACTCCGACACCGTATATAGTCCACCATCTTACCCTCCACTCCCGCATTGCATCTCAAAACCCATCATTGCTTTTCCACAATCCCATTGAGCTTTCGCAACCACCACTGCATTCCCTCTACCACCATTTGACATTTGACATTTGAGAATTTGAGTTCGCGGTTTTTCCGTTTCCTAAGGTGTTTCGGCTACTTAGGGACGAGTCTCCATCATCTTGGTATCTACATCAAGAACACCGCCACTCATCATCACCGCGGACGGTAACCTCCATATCATCTTGGTATCGTGGTATCACTCCATTGTATATTCCCTTGCAATTGCATTGGTAACCCCTAGCCCATTTTGCGTCACTTGCCTATCGAGACTAGCCATTTGATTACTGCCGGCAACGCTACTTGTGCATATTAGTGATCTACACCATCCATTGCATACATACCATATCATATTGGTATCATATCATCCCTTGTGTCACAAGATTGTTCCCGTATATACACAATTGCTATCTTGGTTTGTGCATTTCGCAAAGTGGCATACAAAAAAAGAATAAGCTTTTAAGCAAAAGAGAAAGAGCAAATAAGCTTGTAAGCAAGTGCCATAGCATCATACCACATTGCATAAGATTGTCATATCCGATCATCTTGGATCATACCGCTGGAACATCATATACATAGCATACTTTGGATAGAAGTCGTTGCATTTTTGCATCTTATAGGTTGTGCACAAGTGTCGTATCTGCCTATTGAGCAATCGTTCTAGCGTCTCTCTTGAGTTGTGAAACACGATCATTTTTCGTGGATTCCACATTTTGTGCTCATCCTTGGTTGCCCAACCCCATTTATCTATCCGTGTGTGTGTTTCCGTGTGCCACATATTGCTATTGGTCTACTTGCTTCACTTGCGAATTTGTGAATCTCTTTCAACATTATTGACTCTTGCCAACATTTTACATCAAATTTTTGTGCCACTATCCTCACCGAGCTCTACCATAAGCCTTACTTGTGTAGGTGTGAGAAATCGACAAGATCGGTACCAATTGTGCTATTTCCTTGTTACACTATTGAGTGATCATTGATCCATCTTCAACATTGGTCAAGGTACATTTGGTATAGTTCTTCTCTTTCTCCCACTCACATTTGTTCGAGTCCTATGATGGATAGGCAAGGCATTTCATCTTCGGCCTACAACAACAAGGATGAGTTCGATGCCACGAACAACTCCAACGACGCCAAGATGCAAGCTCAAATGGAGGAGATCAAAGCCCTCATCAAGTCCTACAAGCGGTCTTCCTCATCTTCGAGAAGACGCTCAAGAGCACATGCCTCCGAGCTACCATCTCCAGCAAGATCACATCGGCATCGACACCATCACCAAAAAGAACGTGAACGCCAAGAGCTCAACACCAACAACCGCTCAATGATTTCACCATCTCCCTTGGCATCTTCACCAAGCGACTTCAAGGCATCTTCGCCTACGGACATATGACATATTCGCCCACAAGAACCTCAAGAGAAGCTCCTCAAGCTCAAGTCCGCGTCTTCCACGAGCTACTATGACCTCGACATTGACCACATGATTCCTTTCTATGGGACTCAATAACCCGAGGAGTATCTCGAGTGGGAGAGTTTGATGGACGACTACATCAAGCTACATCAAGTTCCTCCCGAAGATCAAGTGAAGTGCTCCACAAGGAACTTCCACCACTACGCGTCCACATGGTGGTTTCACACACCTTCGGAGACCTACAACATGAGTTGGCCCAAGACGAAGAGAGCTTTTCGGCGTGAGTTCGTGCCTCCAACCTACATGAAACAACTTCTACGCCAATTGAAGAACACCACCCAAGGATCCAAGTCCATCGACGAGTACTTCAAGGAGATGAAGAAAGCCTTGCGATGAGACGGCGTGGATGATCCCATTTCGATGAAGTTCCACTTCATGATGGGATTGCACAACGACATCTCCAAGACTCTCTTCCTCGAGAACTATAAGTCCCTCGACGACTATTACATTGGTGCTCTTAAGGCAGAACAAGAACTCATGAACGCCAAGGCTTCTCCACCCCAAGCACACTTCTCGAAGACCAAGCTCCAAGAAGGCGAGCATGAGGATAGTACCACCAAGATGTCCAAGCCCGACGAGCTCCAAGACGATGCTCCCAAGTTTAACTCCATCGCCATCCCTGTTTGTGGCATTGACGATGCCGAGTCTACTTCGACTCTTTTTCAAGATGGTGCGGCGATGACTACGACTATGGAGCCATTCAAGGACCAAGCTTTGGAGGCGAGCGACATGGTGACGAGCAAGGATGATGCTTCCATATTAGGAGGCGAGCGTGATGATGTGCCATCTTCGGCCTTCATCCACGGTGACGACGATGTTATGGTTGAGCATGGGATTTTCCCTTCGACCACGGCGACATATGAAGACTTGAGTGACTTTAGCCACCATATTGAGAGCGAGAGTGACTTCACCACTTGAGTGAGATGAGTGATTCCACCATATGTGAGTTTGAGTGCACCTATTTTGAGGGAGTGAGTGAACCACCACATAGAGAGAGAGAGAGAGATAGTTGATAGGGCATGTAAGGCCACTTTGATTTCTAACGACTTAACCTCTACCTCTATTGTGTCTTCTCATTTGGTGCTAGGTCCCTTATATGATGATGCGCCGATTCTCAACGACTTCGTCCTACCCTTGGACAAGACGATGGCCAAGGTGGAATATGATGCACCCCTCACATGGTTCCATCAAGATGAAGATGACCACCATTTGGTCTTTCCAACCTCACCTACACCACTTGAGTGGAATGACAAAGGTAACATAGATGAAGGTGATGCTCTAGTCCCACTAGTGGACATTCATGACATTGATTGCTTGCATGATGTTGATCCCCCTATTGACATGATTCATGCTAGTATGATTTCCCCATGCGATGATTTACCCATTTATGATGAGTATGATGATTTCCATGTGGAGTCTCTTAGTTGTGATGCCATGTTACATAGGATTTCTTGTGACAATTCTCTAGGTCACATCATGTTTGCCGATCCGCTTGACTTGTCATATGCTATGCATGAGATCAATCATATGTCATATTTGCAATCTCATCATAGTGACTATGCATATGCCATTAAAATAAACCCAATTTGCACATATGACATAGATGACAAGCCTATGGTTATTGGCATTTGTTTTTCCTGTGATGATATTGATATGCTCCCTTTGCATCATTTATCTCATATGCCATGCCATGACCACCTAGCTTCAGATATGCATTGTTTTGGATGTTGTCCATTTTCTCCATATGATGTTTCCATTATTGTTCATGAGGAGACCCCCATAGTTTCCTCATACATGTTTGGAGATTCTGATCACTCCCATCCATTGCATGATCCCAACACTTGTGTGCACCGTATGTTTCCCATGAATAACCATGCTATTGTTGTGCCACATACTTGCACGCTCAATTTGTGTAACACCCACAATGCGGCTATATCTCCCACGTGTCGGGGCACGACTTAGAGGCATAGCCGCATGGTAGGTTTGTCGCAAGAGGTGTAATCTTCACACAATCCCATGTACTGAATAAGAAAGGGGTAAAGAGTTGGCTTACAATCGCCACTTCACACAAATACATGTTGAACATACATCATCCAGAATACAATCAAGGTCCGACTACAGAACCAAAGTAAAAGAAGACAACCCCAAATGCTAGATCCCCGATCGTCCCAACTGGGCTCCACTACTGATCAATAGGAAACGAAACAAAACAATGATCAAGATCTTCATCGAGCTCCCACTTGAGCTTAGTTGCGTCACCTACACTGGTATCATCGGCACCTGCAACTGTTTGGAAGTATCGGTGAGCCACGAGGACTCAGCAATCTCACACCCGCGAGATCAAGACTATTTAAGCTTATGGGTAGGAAAAGGTAGTGAGGTAGAGCTGCAACAAGCACTAGCATATATGGTGGCTAACATACGCAAAAAGAGCGAGAACAGAAGCAATGCAATGGTCGTGAACTAGAAGTGATCAAGAAGTGATCCTGAATCTACTTACGTTCAAGCATAACATAAGAACCGTGTTCACTTCCTGGACTCCACCGAGAAGAGACCATCACGGCTACACATGCGGTTGATGCATTTTAATTAAGTTAAGTTTCAAGTTCTCTACAACCGGACATTAACAAATTCCCATCTTCCACATAACCGTGGGCACGGCTTTCAAAAGTTCAAACCCTGCAGGGGTGTCCCAACTTAGCCCATCACAAGCTCTCGCGGTCAACGAAGGATATTCCTTCTCCCGGGAAGACCCGATCAGTCTCGAAATCCCGGTTACAAGACATTTCGACAATGGTAAAACAAGACCAGCAAGACCGCCCGATGTGCCGACATCCCGATAGGAGCTGCACATATCTCGTTCTTAGGGCAACACCGGATGAGGCATCCTACGAGTAAAACCAAACCTCAAGTTTCCTCGAGGTGGCCCCGCAGTCTACTCGGTTTGAACCAACACTTAGACAAGCACTGGCCCGGGGGGGTTTAAAATAAAGATGACCGTCGGGTTGGCCGACCTGAGGGAAGGGTAGGTGGTGGTGAGGCAAATGGTAAAACCAAGGTTGGGCCTTGCTGGAGGAGTTTTATTCAAAACGAACTGTCAAGGGATCCCCATAACACCCAACCGTGTAAGGAACGTAAAATCAAGGAACATAACACCGGTATGACGGAAACTAGGGCAGCAAGAGTGGAACAAAACACCAGGCATAAGGCCGAGCCTTCCACCCTTTACCAAGTATATAGATGCATTAATTAAAATAAGAGATATTGTGATATCCCAACAATATCCATGTTCCAACATGGAACAAACTTCATCTTCACCTGCAACTAGCAACGCTATAAGAGGGGCTGAGCAAAAGCGGTAACTTAGCCAAACAACGGTTTGCTAGGAAAGGCGGGTTAGAGGCTTGACATGGCAATATGGGAGGCATGATAAAGTAAGTCGTAGGTAGCGCGGCATAGAAATAGAGCGGGCAACTAGCAAGCAAAGATAGAAGTGATTTCGAGGGTATGGTCATCTTGCCTGAGATCCCGCAAGGAAGAAGAACGAGTCCATTAAGAAGACAAACGGACGTAGTCGAACGGATCCTCACAAATGCAACATTATCGGAACTAACCCGAAGAAGCAACACCGAAAAGAAACAGACAACATGGTAAACAACCATCACATAATCATGGCATGATGCACAACCAAGTATAATGCATGTTCGGTTTAATGCGGCATGGCGTGGCAAAATGCACAAGCAAAACTACAAGTTAAGTGGAGCTCAATATGCAACGAGTTGCATATTGATGAAACACCACATGACTTATTTAGTTCTCTCCCGTTTATGTACTCAACAATATTAAATGTTGGTTAGCATGTCAAGGGGTGAATCATAGTAAACTACTTAACTAGGCAGGTTTAAATGAGGCCGGAACAACAAACAACAAGTCCGAAAAATCCTTATGCGCATATTTTAGATTTGGTACTGTTCTGCCCCGAACCATATTTTAGAGTTGTTAAACATGCAAAGTAAGGTCACCATGATAATCTAGGCATTTTTCTACCCCATTTACATATGAAGTTTATTTAAAATGGAGCTATGGTTATTTAGTTATGAATTTAAGCATTTTAACATGGCATTTGAACAAATTTAAACAAACAACAATTTAAACATTTCAAACATGCATGAAAGTTGGATATTATGAAACTAGACAAGATTCTAAGCATTTTACATATATAAATCATTTTAAACCGATGCACGGTTTGTGAGATATTAAATGAATTAAGTATGAGGGCTTTTCTTCAAAACTGGCAATTCGGGATAATAGCTAAATTCGTTTGGCAGGAAAAAAAGGTACTGGGCTGAAACAGTGGGCGGCTGGGCGCTCACCAAGGCCCAAGGCCTGAGTTGGTTGAGAGGTAGGCCGGACTGGACTGGGCCTGCGGCTGGGCTGCGGGGAAGGTGCTGGCCCACGCGGGCGCTCGTCCTCCTCTACTCGAAGCAGAGGCAGGAGCATGGCGCGGCGGCTGCCGGCGAAGGATACGACAGCGCGATGTGCAGGGGACCGAAGGACGATGGGGATGGATGGATCCGAGAATGGAGGTTCCAGATCCGGTGACGGAGGTGGTCGGCGGCGCTCAGGGATGCGGGATCCGGTGAGGTGGGGCTCGTCCATGGCGGCTCTGTAGGGGGGAGGGAGAGAGAGAAGTGAGGTCGGAAAGAAGGAGAGAGAGAGGGCGACGGGGAGGCGACGATGTAGCGGAGGCGATGGCCACGGTCTCCGACGAGGGTCGGCTCCGGTGACCCGCCGGAGGCGCAAAAGACGGTGGAAGGCGTCGCACGGGATCGGTGACAAGGGATCTCGAGGGGAGCCAGACTCCTGCAGCTGCGGGCGGCGACGCGGGCTCGTCCGGGCCTAGATGGGCTCAGGCGGGCCCCGATCTGGGCCGACACGAGGTGGGAGGAGGGAGGCGCTGGCAGGGGCACGTGGCGCGCTGCCACTGGTCCTAGGCGGCGGCGACGACGGGTTCAGGTGGCGGCTCGCCCACTGGGGCAGTGCCAAGTGGTGGCGGAAGGTTAGGCTGGCGTGGAATGCGAGGTGGAGGTGGGAGGAGGCTGGTGACGCGCTGATTTCGAGGAGGGATTTGTGTGCTGCCAAAAATTGAATGGGAGGTTTCCTTTTATAGGCAGGGTTAGGGTATGAGGGGTCTAGGGGGGTTTTCTTCCGCTTTCGGGCATCAGATCTCGATCCGATGGTCCGGAGTGGAGGGGATAAGTAGGTGGGCTGGTTCTGGCTGTGCAGAAGGCGCCGGGCTGAGAGGAGAGAAGAGAATAGCAGCCCGACAATGGTTTCCGGAGACCGAAAACGTCCGACATATGACCGGCTATAATGCCGCTATATGTTTAACGGTTGGGCTATCAAACGAGCTCCGAATGCGATGAAACTTGGCAGGCAGCCTACTGACAACAAAACAACACCGCACGCCAACTTTCATCCCAATCCGAGAACATTTTTCTGCCACTTATAAAATACTATTTCGGAGGTGCCGCGGGCGCATGCAAGTGTGTCTGGGCTCAGAACGGAGAACCGAAGGAACGGGGGAACCCGAACGGATGCAAGTTTTGAAAACATGATGATGCAATGTAGATGATGACATGTCAAGATGCAACATGCAAGAGAAAGACAAGGCAACAACAGCGAATAACTGGAAGACACCTGGCGCAACGGTCTCGGGGCGTTACAACACTCCACCACTACAAGAGGATCTCGTCCCGAGATCTAGGATGGCACCGGAGAGAAACAGAAGAGAAAGAAAAGATGTAAAACTAAGTTGCTTCTTTGACAAATGAGTGAAACCAAACAAATCTTGCGAGGTTGAACCAATTGAAAGAATACAACAAAGATTAACAAAGTTGAAAACACTCCGTTGGAAAAGAGGAACATGGAACATTACGGGAACCTTGTAGATTGAAAGACATAGGAAAATGGTTGCAATGGACAAGAAGTACATGCAAGCACTCCAGTTGAAACGATATGTACAAGGAGCGATAAAGATCAATTACGGCAACACTCCAGTTGGGAATGTAAAGCATATATTATGAACTTGAGAAAATGAAAGCACTTGGATGAGAGTCCGGTTAGAAGAGGAATGATAGACAAATCAAAACTCCGGTTGAACAAGATAGAGAAGGACTAAGAATGATATAATTTGGGCAGCACTCCGATTGAATGGAAGGAATTGAACATGAGCTTGACAAAACAAGATGATGGGTCGAAGAGAGCAACATCACAATGCCTCCGGAACAAAAGTAAGAATGGAATCAAAAGAACGGAGGAGAAAACAACATCTTTTACCTCAAATGATCTTGAAAAGTATCTTTAGGAGAAGGGTCGAGCGGAGTTGTTGGAAAACCAGCAACGAAAAGAGTAAGCTTGTTGTGGGCTTATGGAAAACATCTCGAAATCTTGAGGTGAAATTCTGCCACTAACGAAAAACAATAGCTTGGATTGATATGAACAAGGGGACGAGAAACTTATTTCACCGGGAGGATAAATGAAGAACTTGGGTCATTTATAAGCACCATAAATAGCGACAATCCTTAGGGAAAACTTTAGGTGAAATATGACCCAATATAACTCCAATGGAGAGATTGATGGGTTGCAAAGGCTCTCATGAACAAATTGAAAATGATGGGTTTAAAATATGTCATTCCGGACAGCTTGTGAATCATGAAACACGAAGGGAAATTTTCAAGAGTGACATAACACCACCTCAAAAGATAAGAGAGCAAGAATTGCACTTTGGAATGCAAGATGAAGAAGGCTTGAACTCCTCAAAACAAAGCAAGTGTTGAGCACCATGTTTATTTTAGAGTATAGCTAGGCGGATCTTAACTTCGAGAGAAATCTTGAGGACAATTGAAGAATGAAAGAAATCCTTGACGAACCACCATGAAGAAACTCTCGAAGAACTCCAGATAGATAAAGAGAAGGCCGCAAGGAAAAGAAGCTTGAAAATAATAAGATGAATCCTTGCATTGATTAAATGGAGCTTCGCGATGATATAATCGAGAGAGCTTGGAACTCTGGGAAAAGAAAAGATGAAACAATTGAAAACGAGAATTTATTCATCATGAACAAACTCCGAAGGAAGGAATAATCACTTGGATGAAAGAAGAATAAGAATTATGTTATGCGTATCCTTCACCAATTTAAATTGATGACAAGCAATGGATTTCACATACTACCTATTCTCATTAAAAAGGATTAAGGAGAGATATAGCGTAATCTTGGTACGGTCTTCAATGAACCACCAGTAGGATTTAAAAACAAACAAATAAAAGATAACAAAACACCGGGAAGAATTAGAAAATGAACGAAGATACTTGAGAGAATTTAGATGCAAGTGAATGAAGAGATCCCAAGCTGATTAGAGAATACTTGAATGATGCACCGGTAAGATTTCGAGAACGAGAGCTGAAAGCTGGAATGAATAGATCTTCTGAAATGATGGCCTTTGGATGAATCAAACTGAAAAGACTCTTGAATTGCTCTAGAAGGGTGAAAAGAATTCTCACAATCGAAAACAATTATGAGAGGATGGAATCAAGCTAGAACCATGAATCTTGAAGAGAATGGAGCAAGATTTAAGAGAAACTCTTCTTCGGTCTTCACAAACTCGAGAATGACGACGAGAAACATCACCATGAATTGTTGAGACACCCCGAAATAATGAAGAATATAAAGGTTGAATCAACAATGAAAAGATTTTGAAAGATCTTGGAGAAAGACATTTGGCTGATGACAATTCATTCTTATGTCAAACTTTGAAATGAATTTATGATAACTCTGAAAAAGAAGAGTTAGGTAAGATCCTGGAAAAAGGCCTGTGGGTTAGGGCCCACTCAAAAGATACACCGTTGAACAATTATTTGAAAGAGAGATTGCACCGGTTGAAATAAATGGCTTGAATGAGATAACAACCTCGGAATAGGTTGAACGAATGCAGAGTGGAAACGCGAATCTTCGAGATATCTTCAGCACTCCAGAACAAATGAATGGCGAGAAGTGGATGATTAAGAGGTGCACCGGCATGAGAAAACATTTGGAACGAGGAAAAGATATGATCGACACCAAAAGCTTGACTTGAATCCACCGGAGAAGAAAAGAATGAAGAATGATGAACTTGAAGCTTCGTTAGAATCTTCCTGAGAATCATTGGATAAGAACATTGACGGAAAAGAATGGAGAGGCTTCCCATCAATAAGATGGATACTTGAATAAGAAATCTGAGTCCTTGAAGAAAAGGGTGGGAGGGCGGGAAAACAAAGGCAACTTCGGATGGATGAAACAAATAATGTTGAGAAGACTTTGAGTTGATCTTGCGGATGGGGAAATGATCGTATCCACTTGAAGAGAAACACGCCGGTTGAAAAGGATTGACATGACAATCTCGATTATCATGAATGATTAGTACTCACATAGAAATATGAGAACACCGCTTAGGAAAGGTATGGAATCAACACTTGACATTGAAGCAACTCCAATACCATAACTCAAAACAAAACAAAGGATTGGCTTGCAGAATAAACTAGAAACAAACATATGATAGATCCCATATCGTATCATGTGTCTGTTGGAAAGATATTCTAGGAGCTACTTGAATTCCCACTTATAAACTCCCGAAACTTTCTGGTTATGCAATCAGGTGATGGGGATACAGGGAAAGCATAATATCTCACCCAAAACTAGCAAATCCTACATCCAGCTGTATCCATCCTTCAACACATAACCAAGAAATCTTCGGAAATCATTTACCTCAACCTTCGAAAAGCATCCATTATACGAGTTATGGCAATACTCCCGAACTCCCGCCCCAGTACTGGGTGGCGTCGAGGTTATCTCACCAACAACTGCATAAGAGATTTTCGATGTCAGCGAACTCAGGTATTCCAGAACCGCAACAATAAAATTGTGATGACAACACCTCGGAGCTCAACTCCCCGGGACACTGCCACAACCCCTAAATGTCAGGAGGCACCAAGAACAATGTTCTCATCACAAGACTATCGGAACGATTCCAAGATACCCGCGTGATCCTAAAAAAAATTCGTGAAATTTGAGGAGAGGAGAGTCAAAACTTCTACATCAGGAGGCCTCACCAGAGCGACGAAGGGACTGAGGAGTCAAAAAAATCCTACTCTCCGATATATAAAATCCTAAGACTCAAAACATTTTGTTCTAGACTCAACCACGTCAGCGATTCGATCAAGCAGGGGGCTCCTAAGTCGGGGATGGCTCTGATACCAACTTGTAACACCCATAATGCGGCTATATCTCCCACGTGTCGGGGCATGACTTAGAGGCATAGCCGCATGGTAGGTTTGTTGCAAGAGGGGTAATTTCACACAATCACATGTACTGAATAAGAAAGGGGTAAAGAGTTGGCTTACAATCGCCACTTCACACAAATACAAGTTTAACATACATCATCCAGAATACAATCAAGGTCCGACTACAGAACCAAAGTAAAAGAAGACAACCCCAAATGCTAGATCCCCGATCGTCCCAAGTGGGCTCCACTACTGATCAATAGGAAACGAAACAAAACAACGATCAAGATCTTCATCGAGCTCCCACTTGAGCTCAGTTCCGTCACCTGCACTGGTATCATCAGCACCTGGAACTGTTTGGAAGTATCTGTGAGCCACGAGGACTCAGCAATCTCACACCTGCGAGATCAAGACTATTTAAGCTTATGGGTAGGAAAAGGTAGTGAGGTAGAGCTACAGCAAGCACTAGCATATATGGTGGCTAACATACACAAAAAGAGCGAGAAGAGAAGAAATGCAACGGTCGTGAACTAGAAGTGATCAAGAAGTGATCCTGAATCTACTTACGTTCAAGCATAACACAAGAACCGTGTTCACTTCCCAGACTCCGCCGAGAAGAGACCATCACGGCTACACACGCGGTTGATGCAATTTAATTAAGTTAAGTTTCAAGTTCTCTACAACCGGACATTAACAAATTCCCATCTTCCACATAACCACGGGCACGGCTTTTGAAAATTCAAACCCTCCAGGGGCGTCCCAACTTAGCCCATCACAAGCTCTCACGGTCAACAAAGGATATTCCTTCTCCCGGGAAGACCCGATCAGTCTCAGAATCCCGGTTACAAGACATTTCGACAATGGTAAAACAAGACCAGCAAGACCGCCCGCTGCGCCGACATCCCGATAGGAGCTGCACATATCTCGTTCTCAGGGCAACACCGGATGAGACATCCTACGAGTAAAACCAAACCTCAAGTTTCCCCGAGGTGGCCCCGCAGTCTACTCGGTTCGGATCAATACTTAGACAAGCACTAGCCCGGGGGGGGGGGGTTAAAATAAAGATGACCCTCAGGTTGGCCGACCTGAGGGAAGGGTAGGTGGTGGTGAGGCAAATGGTAAAACCAAGGTTGGGCCTTGCTGGAGGAGTTTTATTCAAAGCGAACTATCAAGGGGTCCCCATAACACCCAACCATGTAAGGAACACAAAATCAAGGAACATAACACCGGTATGACGGAAACTAGGGCGGCAAGAGTGGAACAAAACACCAGGCATAAGGCCGAGCCTTCCACCCTTTACCAAGTATATAGATGCATTAATTAAAATAAGAGATATTGTGATATCCCAACAATATCCATGTTCCAACATGGAACAAACTTCATCTTCACCTGCAACTAGCAACGCTATAAGAGGGGCTGAGCAAAAGCGGTAACCTAGCCAAACAACGGTTTGCTAGGAAAGGTGGGTTAGAGGCTTGACATGGCAATATGGGAGGCATGATAAAGTAAGTGGTAGGTAGCACGTCATAGCAATAGAGCGAGCAACTAGCAAGCAAAGATAGATGTGATTTCGAGGGTATGGTCATCTTGCCTGAGATCCCGCAAGGAAGAAGAACGAGTCCATGAAGAAGACAAACGGACGTAGTCGAACGGATCCTCACAAACGCGACGTTATCGGAACTAACCCGAAGAAGCAACACTGGAAAGAAACAAACAACATGGTAAACAACCATCACATAATCATGGCATGATGCACAACCAAGTATGATGCATGTCCGGTTTAATGCGGCATGGCATGGCAAAATGCACAAGCAAAACTACAAGTTAAGTGGAGACCAATATGCAACGATTTGCATATTGACGAAACACCACATGACTTATTTAGTTCTCTCTCGTTTATGTACTCAACAATATTAAATGTTGGCTAGCATGGCAAGGGGTGAATCATAGTAAACTACTTAACTAGGTAGGTTTAAATGAGGCCGGAACAACAAACAACAAGTCCAGAAAATCCTCATGCGCATATTTTAGATTTGTACTGTTCTGCCCTAAACCATATTTTAGAGTTGTTAAACATGCAAAGTAAGGTCACCATGATAAACTAGGCATTTTTCTACCCCATTTACATATAAAGTTTATTTAAAATGGAGCTACGGTTATTTAGTTATGAATTAAAGCATTTTAACATGATATTTGAACAAATTTAAACAAACAACAATTTAAACATTTCAAACATGCTTGAAAGTTTGATATTATGAAACTAGACAAGATTCTATGCATTTTTCACATATAAATCATTTTAAACCGATGCACGGTTTGTGACATATTAAATGAATGAAGTATGCGGGCTTTTCTGCAAAACTGGTAATTCGCGATAATAGCTGAATTTGTTCGGCAGGAAACAAGGCACTGGGCTGAAATAGTGGGCGGCTGGGCGCTCACCAAGGACCAAGGCCTGAGTCGGTGGAGAGGTAGGCCGGACTGGACTGGGCCTGCGGCTGGGCTGCGGGGAAGGTGCTAGCCCATGCGGGCGCTCGTCCTCCTCTGCCGGAAGCAGAGGCAGGAGCATGGCGCGGCGGCTGCAGGCGAAGGAGACGGCGGCGCGATGTGCAGGGGACCGGAGGATGACGGGGATGGACGGATCTGAGGACGGAGGTTCTAGATCCGATGACGGAGGTGGTCGGCGGCGCTCGGGGATGCGGGATCCGGCGAGGTGGGGCTCGTCCATGGCGGCTCTACAGGGGGAGGGGGAGAGAGAACTAAGGTCGGAAAGGAGGAGAAGGAGAGGGCGACGGGGAGGCGGCGACCTGGCGGAGGCGGTGGCCACGGTCTCCGACGAGGGTAGGCTCCGGTGATCCGCCGGAGGCGCGAAAGACGGCGGGAGGCGTCGCACGGGATCGGTGACGAGGGTGCTCGAGGGGAGCCAGACTCTTGTGGCTGCGGGCGGCGACACGGGCTCGTCCGGGCCCCGATCTGGGCCGGCTCGTGGTGGGAGGAGGGAGGCGCTGCCACTGGCCCTAGGCGGCGGCGATGGCGGGTTCAGGTGGCGGCTCGCCCGCTGGGGCAGTACCAAGTGGCGACGGCAGGTTAGGCCGGCACGGAATGCAAGGTGGAGGTGGGAGGAGGCTGGCGGCACGCTGATTTCGAGGAGGGATTTGTCTGCTGCCAAAAATGGAAGGGGAGGTTTCCTTTTATAGGCAGGGTTAGGGTATGAGGGGTCTAGGGGGGTTTTCTTCTGTTTTCGGGCATCGGATCTCGATCCGACGGTCCGGAGAGGAGGGGATAAGTAGGTGGGCTGGTTGTGGCTGTGCAGAAGGCCTCGGGCTGAGAGGAGAGAAGAGAATAGCAGCCCGGCAACGGTTTTCGGAGACCAAAAACGTCCGACGTATGACCAGCTATAATGCCGCTATATGTTTAACGGTTGGGCTATCAAACGACCTCCGAATGCGATGAAACTTGGCAGGCGGCCTACTGACAACAAAACAACATCGCACGCCAACTTTCATCCCAATCTGAGAACATTTTCCAACTACTTATAAAATACTATTTCGGAGGTGTCGCGGGCGCGTGCAAGTGTGCCCGAGCTCAGAACGGACAACGGAAGGAACGGGGGAACCCGGACGGATGCAAGTTTTGAAAACATGATGATGCAATACGGATGATGACATGGCAAGATGCAACACGCAAGCGAAAGACTAGGCAACAACAGCGAATAACTGGAAGACACCTGGCGCAACGGTCTCAGGGCGTTACAATTTGTGTCCCCATCGTGTTATACACAATAACTATTCTTTCATGATGGATGATATGTTATTATACCATGCATCAAATTTCTTTGAGCGATGCTTATCTTGTACTAACTCTCACGTGCACATACACATCATGATGGATGATGTGTACATTTACCACACACACAATTTCTTTCGTTTGTGTCTCTTTTGTGTAGGTACCCATGAATACTTGTCAACCTCACAATCCCATGAGTTGACAAAATGAGCTCTAGAGAGCAATGAAGACTTGGGATCCCATGGATTGTCTTTCCCACCGCTCTCTTCGCGCATTCATTCTACATGTCCCTCACATGGTTATGGATTATTGGCCAATACATATTCTATGCCCATCTTGCCATGTTCACTTTGCATGATATATTCATTACTATGCATTTGCCATGCATTCGTGACCCATGCTTTGCATTACACATGATGATTGATTCTCATACTTGTATGTGTATTTTCTAGCTTGGTGGAGATCTTGCTTGTTATTGCCATGTTTGCTTTGTGCCCCATGCCTATGATGATACTATGATCTTGCTTTGTGTTTGTGTTTGCGATATGTCATGTGCATTGCCTATGCCTATTATTTGCTCACATGACATGATTGCCATGATTTCCTCTAGTATGTTGCATCTTCTCACTACTAGCTTGCACGACTTGATTCCTACGATTGCTTATGTTGCATCACCAATGATTCATACTTGCTCATTCCATGCAGTTGATGACAACCATTTACATGCTTTGCACATGATTGTCATTGCATCTTGTCATATATCTCCATGTGTTGCCACTCTCATGTTAGACGATTTGTCATGTATTGAGTGCAACAATGATTCTACTCTTGCTCATGAGATTGCCCCCATAGCATTCTCACATATATTTGGAGATTTTGACATATTTTTGTGAAGCATGCTTGTCTTACCTATTTGCACCATCTACCTAGTGCCATGAATATAGCCATTATTGCATCATATTATTCATGCACTTGTGCTACTAATGTTTGTGCGCAAAAGAAGAGAACCATCATGATGGATGATGTGTTTATCTACCGTGCACATACATTTTTTCTTTTGTTGTGTGCATGTGTAGGATACTTGGACTTTGTGTCGACTTCCACTTCACATGAGTTGACCATCCGAGCTCTTGAGAGCGAACCACCTTCTACCACGACGATTCTACATCGCACTTGCTTGTACTTCGGCATTGTGAAGGACGCACAAGGACACGCCTACAAGGTGACATCTTTCTTGAGCATGGATATGATGGATCATACTACTTGTGTAGATTGCACCATGAGATTTATTGTTCATCTTGGATCACTTGATTGCACACATGTTAGAGATCTTGCTTCGACTTGTCATTTTCACCGTTCCATGCATCATGATATATATGCCTTGTGTGTTGCATCCAATTCTTGGATTACTTGCTCCTCTCATATGTTTGGTTGCAAAAATGTCATCACTTCACATATGCCATGTCCCATTGATTGCTACATGCTTGCCTTGATTGCCTCACACATGATGAACAATTGCTCTTTCCATTGTGTTGAGTGCCACACGATATTCACTACACCCCATGCACATTATGCTTGGATTGTCTTGCACTTGACCCATGTGTTTAGACACTTCATTTTATTTCGTGTTGTGAATGCTTCTTATGCCTACCATAGACCTTTCATTGAGTGCTTTGCCCATGCTTGCTATGACTTTGAGGTAGATGCTTATTCTCTTGTTACACATATTTGCATCACTACCTCACATTTACATGCTTGTCCCCATGATATCTTTGATTGTGCTCGATTGCTATGCTTACATGCCATGTCACAATCCTTTGTCACACCATATGCTTTGCATGATGATGACACTTGTTTGGTGAATCACCTCTTGAATGCTTGGTTTTGCACTAACGCTAACCACATTTGTTTTTCCAAGTGTTTGTTGTCCTTACTCCTTTTGAAGGAATCACAAGACGGTGCGACATTGGAGAGTGCCCATTTCGAGCTTCAAGATGACAAGTACTTGGTGAACGTCCACTTCTACACGGCGAAGCCATCTCTTTCCCATGGTGATTTGGTTTTCGATCCGAGGTCGGATCTTTCCCAAGGGAGGGGAGATGATGCGGAGCATCCTATGGACATCACGATGTCAAGAGTCCGTTCGGCAAGTGACACGTGCGACTTCTACTTCACATACACAAAGGTGAATCATCTCCTTTACACATGCTCACTTGATACCCTCGTGGATCTCGTATCTCTCTTTGTGTTTCGAGGATCTAGCACATGTGTGATCATTCTTGTTGGTTTTAGTGTTTCTCTCGTGTTTCCCCTCGTGATTCCCCTCGTTTTCCCCCCTCGTGTTCCTCGTGTCCATCGCAGGATCCGCTCCTTTCATGGAAGATCGGCCGTATAGGGTTCCACCCTACATCATTTAGGCTCTCTTTCTGACCTGATCCATGGGTCAGCCTTTATCTTGGATGCGGCTTCAAGCTTGGATGCGACTTTGGTATCCGAAGACCAGGAGTCAACCCTGGCCGTAGTCACCCCTCACCCCACCATACCGGAGGTCCACTCTGAAGAAATCCCAGATACCGATCCAGCTGGTCTCTCCCCATTAAGCGAGATGCTAGATTGGATCCAGACGATGAACATCACAGATGACCCATCCTCGACCTACGCTCAGAATGGTCTTAAGACGGGCCACAGGGAATTTTACGTCCCACCCACCACCCACTTAGTAGCCACTATCGAAGATTTAACCGACATGCTGGACTACGCTTCCGAGGAGGCCGATGACAAGGATAAAGATGACGACGCCACAACTCATGCTGTTACCGCCCACACTGGACGATGGACGGCCACCTCCACCTATGATTTCTACATGGTGGACACACCCAACAACAAGGGCGACAAGCATGGAAAGGAACTACCCAAGCACTAACGACAATGCAGACGATCCAAGGGGCGTAGGTGCAGGGAAAGCAAGACGGGCACCGGGGAAAATGATACCCCGGACAATATGGAGGACCTTGGTGACTCCATTGCCCCTGAGAAATAGCTTGATGGCTCAGAGGGGCACGAGGATCAGTATAATCCCAAGGAGCTCAACAACTCCGAGGATAGTAATTACCTCCCTCTCTCCGAAGAGGAGGTCAGCCTCGGAGCTGTGGATTTCATCGTCCCTGAGGACCCGCTGGATCAAGAGCGGTTGAAGTGGCAACATATAGCCACTTCATGAAGCATGAAGAAGAAGCAGCAACATCTAAACACCCTCAACGGCAGATGGACAAAAGTCCTAGCAGCCAAAGAAGGGTACAACATTGAGCGGCAAGACCAGAACAAAAGCTACCCATGCCAATGTTTGTTGCCACAATTTGACGATGAGGCCCTTGAGCCCGCACCCCCAAGATATACCCAGGCAGACCAGCCCGATCGCCCCCTCGAGGCCGAGATAGGTCGGCTGGAGAGGCTGAATACCCACCCGCCCCCCTCGCCGAAAAGGCAAGGAGCCAGTGCATCCAGAATACAAATATGATCTACGACGTGACCTTGCCACTAGAGCAGGTCAGACAAGATCCATCTACGGATCTAGAGGGTACACTCCCGCTGGACGGGATGGATACCAAGCTTGGCACGACCAAAACGATAGAGCTCGGGAGCAGCGGCGGGCCCGAATTGCAGCCGATCTCCGGTGCGACGTAGCCCGAGTCAGGGGCGCATAAGTTCCTCGAAGGGTTTAAACCCGTAAACATAAAAAACAACGAGACAACAGACCTTGCCATGTAGATTGGAGACTTCCTTCTCCACATTCATATGGCTCAAGCAGATGATCTCCATGCTGATAGCCCGCAAGTATAGGGGATCGCAACAGTTTTTGAGGGTAGAGTATTCAACCCAAATTTATTGATTCGACACAAGGGGAGCCAAAGAATATTTGCAAGTATTAGTAGTTGAGTTGTCAATTCAACCACACCTGGAGATTTAATATCTGCAACAAAGTGATCAGTAGCACAATAGTATGATAGTTTTGATAGGAGTGATAATGATAGCAATAGTAACGGTAACAACAGTAACAATTTTGTAGCAGTTGTGACAGTAGCAATAGTAATAGTAACTTAGCAAGAACAATATGCGAAAAACTCATAGGCATTGGATTGGTGGATTCGCTGGATGATATTCATCATATAACAGTCATAGCCTAGGGCGACATCGAACTAGCTCCAGTTCATAAATATAGTGTAGGCATGTATTCCGTAAATAGTCATATGTTGTTGGCGTTCTGGGAACCAGGGTACCCAGACTTGCCTGCCTGTGGCCCATGGAGTGGCTCCATCTAAGGCCTGGTGCGGCCCATCTACAACACCGTCAAGACAAGACCCTCACGTGGGGCCAAGCCTCATGAGGCGGGTGACATCAAGACCTCCGGAGGGAGCGGCCTCCCCGGGATGGCTCCCGAGGAGCGGAAATTTCTATGCAGGTGCCAACCTCATGAGGTTGAGTGACGCAAGCCATGATGACCAAGGCCAGGTGGGCGCCAGCGGGCGTAGAGGAGCAGGTTTCCTCTTTGGTGCTAAGGAGGCAAGCGGATGCATAGGGTCCTGAGGAATCAGCCAAAGGTTTCCATTCCTATGCAATGAGACCAAGACTGCTAGGATGATAGGATGAATGCCATCACCGAGCCCACCACAGCGTCACGACCAGAGGCTTTGTAGGCAAAGACCACCTTTCGCCAGCATAAGATGTACCACTTGTCTCCCTTCAAATTGGCCAATGTGGGATCCCTTCCCGCCTTTGTTTTGGGGGAAGAGGACCGAGGCCACTATGAATATAGGTTAGCTACCACCCAGAGAAGGGGGGATCAACTCACACCCACACTAGAGAAAACCTCGCGAGGTTGTTCTTCCCTTCTACTAGTACATCCTCAGCCCCTCGTGAGGCCAATCCACCACAAAGCAGGAGTAGGGTCTTACACTGCAAGGTGGCTCGAACATGGGTAAACTGCTATGTCCATTTTCTTCCTTGTTCATTGAGCTCGGCCGTGGGAGTCGCGCACAGGCTGGCTGAAGAGGTTGAGTTCTTCGCACATGCCCCAGAGTTCAAACCTTTCTTGGGTCCGCGGAGCCCTGAATCCGACATTTGGCACGCCAGGCAGGGGCATGTCGAGGCCCTTCTTCCATCTCTGCGTCATGTCCGTCGCGCCCATAGCAGAGGCTCCTCGGGCTCGTGCTGAGTGTTGGGCTGCTCGAGCCACACAAGTAGCGCCCCTCAGCCGCGGAGCTCATCATCACCGCATGCCTCCCGCTGCCGACGCAGCTACTGGTGTCAACCACCACCAACAGCATGGGTCGCCCCGCCCACTCCCGTGCATCGTCGCAACCATGCCATCGCGTGTTCCACCGGCTACGCCGTGTCATCGTCCCCGCACGCTCGCTGGGAACATGCGAACACACAAGCCGCGCTCCTTGTGGCGCGTGAGCTGTTGCGGTGCACATTAGTAGAGGGCGGCCATGACGCCTTGCTCGCCTACATCGCCGAGCTGCTCGATGCTGGCTGCGAGGGCGCGACGCCTCTCCGCATCATGCTGGCATCGTGGAGATCACCAGGGACCCGTGCCCGCTCCTGCTGCATCTGCTCGTCCCCCTGGGGGAGCCCAGAGGGCCTCACAGAGGCAATCCCGCGTGCGCCACCACCCTCCTGACCCAAGAGGCGGGTCCTCGCGGTGCGACCAGGTTAGGCGGCCTCCACCGAAGCAACGGCGAAGATCCACCCCCAGGCTGGCAAAGCCGAGCATCAGAGATGGCGGACAACAGAGCAAAGGGACTTGGGGTTGGATTAGGGACGATGGCCCCTGGTGCCTCTGCGTCGCCATTGGTGGGCTTGTTGTACGAGCGAAGGGGAGGCCCGAGCATGTTTCCCCCGTCTGCCCGGATGTGAGGATTGCCAAGGCTACACGGGGCAGGGACCCCTTACGAGCCAACTCAACACCTCGCCAGCGCCTTCGACAGCAATGACCACCGGTTACGGCCCGTATATTTGGAACACGTCACGCTAACCTTGGATCGTAGGTAAATCATGCCACGACCATGCACCTCCAGACGTTGGCCCCGCCTCAGGCATGCAGGGCGCACTAGGAGGTCGCATGGGGGAAGCCCGGTGACAGAGCTTCCCCCGCGCCACGCGGTGCAGGGCGTCGCCACGACGGCGGCGTGTGCCATCCTGAAGTGGGTCCTCTGCCAGGGAAGGCGTCAACGAGCCCTTCCCCCTGTCGAGGCCTGCGACCGCCTGATCACCGCCTGTGTAGCCCCCTACCCCTTGGCCCTGTCCTTGTTTCCGAACGCCCCAACGTTGGTCGGGGCATGCGCGAGGCGGGGTCCCCGCCCGGGAAGCAAGGGGTGCCCCTCAAGTCTCCACTCGTGACACTCTCAGGTAATAATGAGTGGGGCTGTACATGCCGCGGAGTCTCCTGAGCGCTGCCCATGAGCCTCACGGGGGCTCCCACCCATGTTCAAGTGGAAGCATGATGCTCTGCGCTGGCAGACAACACTGTCCTCCAATGAATATGCCCACGCCTAGTGGAAGCACCGAGCTCCGCGCTGGTGAGAAGACTAGTGTAGACGCCGGACGTGGCTGTTTTTTTGCTCTCTTTTGTAATCCGATTTGATGCTTTTTGGAATGAAATTCGAAGTTTCATGCACTTATTAAAAGAAAAAGGGGGACATTTTTCGATTCGCGGTGTTTCCTTGTTCTTCGATTTGTGTTTTGGGAGGCACGGCTCCTGCCTGCTGCTCTCCACCCAAGCGCCCCGTGAGCGGGGGCTGGGTGTGGCGTGCACATCTGAGCTAGCCCGAGTGGCATCAGGGCCCCCTCAGGGCCAAGGAAATGGCTGTCGCGGGTCCGCCCGTGCGCACACCTTGTCAAAGCTTTGGTGCTTGGCTCCTCGCACGACGCTCTCGACCGAGCCAGCAGGCATGCACCATGCCCGACATTCAGCTCTGGGCCTCAGGGGCACTCAGCACCGAGTGCCCCTCGCACTCCCACGAAGCTCAACGCCAGGCAGAGACACACCAGGAGGCCCTAAGCTCTCGCAAGCCCCTCCTAAGATTCCGCGGATTGGGGGCTCCGGAGGGCCTGCCTCAGGAGAAACGCGTCTCTGCGGCGCAAGAACCCGTCCAAGGCCGCGAACACAAAAGCTAAGCCGTGCTAACTACTCTAGTAAGGAGCCCTCTTGCTCACGATGGCATATTTTCAAAAATAATCTAGAGGGCATATCCTTGTTTCATACATTATAGGGGATCCCCCTCCAAGGAAAAATGCTTCCGCATCCCATGGGGTCACGTTCAAAGTTTTGACAGGGAAGCAGTGAAATACAAGCCTAGCGAGACGCGCTGCTATCAACATGGGTATCATCGTCGTCACCATCCGCTCCACCCTCTTCAATTGCGGGTGTGACCACATCATCGGCAGGGGCAAGCTTTGCCATCAAGTCCTCTACATGATCATCCACCCAATCCGCTAGGGTGCCTTCGACCACCGCAAGCACTGGGGTGATCAGGGCCCCGAAGTCAAAGTCAGGATCAGAGTGGAGGAGATGGTTGAAGATGTGTGAGACGGTGCGTGTGAGAAGTGATGAGGACATCAATACCATTGTTACACCCATAGCCCCTACTACTACATATACTGGACCACTTACTAGAGATCACGCATGCCAATTAAATTATCAGGTACTTTTGTTTCTTGGTAATGATTCTAATGATCATGAGAATATGATGCTGCCTAAATTGGATACATTTGTTTTGCTTACAAATGAAGGGCCTGGCATGGATAAGAGGGATGAACACTAGAGCAAGACCAAGCATGGAGATGATGGCATGTGCAAGGGGAACAAGAATGGAGTTGCAAGTGATGATCTCAGGACTTTGAAGCCACCATAAGGAGTGCATGAAGCCTTGGACGAAATATTAAAGATGCCACTTCATAAGTTTCGTCCAGAGGCTATTCTAGGTGCCGCGTGACCTTATTATTGGGCCATGCCCATGTAATTTTGAAATACTTAAGTATAGGCTGTTTTTAGAGTCTGTATGTGTGGGGAAACAAGAGTTAGGGTTGGTTTCGGATCCCTCCTCCAAGGGCCACGAGATTCCCCCCTCTTCCTCCATATATACAGCCTTAGGGCGTCGTTTAGACTTTGGGTTTTGTTTAGATTAAAAGTTCGCAATAGCTGCAACTTCGCGTACTTCGTTTGTGTTCAACGACCAGACCAAGGCGTCACAGAACCCCACCTTGATCAATAAATCTTTCAACTTATACCCGCAATATCCAGATTGCAATCTTAGTTTCTTACTTGTTCTTCATTTTCTTGCAAGAAATAGACCCTCGTGGTCAGGTTGATCGTGGTCCGGCGTGGTCAATAACCCCTCAGAAGTTGGTTTAGAAATTGCTAAGGCGCGATGCCTCGCACATTTGTAGTCGGATCATCAAGGTCGACTCCCACAGAAAACGATAACTATCTCATCGAAACATCGGGACACCCTCGCCTCTCTCAAGTGGTATCAGATTTCCAGGTTGCTCGGTGAGATTTTCCAATTTTTCGTAGTTTAGATCGAGTCTGTTATTCATACCTATAGTCCACGAAAAAGCCAAAAAATAGGGTTAGTTCATCATTTCCGAACCAATCTGAGCCTTTGCATAATCTCTTTTGGGTTTTGCTTTGTTGAATTTGCGGTTGGATCGTCGTGTCTAGTTGCTGATCTTAGCGTCTAGTCCTTTAGAGTTTCGAGTTCTGTCACAGTTTGTCACGCCGCCGCCGCACCATTTTCATCGCTGCTGCCATATACCACACCGCTGCCATATCCCACCACTGTTGCCATATCCCACCAACGCTGCCATATACCACCAACGCTGCCATATCCCACCACCGCTACCATATACCACCACCGCTGCCATATCCCACCAACGTCGCCATATACCACCACCGCTGCCATATCATACCACCGCTACCATATACCACCACCGCTGCCATATCCCACCACTGCTGCCATATACCACCACCACTGCCATATCCTACCACCATATATCTACCACCAATCCGAGTTCTTTTCATATTAGGTTTGTTTTAGAGATCCATCTACTTTCTGATTCGTGTTTCCTTGCCTGAGTAGGTTTCGAAAAAAAAGAGTGTGGAGACCCCCGGGCAGTTTTTAGGCCAAAATTTTGGCAGGCGAAAATATCTTTTCCCTATCCTGTTTTAGGCTTTTCTGAGTCTTTTGAGACACTCGCCATCATAGTGATTTTTTGTTGCACTTTTTCATCATCGCTGCCCTGATTTCCGAAAAAGAATTAGCCAAAAAAATTTCGTGCCTATCTTGTCAATTTGACACGGGAAGAGTTTTGAGACACTCGCCATTATAGTGATTTTTCGCAAAAAAAGAGGTGCGCAAAAAAAGAGTGATTTTTTTTCCAGAGTGGGCTTTTCCCTTGTTTCTGTGCCGCGCCGTGATTTTGTTAGTGTTCTAGGCTCGCGTCTCTAGTATAGTCTAGCCTAGGACCAGCACAGTATCGTCGTTGAGCGTTTATTCAACTTTGCATCTCTGAATTGATTATTGTCGACCCTTTTTGCTACCATATTATAAGCCTTCCTAGCTCCACATACATCTATGTTGTGTGTTTGACTCTCCCTGGTAATCACTCTATCCAATCTTTGAGAGTTTTGACTACAATGGTTGCCAATCACCACCTGCCGCTTGGTAAGAACTGGTAAGAATTTGAGATTTACTTGACGGATTTGTGACACACTGCCACTTTCTAGTAGTATGTAGGATCATACTCCTGTGTTTTTCTATTGCTGCTAACCATGGCAGGTCACAAGCCGACAAAATTGACTGGAGAATATGACAAAGAAAGAGCTTCATGACAAATTTTAGCAAATGTTAGGTCAACAAGTGGAAGATGTGATGGCCAGCTTTGGAAAGGCACTGGAGAGGATTGATGGCATTGAGAAGACAATTGAAACCAAGTTGTACGCCAAGTTTGATGAAGTACTTGCGCGTCTACCACAACCATCAGCGGCCTCTCCCGCACCATTGCAACAACAAAAACAACCACCTCCACGTTGCAAAACAGCCCTCCGACGAGCAAGCCTTGTTCCTCTTGAGCATGGCCAAACTTCTGGTGTCGTTGCTAATGCTGTTGATGCTTCTATGGATCCTGCTGCTGCGGAGGAGGAGGACGATTATGTGTACGATTATGAGCATGAGGTTGATCAAAATCTGAACTATGTGCAACCACCAGCACCACCACCAGGTCGTCCACATGCAAATAATCGCAATGGTAGGCCTGCACCACCACCTTAGGTACGAGATCATGACCATATTCCTAAACTGAAATTGAATATTCCACCATTTGAGGGTAGATATGTTCCTGATATATATCTTACTTGGGAGTTAGAAACTGAATAACGTTTTACATGTTTACAATATCCCGAGGAGAGACGGGTTGCTGTTGTTGTTTGTGCTTTCACTAGTTTTGCATGTGTATGGTGGTCAAAGCATTGTAGATTATATCCTATTCCAACTACTTGGGCTGCTTTGAAAACTGCTATGTGCACTCGTTGGGTTCCACATATTATCAACGCGAATTACTTCAAAAACTGCAATGTTTGAGACAAGGAAAAAATTATGTAGAGGAGTATTATCAGGAATTACAAACTGGTATGACTAGGTGTGGTATTGTTGAGGATAATGAGGCTATGCTTGCATGTTTTATGGGTGGATTAAATAAAGAGATTCAGACTATTCTCGAGTATAAGGATTATAGTAATATCACTCGTTTATTCCATCTTGCTTGCAAAGCTGAACGTGAAGTGCAGGATCGATAGGCATTGGCGCGAACTAATTTTTCTGCAGGACGATCTTCATCATGGACACCACGTACATCCTCTACTTCCACACGTCCTACTGTAGCATCGCCTACTTCATCCGGCAACATAAACCGTGATACAAGAAAGCAGGCACAACCACCACTATCTGCCAAGAGCACACCTTCTGAGCCTGCACAGAGCTGTTCTTCATCCATGGCATCAACTGGGCAAACACATGATATTATTTTTCGTCGTTGCAAGGGTGGAGGTCATTATGCGAGAGAATGCCCATCTAAGTGTGTGATGATTGTTACTGAAGATGGTGGGTATGAGTCTGTGAGTGACTATGATGAGGAGACTTTGGCTCTTATTACAAGTGAAGAACACGGTGGAGATGATTCTAATCATGAGACGCAATTCATGGCTGCTGACGACGCTGACAGGTATGAAAGTTTAGTTGCTCAACGTGTTTTGAGTGTGCAGGTCACGCACGCTGAGCAAAATCAGAGGCACAATTTGTTCCATACAAAGGGAGTTGTGAAGGAACGTTCTGTTCACATCATCATAGATGGAGGGAGCTACAATAATTTGGCTAGCATGGAGATGGTGGAGAAGCTATCTCTCACCACAAGACCACAGCCACATCCTTACTACATCCAATGGCTCAACAACAACAGCAAGGTCAAGGTAACACGTACTGTTCGTGTGCATTTTAGTATCTCTACATATGCTGATTATGTTGATTGTGATCTGGTACCCATGCAAGCATGTTCCTTATTACTTGGTAGACCATGGCAATTTGATAAAAATTCTGTACACCATGGTAGAAACAATCAGTATACTCTTGTTCATAAGGATAAACATATTACTTTGCTTCGTATGACTGCTGATTCCATTTTGAAAGATGATATTAAGAGAGATAATAAAGCAAAATAGGAGAAAAATAAGAGTGAAAATCAGATTGTGGCAAAAAATTTGAGCAACAAATTGAAAGTGCTAGTTATCGACTAGAGGGGGGGTGGGGTGAATAGGCGATTTTTATGAAAGTCTTCAAAACACGAGGTCTTTGAAGACAAACAATAGAAATGAACCTATTGGTATGTAGCATAAGGTAGACTACACTAGACAAGCAATAGTCAAAATTGCAATGAAGTGAAAGCACGAAGACTATCAACAACTAGGTAGTAAGGATCAGGATGGAAGACAGTATGAAGACAAACAGTAAACAGTCTTCACTCAGTGAAGTTAATCAGATCATACAAGCAAACAATGACTCCATGAAGACAAACTGTAAAGTAAAGGGAAGTGAAGTCAATCTAATCATACCCTATAGTGCAGTTCGGGGGATAGGCTTCACCAAGAGTATTGTGAAGCATAAACATTTGACGAACAAGCAGATTATGAAAGTTCAGATCATGGCTATGATAAATAGGATGTTTTCCACGGAATCCTGGGACGAAATACATAGTAAGACCATTTTGGCATTTTATCTTGCGTCCCACAAGATGTTTTAGGTCCCTAGCATAAGCATCAGAAGCTTTTGAATTTCGGCTAGAGACCATTTCCTGCAAAAGAGAGTTAATTCTTCTTAACAACCCACATGTTAAGAGGTGGCTTAGAAGCAATGAGTCTAAGTGCAACATCTGGGAATTTAGGCTTTGGAGCCCTAGAAAATAGCCTTGCAGCAGGTGAATAATACTCATAAGAATAAGCAGAATAGTTCTTGGTCTTATGAACATAGCGGTTTGATGAAACACGCTCATATTCATACGTCTGAGTATGGTTTCCCTGCAAAACATTGGCGTTAGGGTGACTCTGATGAGTCCACTTTCTGTATGAAGTCTTTGGACCATATGAAGCCTTTGGTCTGGGTTTGCCCTCTTCCCAGGTGGGGACATGATGACATTCATAGGAAGCTTCTCAAGACAACTTTTGGGCACCTAGATCTTCTTCAAAGGTGGTCCATTCCTGCAGTTAGTACCAATATACCTGGCAAACACTTCACCATTCTGATTCTTAAATAGTTTATAGTTTGCATCAAAGGATTCATCAATGATAATCAGGTTAGCACAAGTGAAGCCAGATAAGGTAGATTGTAAGTGCATCTAGTGCCACCCCTAGTTGGTTTTGGAGTATTGATGACAAACCTAGTTGAGGGACTAATGTGTTTGTGAGAATTGCAGGATAACACAGGTAGAAGTCCCTCATTGATTCGGTTTTCCTACCAGAGATGACCCCTAAAAATGTATGAAGACATTGATGTCAAAGGTGGTATATGAAGATATTCACATTGAAGACTATGACAAGAGAAGACATCGCATGAAGCCAATGGAGCTCGAAGACTTAGATCTTTCGTGGTTCTTTTTCTTCTTTATTGAGTCATAGGAACCACCGTACTATTAAGTGGGGTCCAAGAGAACCAGTCAGAATGACTGAAGTGATGCTTAACCAAAACCTATGTCTTCGAGTGAAGACTATGAGAGCGAATCTTGTCCAGAGTCGGACAAGTCAGCTTTGCTTGTAGCCCAAGTAAAGTTGCCGTGTGAGTTTAAAATCTGACTGTTGGAACACATGTCAGTTTCTTAGTGACCCAGGGTCATTTCGGACAAATCAGGTCGGGTTGCCTAGTGGCTATAAATAGCCCACCCCCTACAACCATAAACGGTTGGCTGCTCAGAGTTAGTGTACGGCTTTTGTTGTTTGAGAGAAACCCACCTTGTCGGAGTAAATAGCCATGGGTAGCCTAGCCGGCTCCCCCTGGCCCTTCTGAAAAAATTACGAGCCCGTCCGGCTCTCAAGAAATCCAAGACATGGGGCCGCCTTCCCCTTGCTGGCTGTCACCCAGGCCGGCTTTCGGAAGGTGGCCCGATGTTAGCCCTCGTGAAGAAAGCCACGGGAGGGCCGACTTCGAGAAGCCGGCCGCGAGAAGGCCGACTCCAAGAAGCCGACTCCCATAAAGCGGTCGAGACCGTATCCTCAAAGTTTGCATCCACCTAGTGGCGATATGACGGGGTGTGGCTACAGTGACCCGTCCGGCGCGGCACTGTTGCCATGCTGACCCTCGTGTCACCCACGACGGGCCGCCAGTGCGGCCCACAGATGGTGGGCCCCTTCGGGCAGAGAGACACCCGAAGGCGGCCACGCCTTCCCCCAGTCGGCCCAAGATAGAGTCGGCTCCCCGCAGCTGGCTTGCCGCTTCCCTCGAAGGAGACGCCCCATTAAGGAGACAAGACGCGGTGAGGCTACAGCGATCGCCCGACGGGCGGCGGCACTGTAGCCGCGCCTACCACGACGAAGCCCACGTCACCAAGATAGAGCAACAGTAACCAGCCGCCGACCAGGTCCTGGACAGTGGGGCCTGCCTGTCGACCAAGGGGCCGACAGCCGGCGGGACCCACCAGTCGGCGGGCCCCAGCAGCCGGCACAAAAGCCGGCGAGCGCAGTCACAGACGGCTGGGCCCCGCGCCCAGTCAGATTACCATTGTACCCCCAGGGGGTAGGCCTATATAAACCCCCCGGGGCACCCATGCAAAGGGTTCGACCCTCAGCTAGTTTTAGACACACACAAGGAGGAGAAGCAAGCTAGCCGTGCCCTTCTTCCTCCTCACGCTGAACAGCTCAAGGAGCATTGTGTAGCTACTTGTTCATCTAGAGATCATGCGGAGACCCCGTAGAGCAGCAGTAGGGGTGTTATCTCCACGGAGAGCCCCGAAGCTGGGTAAGATTCGCCGGCGTGCATGTCTTCGCCTCATCCCGTTTCCAGGCACCGGCGACGTCTTACTGGCTCCCACAATGATAAGCCACCCGTTGGCATATGTCGCACCTACCACCCGACATTTGGCGCCCACTGTGGGGCCAGGTGCACCGTCGTCCGGAGACCTGTTCTGGATGGGTACCCTCTTCCTCCCCAGCGAGCGTAGCTAGCCCGGCACGCCCGATGGCGCTTGCCACGACGCGCTGCAAGGCATAACCAGTGTCTACGCGGCGAGCAGCCTTGCCGATCTCCGCGACGAAACCCTCACCTCCGACGAGCTCGCCTCCGATGCGGGCACCGACCACCTCGCCAACCTTCTCGGTCAGCTCCATGTCTCCAGCGAGCCCGCTGTGGATCTGGAGTCGGTTGGCTCCACCGACCCGATGCCTGTCGACTCCGACACGGCCTCCTACGACACCTTCCCCACCAAGGTCACGATCTACAACGACCCGCTTCCTCGAGCCGACGGCTGCGATGCTGTCACCACTGAAGTGATGGTTGTCGGCCACGGCGGCCCGGCCGACGAGAGCGCCCACGACACCCCGCACGCGGCGGCCCATGACTTGTCCACCCCCCTCCCGGCTGATGCCGACGACGAAGCACTGGAGGCACGCCGCCTCGCCCTCCTCGCAGAGGGCCGGAGGCTGGCTTCCGTAAGACGCCTCACTGAGGCCTACCAGCGCGAAGCTGACCGCGCCGCCTTCGGCACGCCGGCCCCGGGTGGGCCAAGCCGGACCGGCCTTGTCAAGCAACGCGGCGCCGTCATCGCCGACAAGCTGGGAATCGACTGCCCAGTCTACGCCACTCCACTCGAGAACCTGCGCGCCGCCCAGGTGGCCGTAGACGAGTTGGACGGCTTGGAGGCCGAAGACCTCCCCCACATGACCCGGCGCATCCAGCGACTGATCGATGCAGCCGTGCAGCGGCACGAAGCTGACGCCCGCGTGGGAAGCCTTCCCCCGCGCCGAGATCACGGCACAACATCCCAGACGCCGGCTACGAGCAACACCCGCGCGCGGTGCGAGAAAGAGCCGGCTGCCAGCCGCATCCGGACCCGAATCTCCATCGAGCGAGACGCGGACGGCCATCCTCGAGCCATGGAATGGCGGGGCAACCCGCCTCTGCCTCGACCCCGTGGAGAGAGATATCCCACCCCGCCGCCGGTGGCGCACCCGACTCTTAGCGGCCCACTGGGTCACCGTGAAGGAGTCGGCGAGAACGACGCACGCCATCGGATTGACAGCCTGGCGCGATCCCTGGCGCTGGAAGAAGAAGACGATGTCGGCCCGCCTTGTTTCGGCCCCGACATCCACGACGAGCCCTTCCCCAAAGGGTTCTCGCTCCCAAGAGACACGCCCAAGTACAACGGCTCCGTGAAGCCGGAAGATTGGCTAATCGACTACTCCATGGCGGTCAGCATAGCCAACGGCAACCGACGCGTTGCCTTGAAGTACGTGCCCCTCATGCTGCAAGGCACGGCGCGGACCTGGCTCAACAGCCTCAAACCGCGCAGCATCAACAGCTGGCTAGATTTCACCGAAGCTTTCACCCGCAACTTCACCAGCACCTACAAGCGGGCTCCCAAGCCTAGACAGCTCTCCTTGTGTGTACAAGGCCCCGCCGAGTCCACTCGCGACTACCTCACGCGTTGGGCCAAGCTCCGCAACTCTTGCGAAGGGGTGCACGAGGTGCAAGCCATAGAATACTTTACAGCCGGATGCCGAGAAGGCACCCTCCTTAAGCACAAGCTCCTCTACGATGAGCCGACTACCCTCGACGAGCTTCTAGACATAGCCGACAAGTACGCCACCGCCGACTCCTCGATGAAGACCGAGCTTCGGGTAGATGCGTCCGGAAAGGTACTCAACCTGGCGCCCAGGACGCCGACTGGGGATTCCGGCCGATGCCCACACTCGAACGACCACAAGCGCAAGGGCCCCGTGCCGCCTCCCGCCAGTCGGCAGGTGGCCACAGTTGAAGATGTGCCGCCTGAAGGGCGACCCACGCCCAAGAAGCCCAAGGGCGGCAGGCCGGCTTGGCAGCCGGCCTTCTCCTACGAGCAAACTCTTGACGCCCCGTGCAAGTTCCACAGCGGCGCGAAGCCGTCCAACCACACAACCCCGGAAGTGCCATTGGCTCACCCGAATCTCCAAAGGCGAGGGGCTCGCGCCGCCTCTGCCTGCCGGCCCACCGCCTCCGGCCGCTCGGCCCGCAGTCGGAGCCGTGCATGACGAGTTCCCTGACGAGCAAGCAACCTACATCGTCTTTACAAGCCAGCCCGAAGACCGGCGCAACAAATGCCGAGAGCACCAGCAAGTCAGCGTGGTTGCTGCCGACCCTGCCAAACACATGCATTGGTCAGAAAAGCCCATCAGCTGGAGCCGGGCCGACCATCCAGAGGTGATGCCATCTCCCGGCTCTTACGCATTGGTCCTGGAAGCCACCCTCGCGACGGATAGACGCGCCGCCCGCTTCTCCCGCGTGCTGATAGACGGCGGGAGTAGCATCAACATCCTGTACCGTGACACCCTGGAGAAGCTAAATGTCAAGACGAAGCAGCTCATGCCTACTCGAATAGTGTTCCATGGCATCGTACCCGGCCTGTCCTGCGCCCCCATTGGCAAGATCTAGATTGACGTACTTTTTGGGGACAAGGAGCATTTCCGCCGGGAAGCGATCTGGTTTGAAGTGGTGGACCTGGAGAGCCCTTACCATGCATTGCTTGGCCGACCTGCCTTGGCCAAATTCATGGCAGTTCCCCACTATGCATACCTCAAGATGAAGATACCAAGTACCAAAGGCGTCATCACCGTAGTCGGCGATTACAAGAAGTCCTCTGAGTGCGCGGTAGCCAGCAGCCGGCTGGCCGAGT
Organism: Triticum aestivum; assembly: GCF_018294505.1. Classification (NCBI taxonomy): domain Eukaryota; kingdom Viridiplantae; phylum Streptophyta; class Magnoliopsida; order Poales; family Poaceae; genus Triticum; species Triticum aestivum. Next base: position 314,871,082 of record NC_057803.1, read on the forward strand.
CCCTTGTGATTGCCGAAGAAAAGAAGATGTTGGACCGAGTCGTGGCCATAGCCGGCAAGCAGTCGGCCGTGTCCCCCGACCCCATGGAGCACGATGCTCAAGGATCCTTCCAGCCGGCCAAGGAGACGAAGAAGATACCTCTTGACCCCGAGCATCCAGAGAGGTTTGCCGTCATCGGGGCAAGCCTGAACAGCAAATAGGAAGGCGAGCTCGCCGATTTCCTCCGTGAGAATCGGGACATCTTTGCATGGTCCCCCAAGGACATGCCGGGTGTTCCGAGGAAATTCGCCGAGCACAAACTACACGTCCGAGAAGAAGCAAAGCCGGTCAAACAACCCCTTCGCCGACTGTCGGAGGAGAAACGCGGGATTGTGGGAGAGGAGATAGCCCGGCTTCTGGCAGCCGGCTTCATTATGGAAGTGTTTTTCCTAGAGTGGCTTGCCAACCCGGTCCTCGTGTTAAAGAAGAACAACAAGTGGCGCATGTGTATAGACTACACGAGCCTCAACAAGGCTTGCCCCAAAGATCCCTTTGCCCTGCCGAGGATTGACCAAGTGATAGACTCCACGGCCGGATGCGAGCTATTGAGTTTCTTGGATGCTTACTCAGGATATCACCAGATAAAACTAGATCCGGACGACCGCCTGAAGACCGCCTTCATCACGCCATTTGGAGCCTTCTGCTACCTAACTATGACATTCGGCTTGAGAAATGCCGGTGCCACTTTTCAGCGTTGCATGCAGAAGTGCCTCCTCAAGCAACTCGGCAGAAACGCTCACGTCTACGTGGACGACATTGTGGTGAAGACGGAGAAGCGCGACACTTTGCTGGGAGACCTCAAGGAAACGTTTGAGAACCTGCGCCAGTTCCAAATCAAGCTCAACCCCGAGAAATGCGTGTTCGGAGTGCCAGCCGACCAGCTCTTAGGCTTCCTGGTCTCCGAACGCGGCATCGAATGCAACCCGGTGAAGATCAAGGCCATCGAGAGAATGGCGATCCCCACCAAGCTTTGAGACATCCAAAAGTTCACCGGATGCTTGGCCTCCTTGAACCGCTTCATCAGCCGACTCGGAGAGAAGGCTCTCCCCCTCTACCACCTCATGAAGAAGAGCACTCACTTTGAATGGAACGACCAGGCCGACCAAGATTTTCACGAGCTGAAGAAGATGCTGGCCACACCGCCTGTCCTCGCGGCGCCGACTGAGAAAGAGCCCATGCTCCTTTACATCGGTGCAACCAGCCGGGTGGTCAGCACCGTCATCGTAGTCCAACGCCCAGAAGAAGGCCGAGCCCAGCCGGTCCAGAGGCCGGTGTATTATTTGAGCGAGGTGTTGTCCGCTTCAAAGCAGAACTACCCGCACTACCAGAAGATGTGTTACAGCGTGTACTTCACCGCCAAGAAACTGAAGCCCTACTTTCAAGAGCACCCCGTCACGGTCGTATGCACCGCCCCGCTGGCCGAGATCATAGGCAGCCGGGACGCATCTGGCCGGGTGGCGAAATAAGCCATCGAGCTGGCCCCTTACACGATCTTCTACCAGCCCCGCACCGCCATCAAGTCCCAAGCACTGGCCGACTTCCTCGTCGACTGGGCCGAGACCCAGTACCTGCCGCCGGCTCCCGACTCCACCCATTGGCGTATGCACTTTGACGGGTCCAAGATGCGCACCGGCTTGGGAGCCGGCATCGTCCTTACCTCTCCCAAAGGCGACAAGCTCAGATACGCGCTGCAAATTCACTTTGCCGCCTCCAACAACGTGGCCGAGTACGAGGCGCTCATACACGGGCTCCGGCTTGCCAAGGAACTCGGCATTCGCCGGATCCTATGCTATGGCGACTCGGACTTGGTGTTCCAGCTGATAGAGGCTAAGGTGTCCCGATGTTTCGATGAGATGGTGGCTATCGTTTTCTGTGGGAGTCGACCTTGATGATCCGACTACGAACGTGCAAGACGTCGCGCCTTAGCAATCGCTAAACCAACTTCCGAGGGTTATTGACCACGCCGGAGCACGATCAACCTGACCACGAGGGTCTGTTTCCTGCGAACAAATGAAGAACAAGCAAGAAACTAAGATTGCAATCGGGATATTGCGAATATAAGATGAAAGCTTTATTGATCAAGGTGGGGTTCTGTGACGTCTTGGTCTGGTCGTTGGACACAAACGAAGTACGCAAAGTTGCATCGATGGTGAACTTTTAATCTAAACAAAACCCAAAGTCTAAACGATGCCCTAAGGGCTGTATATATGGAGGAAGAGGGGGGGAATTTCGTGGCCCTTGAGGGTGGGGTCCGAAACCAACCCTAACTCTTGTTTCCCCACACATACGGACTCTAAAAATAGCCTATACTTAAGTATTTCGAAATTACATGGGCCTGGCCCATTAATAAGGTGACGCAGCACCTAGAATAGCCTATGGACGAATATTATGAAGTGGCATCTTGTATATTTCGTCCAAGGCTTCATGCACTCCTTATGGCGGCTTCAAAGTCCTGAAATCATCACTTGTAACTCCGTTCTTGATCCCCTTGCGCATGCCATCAACTCCATGCGTGTTCTTGCTCCAATGTTCATCCTTCTCCAAGCTAGGCCCTTCATTTGTAAGCAAAACAAATGTATCCAATTTAGGCAGCATCATAATCTCATGAACATTAGAATCATTACCAAGAAACGAAAGTACCTGGTAATTTAATTGGCGTGCGCGAGCTCTAGTAATTGGTCCAGTATATGTAACAGTAGGGGCTGTGGGTGTAACAATGGTATTGATGTCCTCATCATCCTCCCCTTCTTGAAATGAAGTCGTCCTCGACGGAAGTGCATCTTCCTCACCCAAATAAGGCTTCAAATCTGCAATGTTAAACGTGGGACTAACCCCAAAATCTACAGGTAGCTCAAGTTTATATGCATTATCATTTATTTTCTCTAACACCTTAAAAGGACCATCAGCACGTGGCATTAGCTTTGATTTGCGCAGATTAGGAAATCTATCTTTACAAAATGTAACCAAACAAGATCACCAGGCGCAAACACAACATGTTTTCTACCCTTATCTCCAGCAATTTTATATTTAGCATTCATACGCTCAATGTTTTCCTTAGTTAACTCATGCATTTTTAAAATCAATTCAGAACGTTCTTTAGCATCAAAATTAACCTTCTCTGAAGATGGAAGAGGCAACAAATCAATAGGTGCACGAGGTAGGAAACCATACACAATTTCAAAAGGGCACATCTTAGTAGTAGAATGCAATGAACGATTATAAGCAAATTTAATATGAGGCAAGCATTCTTCCCACATTTTCTTGTTATTCTTCAAAACAGCCCTAAGCATAGTAGACAATGTTCTATTGACTACTTTAGTTTGTCCATCAGTTTGGGGGTGACAAGTAGTACTAAAAAGCAGCTTAGTCCCCAACTTAGCCCATAAACATCTCCAAAAGTGGCTAAGAAATTTAGTATCACGATCTGAAACAATAGTATTTGGCACACCATGTAAGCGAATAATTTCACGAAAGAACAAATCAGCAACATTAACAACATCATTGCTTTTATGACATGGTATAAAGTGTGCCATTTTCGAGAACCTATCCACGACAACAAATATGCTATCCCTCCCCTTCTTTGTTCGAGGTAAACCTAAAACAAAGTCCATAGATATATCCTCCCAAGGAACAATAGGTACAGGCAAAGGCATATATAAACCATGAGGATTGAGTCGTGACTTAGCTCTTTGACATGTAGTGCAGCGAGCAACAAAACGCTCAACATCCCGTCTCATCTTTGGCCAAAAGAAATGTGTAGCAAGTATATCCTCCATCTTCTTGACGCCAAAGTGTCCCATTAATCCTCCTCCATGTGCCACCTGCAACAACAAAAGACGAACGGAGCTAGATGGAATGCATAGCTTGTTAGCATGAAACACAAATCCATCGTTAAGAACGAACTTGTTCCAAGTTCTCCCTTCCTTACAATTCTACAATACATCTTTAAATTCAGCATCATGAACATATTGATCTTTGATGGTCTCCAAACCAAATATTTTAAAGTCAAGTTGTGAAAGCATAGTATAACGACGAGACAAGGCATCAGCAATAACATTTTCTTTACCCTTCTTGTGTTTAATGACATAAGGGAAAGTCTCAATGAATTCAACCCATTTAGCATGTCTACGGTTCAGTTTTGCTTGACTTTTAATGTGTTTCAAAGATTCATGATCAGAATGTATAACAAATTCCTTGGGCCATAAATAATGTTGCCATGTTTCTAAGGTCCGAACAAGAGCATATAATTCTTTATCATAAGTAGAATAGTTCAGACTAGGCCCACTCAATTTTTCAGAAAAGTATGCAACAGGTTTTCCATCTTGTAATAACACACCTCCTAATCCAATTCCACTAGCATCACATTCAAGCTCAAAAGTCTTATTGAAATTAGGAAGTTGGAGTAAAGGAGCATGTGTCAACTTATCTTTCAATACCGTGAAGGCTTCTTCTTGTGCGGTACCCCAAACAAAAGGCACATCATTCTTTGTAAGCTCGTTGAGAGGTGCAGCAATGGTGCTGAAATCTCTCACAAAACGCCTATAGAAACCAGCGAGGCCAAGGAAACTCCTCACTTGTGTGACCGTTTTGGGCTGCGGCCAACTCTCAATAGCTTCAATCTTGGCTTTATCAACTTCAATTCCCTGTGAAGTAACAACATAGCCAAGAAAAGATACTCGGTCGGTGCAAAAGGTGCACTTTCCAAGGTTTCCAAACAAACGTGCATCACGTAGAGCAATAAAAACAGCACGTAAATGTTCCAAATGTTCCTCCAAAGATTTGCTATAAATCAATATGTCATCAAAGTAAACTACCACAAATCATCCAATGAAAGCACGTAAAACTTCGTTCATTAACCTCATGAAAGTACTAGGTGCATTAGTTAACCCAAAAGGCATGACTAACCACTCATATAATCCAAACTTAGTTTTAAATGTTGTTTTCCATTCATCACCCAATTTCATACGAATTTGATGGTATCCACTACGCAAATCAACTTTGGAGAATATTGTAGAGCCACTCAATTCATCAAGCATATCATCTAGCCTAGGAATAGGATGACGATAACGAATAGTAATATTATTAATGCCTCTATAATCAACACACATACGCGACGTACCATCCTTTTTCGGCACTAAAATGATAGGAACAGCACAAGGACTAAGGGATTCGCGTATATAACCTTTGTTGAGCAGTTCTTGTACTTGACGCATAATCTCCTTCGTCTCCTCTGGATTGGTACGGTATGGTGCACGGTTGGGTAGCGAAGCACCGGGAATTAAGTCAATTTGATGCTCAATCCCTCGAATAGGTGGTAATCCCGGTGGCACGTCTTGTGGAAAGACGTCAGCGAACTCCTGCAAAATGTTAGTGACACCAGGGGGCAAAGAGGAAGGCACGTCCTCGAATGAAAATAATGCCTCTTTGCACACAAAAGCATAGCAAACAGATTTGCTAAAATCTAGCTCATCAATATCAGATTTGGTGGCAAGTAAACATGCACTTTTCAATTTAATTTCAGAAACAACAGTAGATGGTTTATTATTAGGCTTCATTTGGTGCTCAAATTCTTTTGCCACAATCTGATTTTCACTCTTATTTGTCTCCTGGTTTGCTTTATTAGCTCTATTAATATCATCTTTCAAAATGGAATCAGGAGTCATAGGAAGCAAAGTAATATTTTTATCGTTATGAACAAGAGTATACTGATTATTTCTACCATGGTGTACAGAATTTTTATCAAATTGCCATGGTCTACCAAGTAATAAGGAACATGCTTGCATAGGTACCACATCACAATCAACATAATCAGCATACGTAGAGATACTAAAATGCACACGAACAGTACGTGTTACCTTAACCTTGCCGCTGTTGTTGAACCATTGGATGTAGTAAGGATGTGGATGTGGTCTTGTGGTGAGAGATAGCTTCTCCACCATCTCCATGCTAGCCAAGTTATTGCAGCTCCCTCCATCTATGATCACGCGAACAGAACATTCCTTCACAACTCCCTTTGTATGGAACAAATTATGCCTCTGATTTTGCTCAGCTTGTGTAACCTGCACACTCAAAACATGTTGAGCAACTAAACATTCATACCTGTCAGCATCTTCAGGAGCCATGTATTGCGTCTCATGATCAGAATCGTCTCCACTGTGTTCTTCACGTGTAATAAGAGCCAAAGTCTCCTCATCATAGTCACTAGCAGACTCATATCCACCATCCTCAGTAACAATCATCACACGCTTAGATGGGCATTCTCTCGCATAATGACCTCCACCCTTGCAACGTCGACAAATAATATCATGTGTTTGCCCTGTTGATGCCATGGATGAAGAAGAGCTCTTTGCAGGCCCAGAAGGTGTGCTCTTGGCAGATAGTGGTGATTGTGCCTACTTTATTGTATCACGGTTGGAGGTGGCAGCCGACGGAGGCGCCGGTGTAGCAGAACGTGTGGAAGTAGATGATGCACGTGGTGTCCATGATGAAGGTAGACCTGCAGAAAGGTAGTCCGCGCCAATGCCTATCGATCCTGCACTTCACGTTCAGCTTTACAAGCAAGATGGAATAAACGAGTGATATTAGTATACTCCTTATACTCTAGAATCGTCTGAATCTCTCTATTTAATCCACCCATAAAATGTGCAAGCATAGCTTCATTCTCCTCAACAATACCACATCTAATCATGCCAGTTTGTAATTCCTGATAATATTCTTCTACAGAATTTTTTCCCTGTCTTAAGCGCTGCAATTTTTGAAGTAATTCACGTTGATAATATGGTGGAACCCAACGAGTACGCATAGCAGTTTTCAAAGCAGCCCAAGTAGCCGTAATAGGATATAATCTACAATGCTCAGACCACCAAACACATGCAAAACTAGTGAATGCACAAACAGCAGCAGGAACACGTCTCTCCTCGGGATATTGTAAACATGTAAATGGTTGTTCAGTTTCTAACTCCCAAGTAAGATATATATCAGGAACATATCTACCCTCAAATGGTGGAATATTCAATTTTAGTTTAGGGAGATGGTCATGATCTCGTACCTGAGGGTGAGCCCTACCATTGCCATTATTTGCATGTGGACGACCTGGTGGTTGCTGTGCTGGTGGTGGCACGTAGTTCTGATTTTGATCAACCTCATCCTCATAATCTCCCACATAATCATCCTCCTCCATATCAGCAGTAGGAGCCACAGAAGTATCAACAGCAGCACCAGCAGTTTGGCCCGACTGAAGAGGGACACGACTCGCTCAGCGGAGGGCTGTTTCCCGACGTGGAGGTAGTCGATGTTGTTGCTGTTGTTGCAGAGGTGCGGCAGGAGCAGCCGGTGGTGGTGGTGGAAAACGCGAAAGCAATTCAGCAAACTTGTTATCGAGCTTTGTTTCAAACATCTTCTCCATGCCATCTATCTTCTCCATGGCCTCTTCAAATCTGTTTATCACATCTTGCACCTGTCCACTCATCATTTGTTGAAACGTATCATGAAGCTCCTTGTTCGTCAAGTTCTCCCAGTCAGTCTCGTCGGCTTGTGATCCTGGCATGGTTAGCAGCAATAGAAACACACAAGAATATGATCCTACAGACTACTAACAAGTGGTGGTGGTGGCGGGTGTCACAAATCCGTCAAGCAAATCTCAAATTCTTACCAGTTCTTACCCAGCAGCAGGCGGTGATCGGCAACCGTTGTAGTCAAAACTCTCAAAAGCTTGGATAGAGCGATTGCCAAGGAGAGTCAAACGCACGACGTAGATGTATGTGGAGATGGGAAGGCTTATAGTATGGTAGCAAAAAGGGTCAGCAATAATCAATTCAGAGATGCAAAGTTGAATAAACGCTCAACGACGGTACTGTGCTGGTCCTAGGCTAGACCGTGCTAGAGACGCGAGCCTAGAACACTAACAAAATCATGGCGCTGCACGTAAATAAGGGAAAAGCACACTCTGGAACTCTTTTTTTTCGCTCTTTTTTTGCGCTCCTTTTTTTGCGCTCCTCTTTTTTTTTGCGAAAAATCACTATAATGGCGAGTGTCTCAAAACTCTTCCCTCGTCAAACTGATAGGATGGGCACGAAATTTTTGTTTCACTTTTTTTTCGGAAATCAGGGCAGCGACGACGAAAAAGTGCGACAAAAAATCACTATGATGGCACGTGGCTCAAAAGACTCAGAAAAGCCTAAAAATAGGATAGGGAAAAAAATTTGCCCGTGAAAATTTTGGCCTAAAAACTGCCCGGGGGTCTCCAGACTCTTTTTTTTCGAGACCTATGCAGGCAAGGAAACACGAATCAGAATTTAGATTGATCTCAAGAACAAACCTAATATGAGAAGAACTCAGATTGGTGGTGGATATATGGTTGTGGTATATGGCAGCGGTGGTGGTATATGGTAGCGGTGGTGGTATATGGATACAGATTGGTGGTGGTATATGGATATGGATTGGTGGTGGTATATGGATATGGATTCAGAGCGGTGGCGGATAAGCAAAAGTGGTAGATGGGCGACGATGATGGTGCGGCGGCGGCGTGACAACTTATGACCAGAACTCGAAACTCTAAAAGACTAGACTCTAAGACCAGCAACTTGACACGACGATGCAACCGCAAATTCAACAAAGCAAAAACCCTAAAAAGATTATGCAAAGGCTCAGATTGGTTCAGATATGATGAACTAACCCTAATTTTTTCTGGCTTTTTCGTGGACTATAGGTATGAAGAACAGACTCGATCTAATCTACAAAAAACTGTAAAATCTCACCGAGCAACCTGGAAATCTGATACCACTTGATAGAGGCTAAGGTGTCCCGATGTTTCGATGAGATGGTGGCTATCATTTTCTGCAGGAGTCGACCTTGACGATCCGACTACGAACGTGCGAGACGTCGCGCCTTAGCAATCGCTAAACCAACTTCCGAGGGTTATTGACCACGCCGGAGCACGATCAACCTGACCACGAGGGTCTGTTTCCTGCGAACAAATGAAGAACAAGCAAGAAACTAAGATTGCAATCGGGATATTGCGAATATAAGATGAAAGCTTTATTGATCAAGGTGGGGTTCTGTGACGTCTTGGTCTGGTCGTTGGACACAAACGAAGTACGCAAAGTTGCATCTATGGTGAACTTTTAATCTAAACAAAACCCAAAGTCTAAACGATGCCCTAAGGGCTGTACATATGGAGGAAGAGGGGGGGGGGGAATTTCATGGCCCTTGAGGGTGGGGTCCGAAACCAACCCTAACTCTTGTTTCCCCACACATACGGACTCTAAAAATAGCCTATACTTAAGTATTTCGAAATTACATGGGCCTGTCCCATTAATAAGGTGACGCAGCACCTAGAATAGCCTTTGGACGAATATTATGAAGTGGCATCTTGTATATTTCGTCCAAGGCTTCATGCACTCCTTATGGTGGCTTCAAAGTCCTGAAATCATCACTTGTAACTCCGTTCTTGATCCCCTTGCGCATGCCATCAACTCCATGCGTGTTCTTGCTCCAATGTTCATCCTTCTCCAAGCTAGGCCCTTCATTTGTAAGCAAAACAAATGTATCCAATTTAGGCAGCATCATAATCTCATGAACATTAGAATCATTACCAAGAAACGAAAGTACCTGGTAATTTAATTGGCGTGCGCGAGCTCTAGTAATTGGTCCAGTATATGTAACCGTAGGGGCTGTGGGTGTAACAATGGTATTGATGTCCTCATCACCAGCAATCATCCGGCGACTCGGGCGCCAAGGACGCAAATATGGAAAGCTACCGCTTCCTGGTCCAACAACTCAGCGGATACTTTGAAGGATGCGAGTTCCTCCACGTACCGCGAGCCGACAACGAGCCAGCCGATGCCCTGGCTCGAATAGGCTCCACTCGGCAAGCAATACCAACCGGCATCGCTCTACAACGCCTCCTCAAGCCGTCCATCAAGCCGTCTCCAGAGTCCGATTCCATCTTCGTGCCACCTGACCCCGACGCGGCCGGGTCCGGCTCGAAGAACCAAGCGGGCGACCTCGGGACTTCAGTAGTCGGCCCAGGGACTTCGGCAACCGGCTCGGGGACTGCAGTAGCCGGCTCGGGGACTGCAGTAGCCGGCCCAGGGACTGCACCAACACAACAGCCGGCGGCCGAATCCAGCATTTCACCACCCAGCCCGCCCACCCTGGTGGCAGTAGCCACATTGGCAGTAGGAGAAGTCGCGGCTCCGTCATGGGCTCAGTCCATCCTCAACTTCTTAGTAAACCAAGATCTGCCGGCTGACGAAACAGAGGCAAGACAAGTCCAACGTCGAGCCGGAGCATACACAATCGTCAACAGAGAGCTCGTCAAGCGCAGTGTCACTGGAGTCCTCCAACGGTGCGTCGAGCAAGAGAAGGGCATTGCAATCCTCAGAGACATTCACCAAGGAGAATGCGGCCATCATGCGGCTTCAAGATCACTCGTCGCCAAAGCTTTCCGCCATGGTTTCTTCTAGCCGACTGCTTTGGATGACGCCAAAGAATTAGTTAAAAATTGCAAGGGGTGCCAACTCTTCAGCTCCAAGCAACACATGCCGGCTTCGACACTCAAGACCATTCCCCTCACTTGGCCCTTCGCCGTTTGGGGACTGGACATGGTGGGCCCATTCAAGACGGCGCGCGGCGGCATGACGCATCTGCTCGTCGCCGTGGACAAATTCACCAAGTGGATTGAAGGAAAGCCGATCAAGAAGCTGAATGAGCCGACTGCTGTGACATTCATCGTAGACATAACAATTCGGTACGGCGTGCCACACAACATCATCACCGACAATGGCACGAATTTTGCCAAAGGAGCCTTGGCATGTTTCTGCGCAGCCCAAGGTATCCGGCTGGACTTAGCGTCCATCGCCCACCCGCAGTCAAACGGCCAGGTCGAGCGAGCCAATGGCCTCATCCTCTCCGGCATCAAGCCCCGACTGGTCATACCTCTGGAGCGTTCAGTCGGCTGTTGGCTCGACGAGCTGCCGTCTGTCCTCTGGAGTCTGCGCACTACTCCAAACAAGTCAACCGGCTTCACCCCTTTCTTCCTTGTGTATGGTGCCGAGGCGGTCATCCCAACTGACATCGAGTTCAACTCGCCTCGAGTAACCATGTACATAGAAGCGGAGGCCAAGGAAGCACGAGAAGACGGCGTAGACCTGCTGGAAGAAAGCCGGCTGTTAGCCCTCAGCCGGTCTGCCATCTACCAGCAGGGTTTGCGCCGCTACCACAGCCGGAAGGTCAGGCCAAGATCTTTTCAAGAGGGCGATCTTGTGCTCCGGCTGATCCAGCGAACAGCCGGCCAGCACAAGCTCTCGGCCCCTTGGGAAGGCCCCTTCATCATCAGCAGAGCTCTAGGCAACGACTCCTACTACTTGATCGACGCACAGAAGCCGAAGGCACGCAAGAGAGACGACTCCGGCAAGGAGTTGGAACGACCATGGAACGCCAACCTCCTTCGAAGATTTTATAGTTGAAATGCAGTATGTATCACGCTAACTTTTGTATTAAGTACGAGACAATAGGCCCCCCGAGGAGGGCTCGGGGACTGCCATCTCTTATCTATGAATGAAAAGCATCATGCTTATGACTTTGTCATTTCATTTACTTGTTCCGTCCGGCACCGGGTTCGACTAGTCGGCCCGGGGACTGGCCGACTGGAGTTATTATAGAAATCATACCCGCAGTCAGACAAGTAGTGTGCCGGCTCCCAAGCTTTCTCTTGCCAAAAGTCGCAGTTCGAAGAACCGGCTGTCCGACTGGCAAGAGTTAAAGGCAGGAACGGGCGCCCACACGAAAAATGGCTAGGGACTAACGGACTAATATAACAAAAGCCGGTTTTTCTCCCACCGCCGAATGGCTACCAGAGTAGCCGGCCGGCCGGTTTCCATTCACTTCACTTCAATCCAAGAAAGCTCAAGTACTTGCCTCCCCAAAGAGGGAAGGCGGCAAAGGAAAAAGCCTAAGGATAAAAAGCATACGCGAATGGAAACCAAACATGCACATAATAATATTTACATAAAAGACCTCCGAGAGGCCAGCATTCAACATAGTTTGGATACACCCCCGGTGGGTGGAACTGCGAAAACTTAATAAAGATTGTTCAAAACACAACAAGCAGGAAAAATAAGGATGGCAGGTCAAGCCGGCGGAGCGACCGACGAGCCGGGCTGGTTGGCGGAGACGGTTGTGCCGGCTGAAGGAGCGGCCGGCTGGCAAACCTCGGTTTGGTCACCGCCTCCCGCAGAGGGTGCGCTTCCACGCGCCTCGTTGCTGGAGGCACGGTCGGCTTGAGGTCGGCCGGTTGTTCCACCAGCCGGCTCGACGTCTTCGCCGTCCTCCTCTTCATCATCCTCGCCCTCGTCACTGGAGGCGATCTCCTCTGTCGAGTCCTCGCCCACCGCCGAGTTCAGCCCGAACCACTCCTCCGGCTGGGCAACACCGTCATCATCGATTTCGGGCACAAAAACGCTGATGTCGGTGCACTCGGCGATCGTCGAAGCACGCTGGGCGATAGCCGGCCTCACCTCCTCCAGCTCCGCATCAGCCTCCATCCTCCAAGTACGCAGCTGTTCCAGGCTCAGCCCTGGGTACCAAGCCCGAACGAACTCCAACGCCCGCCCGGCTCCGAGGCGGGCTGCCGATGCCCTCCAAGCCTCAAAGCGACCGACTGCGACCTCCAGCCAGTCGGCAGTCCAGCTTGGGGTGCGGGGGATCATCTCGCCGGGCCAAAGGGCGGCCAACACTTGCGCCCCGGCATGTTGGAGCCGGTGAAGCATCCGATGAGCCGGCTGCAACTGCGCCTGGACAGCCAAGAGCTGCTCCTCAAGCGTCCGGTTCGCATCCGGCGCGATGTTGGCCCCCGCCTGATGGCGCGCCTCGCGGTGGGCTTCGATGCTTTGGGCGGCAAAGGCGGAGTAGCCGGGAAAGTAGTCTGCGCAGGGAAATAGGCAGCAACACAAGTTAGAACAAGAACCAGACACCAAGGGGCAGGAGAGGAGCGAGGAAGGCGGCTTACCGTCGATCAAGTCCTCGATGCGGCCAAAGCCCTCATCAAGTGCTCACCGGGTCTCAGCCCAGCTCGCCGCCTCGGTCTCATACTCTACCTTCAGGGCGGCCTCGCTATCCTGCGCTTGCTGCAGGGCCGCCTTGTGGCTCTTCTCCTGGTCAGCCATCTTCTTGGCCAGGCGGTCACGCTCCTGGACCAAGACAGCGTACTCGGCGTCCTTGGTATGAAGGGCGGCCTGCGCTTCGCCGAGCTCCTTCCTCAAGTCGGCGTTGGCCCCTGAAGACAAAGAAAAAGACAAACCAATAAGGAAAAAGTCGTCAAGAAAGATCCGACCCGACTGCGTAGCAGTCGGCCCGAATCTCGGGGACTACACCCAGTGGGTGCGCTGACGCGCCCCCACAGGAGATAGACAAGATCAGGCACTTACTTCGGCTGTCGGCCAGGTCCTTGGTCTTCCGACCCAACTCCTGAGCCTGAGAGTTGAAGGCGGCAGCACGGGAGTTATGATATTCCTGGAAGTACAGACAGGAAGCAAAAATAAGATAGTCGTCAAGAAAGATCCGACCCGACTGCTCAGCAGTCGGCCCGAATCTCGGGGACTACACCCAGTGGGTGCGCTGACGCGCCCCCACGGAAGAAATCAAGAGACCAAAGCGGCCAAGAATGAAAGACTCACCCGGATGACGGCCCGCGTCGACAGGAACTCCTGGGTGTACTGCTGCAGCAGGGCGGCCTGAGCTTGAAGCCGGCTCCAGACCTCTTGAGCCGCCGCATTCAGCTCGCCAGTCCCCCCGTTGGGAGTCCACTCGGACGTGGCAGTGCTGGCCGCCTCCGGATCTTCAGCCGACTGGCCTGCGCCCGCGACTCGGTGCGACTCCGGTGGAGCGGCACCTCCCCCTGCGCGCCGACGCATCACCGGCTGCACCTCGAGGCCGGCTCTGTCCTCCGGCTCACCCCCGGCCAGCTCCTCTGGCGCCGCTGACGATTGGCCGCCTTGGCCCGCTCCGGTTGACGCTGCTGGCGGCGCTCTCCTCGCGAAGGCCACGGGGTCCTCCCTCCTCTCCATCAGCGGTGGGTCTTGGACGATTTCCTCCGCCAAGGGCAGTGGGGTGTCAGGGGCCACGGCTCGGAGGGGAATGGCGAGCAGCGGAGGCTGGTTGCACGAACCCCCCGCCTCCGTCTCCGCGGTCGCCGACTCCGCCTGGGCCTTGGCTGCCGCGCCGGCTTGCTCCTTTGCCGCCTGGGCGGCCGCTTTTTCCGCCGCCTCGCACTCCTCCCGCGCCTCACGGGCGTTCCGCTCCGTGGCTTCCCTGAGATCGGCGCGGGGGTCCACGCGGCGGGAGCTCGAAGACCCTCCAGCCGGCCCCACTATGGAGCCGCCCGGACCCCGCTCAAGGGAAAGCGGCGCCCTATCCAGCAAGCGGGAAAAAGTTAAGAAGAATGTTCAAACAAGAAGAGAATGATGAAAAGCATGCGACAGGGCAATTGACGACTTACGCTGAGACCGCTTGAGGCTGCTTCACCGCCTTGCGGAAGCGGGCCGCTTTCGCTGCCGCCTCATCTCGCTTGGTCGCCGCGGTGGAGGCTTTGGACTTCTTCGGCCGACTGCTGAAGAGGCCTGAAGCGGCCCGGCGCTTCTGTGCACCGCCGCCGGCAGCCGGCGTGATGGACGAGCCCGCGCCTTGATGGTCGGCCGCCGGCTGGCGACGCGGGGCGACTTCGGCTTCAGTGTCATCCAGCCAGTCCTCGAAGCTGGCGGTGAGCCTTGAGCCCCTGGGCTCGGCATCGTCCCCCATGACGGCATCTTCCATGGCGGCCGCCCCCAAGTTCGGGTCATCGACGTCGTCCACCGTGCGGTCGGGGGCATATTGGCGTTCTATCCCCGCTGCCCCGGTCGTCGGTGGGAGAAGGGGGTTCTGCTAAGAAGAACCGTCTGATCAGAAGCTGGCCATCATGAAGCCGGCTACCAACAAGAAGAAGAAAAGGAAAACTTACCACAGGCGGAGGGTTGGTGCGAGAATACGGCGCCTTGCTGTATCGCCAGTCTTCGGCGAGCTTGCAATTTGAGATGTAATTTACCATGTACGATACCTCCGCATGAGGCATCTCCTTGGTGCTCAGCCGGCTTGGGTCGAAGCGGCCGCTCATCTGGCACATCATGTGGGGCCGACTCTGGAGAGGAGATATCCGGCGCTCCATGAAGGCGGCCACCAAGTCGGCCCCGTTCAGGCCTTCCGACTGGATCATCACCCGAAGCCGGGAGACGGCGGCGTTCCCGGCCGGAGACAGTGACCGGGACCGGAAACTCCATGAGGGCTACCTCCCAGCCTCCGGCTACGTAAGCCGGCAGGTTGACATGGTCTCCTTGCTCGGCGACGTTCTTCACGTAGAAGTATGACTTCTGCCAGATCTTCACCGACTGGATCAGGGGGATGGGCGGGAACGGGTTGTTCTCACCCGCCCTCCTCATGGCGACGAAGGCCCTACAGGGGGCGGGCACGCCTGCGACGACGGTGCCGAGTTTGCTCTGGAAGAACTCTCCCCAGAGCTCCAGCGTGGAGAGCAGCCCCAAGAAACCTTCACAGAGGGAGATGAAGGCCGACAGCAGCATCACCGCATTGGGCGTGAGGTGATGCGGCTAAAGGTTGTAGAACTCAAGGAAGGAGCGCAGAAATCCGCTCGCCGGAAGGCCGAAGCCGCGCAGGAAGCGCGAGCGGAAAACGACCCGCTCGCCCTCCTCCGGTGCCAGTGAAATCTCCGTCTTCGGTGCCAGGAGGACCCGCACGAGGTTGGCGTCGGGCAGGCGCCGAGTCTGGCGGAGGAACTCCACGTGGTCCTCATGGACGTTGGAGCCGTCCCACGAGCTCGACAGCACCATGGGAGCAAGACGATGTGGCGGCACGACGGCGCTGAGACGGGAGGCTGCGGCGGCAACGAAAGGAAGAGAGGAGGACGAGGGGGGGGGGGCGGAGCGAGATAGAGCGTGCGAACCTCTGTCTCTCCCCCTCCTCCCCTTACTTATAGGCTCGCGTGGCGGAGCTGAGGAGGTGCGGTGTGGGGAAGCGTGGGGATCGATCGTGCCCACTCCCCCACGTCCCGCGCTTATTGCGCCCTAATGACGAAATAAAATCGCCGCGAGAAGGCGAGCACTCCACCTGGGCCGCAAAAGATCAGCGCTCCGGCCGAGGCCTAGGAATGGCGGGCCCGGGCCTGCGGCGGCGTCCCGTCGCGCGCGTGCGCTGGCAGGATCTCGCTGCCACGTGGCCGTGGGAGGGCCCGCGGTCAGCACGCGGGTCGACCCCTTTCCCGCCTGCAAGACGCGGGGCTCCCCGAATTCGGCGTACGCTAGCGAAGCCTGCTCTTCAGGATAAGAAGCTGACCAAGCTTCTCGTCCCCTTGTCTGCCTCGAAGCTCGACCAGCTTCGGGGACTACTGTCAGAGTAAATAGCCATGGGTAGCCTAGCCGGCTCCCCCTGGCCCTTCTGAAAAAATTACGAGCCCGTCCGGCTCTCAAGAAATCCAAGACATGGGGCCGCCTTCCCCTTGCTGGCTGTCACCCAGGCCGGCTTTCGGAAGGTGGCCCGATGTTAGCCCTCGTGAAGAAAGCCACGGGAGGGCCGACTTCGAGAAGCCGGCCGCGAGAAGGCCGACTCCAAGAAGCCGGCTCCCATAAAGCGGTCGAGACCGTACCCTCAAAGTTTGCATCCACCTAGCGGCGATGTGACGGGGTGTGGCTATAGTGAAGCCTGCCTCCCTTGAATCCCGGAGCACGCCTGGCCCAGTGCACCGTACGGGGTGGGCCTGACCCGTCCGGCGCGGCACTGTTGCCATGCTGACCCTGGTGTCACCCACGACGGGCCGCTAGTGCGGCCCACAGATGGTGGGCCCCTTCGGGCAGAGAGACACCCGAAGGCGGCCACACCTCCCCCCAGTCGGCCCAAGATGGAGCCGGCTACCCGCAGCCGGCTTGCCGCTTCCCTCAAAGGAGACGCCCCATTAAGAAGACAAGACGCGGTGAGGCTACAGCGGTCGCCCGACGGGCGGCGGCACTGTAGCCGCGCCTACCACGACGAAGCCCACGTCACCAAGATAGAGCAACAGTAACCAGCCGCCGACCATCTCCTGGACAGTGGGGCCTGCCTGTCGACCAAGGGGCCGGCAGCCGGCGGGACCCACCAGTCAGCGGGCCCCAGCAGCCGGCACAAAAGCCGGCGAGCGCAGTCATAGACGGCTGGGCCCCGCGCCCAGTCAGATTACCATTGTACCCCCGGGGGGTAGGCCTATATAAACCCCCCGGGGCACCCATGCAAAGGGTTCGACCCTCAGCTAGTTTTAGACACACACAAGGAGGAGAAGCAAGCTAGCCGTGCCCTTCTTCCTCCTCCCACCGAACAACTCAAGGAGCATTGTGTAGCTACTTGTTCATCTAGAGATCATACGGAGACCCCGCAGAGCAGCAGTAGGGGTGTTATCTCTACGGAGAGCCCCGAAGCTGGGTAAGATTCGCTGGCGTGAATGTCTTCGCCTCATCCCGTTTCCAGGCACCGGCGACGTCTTACTGGCTCCCACAATGATAAGCCACCCGTTGGCATATGTCGCACCTACCACCCGACACACCTCTAAGCCTTTGAGAGAGAATTCCTTGCGAGGATAAAGCCCTAACCACCCAAAGCCAAAGAGAATTAGGCATCACTTAAGTCTTCTTGTCTGTGTGATCTGAAGACTTATTACACTTGAGGATTGTGAATCCTCCAGCCGGTTAGGCGTCGCGTTCTGAGCATCCAAGAGACATTGTGGATCGCCGGCGAACGAAGTCTGTGAAGGTTTGGGAGTCTACCTTGAAGACTTACCAGAGTGATTGGGCGAGGTCTGTGTGACCTTAGCTCAAGGGGAATACGGTGAGGACTGGGTGTCCTGAGCTGCGTGTTCAGGACTGGGTGTTCGGGACTGTGTATCCTCAGGTTTAAATACCTAGCCGCCCTAACCAGACGTACAGTTGTCACAGCAACTGGAACTGGTCCAACAAATCATTGTCTTCAACGAGTCACTGGTTTCATCCTTCCCTTCTCTTTACTTACTGTTACTCCTTGTGAAGTCATTGTATGATTGCACTATCTTTTATCTTCACTGAGTGACTGCGTGTTCTGTTTGGCTTCATAATATCTTCCTACCTGATCCTTACTACATTGCTGCTATTAGTCATTGTGCTTTCACTCCATTGAATACTTGACTATGGTTTGCCTAGTGTAGTCTACCTTCCGCTGCATGGTAATAGGTTTATTTCTATCGTTTGTCTTCATAACTTCCACGTTTTGAAGACTTTCATAAAAATCGCCTATTCACCCCCCTCTAGTCGATATAACGCACTTTCAATTGGTATCAGAGCATGGTACTCCCTTGTTCTGTGTGATTCGGTTTAACCACCTGGAGTTTTAGCTATGTCGACTGCAGGGATAATTAAAGTCTCCGCTGCGTGCCCCGTCTTCGATGGAACTGAATATCCCTACTGGAAGAATAAGATGCGCATGCATCTTGAAGCCATTGACGTCGACCTATGGTATGTCGTCAAGAACGGCGTTCCCAAGGCTGGAGAAGGTGTCACTGCTGCTGACGTCAAGAAGTTCGTTCAACTGGACTCTACTGCCAAGAATATCATCTGTGGTCATCTGACCAAAGGACAGTATGGCCGCGTGAGTGCTTTGGAAACATCTAAGCTAGTCTGGGACTGGCTCTCCAAGGTCAACGAAGGCGTCTCAACCCAGAGAGATCAGAGAATCAGTGTCCTTCGCAACCTCTTCAACCGCTTCAAGAGAAATGACAATGAGAATGTCCAGCTCACATTTGATCGACTCACTGACATCACGAATGAGCTTCAAGCCCTTGGCGCTACTGAGATCACCAAGCATGAAGTCGTCAAGACACTACTGAGATCACTTGACAGTTCGTTTGACACCCTAGCCCTGATGATTCAAGAACGTCCTGATTTCAAGACACTCGATCCGTCTGACATACTTGAGAGGCTCAACACACATGAGTTTCAGCTTTCTGAGAAAAGAGATATCTACGGTCCTAACTATGGGCGAACTCGTGCCTTGAAGGCAAAAGCTGTCTCCTCATCTGAAGAAGAATCTGACAGCAGTTCTGATGATCCTGAAGACATTGGAAGGGAACTTGCTATGCTTGTGAAGAAGTTCCAAAAATTCACCAAGAAGAAAGGTTTCAGAAAGTCTTCACGATCAAGCTCAAGGAATGATGAAGCTTCTGCTCATGACTACAAGAAGAAAACATGTCACAAGTGCAAGAAACCTGGCCACTTCATCTCTGAGTGTCCTCAGTGGGACAATGAGAACAAAAAGAAGAAGAAGAGCAAGGAATATGACTCTGACGACAAGAAGAAGAAGAAATACTCAAAGTCTTCTTCCAAGTCTTCTTCAAAGTCTTCATCACACAAGAAGAGCTCATCTGGCAAGGCACGTGCGTTTGTTGGCAAGGAAATGGATTCAGAGGAGGAGTCCGCTTCTGAGGAGGCGGAGGTGGAGTCTGAGGAGGAGTCCGATTCTGGCGTCGCAAGTCTGGCTACAGCATACGTTGCCAAGTCCATCTTCAACACTGAAGACAATGACCTCATCACCGACACCGATGCAAATGACAAGGACTACTCCGCTCCTACCTACTGCTTCATGGCACGCGGTGCCAAGGTAAACACACGCACTACTCACTATCAAACATCCAGTGACGATGACTCTGATTGTGGTTCAAAACCCAGCTACAAAACACTTGCTAAAATTGCAACTGAACAACAGAAAGCCATGGAACATATTCAAAAACTGTTAGACAAAAGCGATGATCTGTAGGCGCTGAAATGACTCGATCTGAGTCCTTAATTGAAGACATAAAAAATCTTCACGTTAAGTATGAGGAACTTGAAAGTCGTCATGAAACGCTCTCAACAACTCATGAAAAGCTTTCCTATGATTATCTTCAAAGGAAGCAAGATCTTGAGAAATTGAGAGCGGCTCATGAAGATCTTCAAAAGGAAAATGAGTCACTTCGCGCCGAACAGATCAGCTCCGCTCAGGAAGGATTTGAACCACTATGTCTTAAGTGCATTGAGCGTGATAATGCTACTACTGTTGCTGAATGTTCTACTGCTGCTACTGTTGCAATATCTTCAACTGTTGATGTGGGAACTAACCCCTCTGCTGAGGATTCCACTGCTATTGCTGATGAGAATGCTAGGTTGAAGACATTGCTTGAAATAGGGATGTACAAAAGTCTTAAAGGGCATCAGACACTATGTGATGTCCTCAAAAAGCAGATCTTGAACCGAAACCCGAGGAAAGAGGGTGTTGGGTTCGTAAGGAAAATGAGTGATGATGGTTCTTACTGGAAACCTGAGCAGTACCCCAAAACCACATGGGTTGCTGCAAAGGAATCTTCAGCAGATCTATCCAATCTATCTGGCTTCTCTTGTGCAAACCCCATTGTAATTGATGAATCCTTTGATGCAAACTATAAACTGTTTAAGAATCAGAATGGTGAAGTGTTTGCCAGGTACATTGGTACTAACTGCAGGAATGGACCGCCTATGAAGAAGATCTGGGTTCCAAAAAAGTGTCTGGAGAATCTTCCTGTGAATGTCATCATGACACCACACGTGAAGAAGACAAACCTTAGACCACAGGCTTCATACGGTCCAAAGGCGTCATACAGACAGAGGACTCACCTGAGTCGCACTAACGCAAATGTTTTGCAGGGAAACCATACTCAGGCCTATGAATATGAGCGCGGTTCATCAAACCGCCATGTTCATAAGACCAAGAACTATTCTGCTTATTCTTATGAGTACTATTGTCCGCCTGCAAGACTTTTTGCTAGGGCTCCAAAGCCAAAGTTCTCAGACGCTGCACCTAGACTTATTGCTTCTAAGCCACCCTTGAAGATGTGGGTGGCTAAGAAAGCTTAACTCTCTTTTGCAGAGAAAGGTCTCTAGCAGAAAACCAAAATTGTCTGACGCTATTGCTGGGGACCTTAAACATCTTGTAGGGCGCAAGATCAAATGCCCGAATGGTCTTACTATGTACTTCATTCCTGAATCGCTTGCTACTCTCCCTATTAGTCCTAATCTGGATCTAAGCTTTCATAACCCACTGGTTTGTCAAATGTTTTTGCTTCACAATTCTCTTCGTGAAGCCTATCCCCCTAACTGCACTGTAGGGTACGACACCAGCGTCTTCAGAATGGATTATTGATAGTGGGTGTACCAATCACATGACTGGCAAAAGAAGCCTTCTTATGGACTCAACCTTACGTCCATCCGACAAGAGTCACATCACATTTGCTGACACTGGTAAAAGTAAGGTACTAGGTCTAGGTAGAGTTGCAATCTCAAAGGATCAACACATGGATAAAGTCATGCTTGTTGAATCCCTTGGCTTCAACTTAATGTCTGTCTCAATGCTTTGCGATTTGAATATGATCGTAATATTTGGAAAATATCGCTGCCTTGTACTAATGGAATCTGACAAGTCTCTAGTGTTTGAAGGCTATCAGAAAGATGATTTGTATGTAGTAGATTTCTCGGCAGGACCACAGCTTGCCGTATGTCTTCTAGCAAAGGCTTCAGAATGTTGGCTCTGGCATCGGAGGCTAGGGCATGCTGGCATGAGGAACCTCCACACCCGTGCAAAGAAGAAGCATGTCATAGGCATCGAGGGCGTCAAGTTCAAGAAACATCACTTATGCGGTGCTTGTGAAGCAGGGAAGATGACGAGGGCCAAACATCCCTCAAAGACAATCATGACAACCACTCGACCCTTCGAACTGCTCCACATGGATCTTTTCGGTCCCACTCATTACTCAACTCTTACTACTACTGCTTGTCTCTATGGCTTTGTCATTGTTGACGATTATTCTAGATATACTTGGGTGCACATAATCCTCTACAAGACTGAAGTGCAAGATGTCTTCAGACGCTTCGCCAATCGAGCAATGAACAACTATGGCGCCAAGATAAAGCACATCAGAAGTGACAATGGCACTGAATTCAATAACACTGACCTTGATACATATCTTGATACCTTGGGCATCACACATGAATTCTCAGCCCCGTACACGCCATAGCAGAATGGCGTTGTCGAACGCAAGAACAGAACCCTCATTGAGATGGCCCGAACGATGCTTGATGAATACAAGACTCCAAGAAAATTCTGGCCTAAAGCCATTGATACTGCATGCCATACAATCAATCGTGTTTATCTTCACAAGCTTCTGAACAAGACATCATATGAGCTCCTTACTGGCAAGAAGCCAAATGTCAGTTACTTCAGAGTATTTGGCGCCAGGTGCTGGATCAAAGATCCACATCACACTTCAAAATTTGCACCAAAAGCACATGAGGGTTTTATGCTTGGATATGAAAAGGATTCGCACTCCTATAGAGTCTTCAATCTCTTTCATTATAAAGTGGTTGAAACAGTGGATGTGCGGTTTGATGAGACTAACGGTTCACAAAGAGAGCACCTCCCAAATGTGCTAGATGAAGTTCCATCCAGCGAATCAATCAAGCTTATGGGAACCGGAGAAATCATACCCTCTGAAGCTCAACCTGAAGAGGAACTTATCATCTCCGCACCTGATCAACCTGAAGACAATGCTCAGCCTGAAGACAATCCCACTAACAATGACAATGATCAGCAAGAGCAAAACCTTCGCCCTGTACATCCTCATGTTGCCAATGAAGTGCAGATTGAGATAATAATTGACAACATCAATGCACCTGGTCCGCTCACTCGTTCAAGGGCAACTCAGCTAGCGAATTTCTGTGGGCACTTCGCACTCGTCTCAATTACAGAACTGAAGAAAGTTGAAGAAGCCTTCATGGAACCTGAATGGATTCAAGCTATGCAAGAAGAGCTTCAACAGTTTGAGCTGAATAATGTATGGGAACTGGTTAAGCGTCCTGATCCTCGGAAGCACAATATAATAGGCACCAAATGGATATACCGAAACAAGCAAGATGAGCATGGTCAAGTTGTCAGAAACAAAGCTCGTCTCGTTGCTCAAGGATATACTCAAGTGGAAGGCATTGACTTTGATGAAACATTTGCTCCTGTGGCTAGACTTGAAGCCATACGCATACTGCTGGCCTATGCAAATCATCACAACATACTTCTATATCAAATGGATGTGAAGAGCGCCTTTCTCAATGGCAAGATTGAAGAAGAAGTGTATGTTGCACAACCGCCTGGCTTTGAAGATCCAAAACATCCTGACATGGTATACAAGCTCAACAAGGCACTGTATGGCCTCAAACAAGCCCCTCGGGCCTGGTATGACACACTCAAATACTTCCTGAAGAGCAAAGGCTTCATACCTGGTTCTCTAGACCCCACTCTCTTCACGAAGACATATGATGGTGAACTGTTTGTGTGCCAAATATATGTGGATGACATTATCTTTGGCTGCACCAATCAGAAGTACAGTGAAGAGTTTGGATATATGATGCAAGAGCAATATTAGATGTCCATGATGGGAGAGCTGAAGTTCTTCCTCGGTCTCCAAATACGACAGCAACGCAACGACATCTTCATATCTCAAGAGAAGTATCTCAAAGATTGCCTGAAGAAGTTCGGTATGCAAGACTGCAAAGGCTTCACGACGCCAATGCCAGCCAAACATCATCTGGGTCCCGACGACAATGGTAAAGAGTTCGATCAAAAAGTATGCCGCTCCATGATTGGTTCTTTGCTTTGTCTATGTGCATCTAGGCCAGATATTATGCTTAGTGTTTGCATGTGTGCTCGATTCCAAGCGGCACCAAAGGAGTCGCATCACTTAGCTGTGAAGCGAATTCTTCGATATTTGGCTCACACCCCAACTCTAGGATTATGGTATCCAAAGGGCTCAGAGTTTGATTTGGTTGGATTCTCGGATGCTGATTATGCTGGTGACAAAGTGGATCGCAAGTCTACATCAGGCACATGTCACTTTCTGGGACGACCACTTGTATGTTGGTCTTCAAAGAAGCAGAACTGTGTATCTCTCTCCACTGCTGAATCTGAATACATTGCTGCTGGATCATGATGCGCTCAGCTTCTGTGGATGAAGCAAACACTCAAGGACTATGGCATTCATCTGAAGCTAGTGCCACTTTACTGCGACAACGAAAGCGCCATCAAGATTGCCAACAACCCAGTTCAGCACTCGAAGACAAAGCACATTGAAATTTGTCATCACTTTCTCAGAGATCATGTTGTGAAGGAAGATATTGATATCATACACGTCAACACTGAAGAGCAATTGGCAGATATCTTCACCAAGCCCTTGGATGAGAAGAGATTTTGCAAGTTACAGTGTGAGCTAAATATCCTGGAATCCACAAATGTCCTGTGATCAGGCACACATCCTAACACTTATGCATATTGATGACTTAGATGTGCAACACATGAAGTAAAGTATATCTTCAATCAATGAAGACATACATTCTAAGTGTGAATACATTAATGTGGAATTTGACTTCGGAGCGCCACGATAATTGTGCGCCGTGTCTGGGTCTAATACTTCCTATACGGTGGGTAACGCCACCACCAAAATGTTCTGTTTGAAGTGATTCACTCATGGCGTTACATTTGCTATGTCTTCACATTTGGTTTGGCTTCAATTTCAACATGTCTTCATGATTATCTTCACTATGTTGATTATATATATATATACTAGTGTTCTGTCCTCTACAGCATTCACTTATAGATATGTCTTCTTGTTGAATCTTTTGAACTAAGTGAATGTGATCGGACCCTAACCTCTCTATGCTTTCTATCTCAAACTCTATCTCTACAAATCATATGCATTCTATTGAAACTGTCGAATGTCTTCTCTGCATCCTTGTCAGCAGAAGATACAGAGACAACCATTAAGTCCATTTTCAATGCTCATTCCTTCACCTGAAACCCAGAGAAGTGGGAACGACCACCCGACAATCCAGGCATGCGTGGGACGTGGAACAACCCCCGATATGCTGCATGATGGCCACGTGTTCCTCAGATGTGAATCGCCAGAGGCACCTGTGTAATAACGCAGTGCCGCCCCTGTACCTATAAATACACACCTCACAACAGTCATTATCTCTTCTTCCACTCTCGCACGAAACCTAGCGCTACCGCTAGCCCTCGACGACGCCGGCGACGAAGCGCTTCGCTGCCGCAACCTCTCCTACGCCGTCTTCACGCCGACCACGGACATCGTCTTCTCCGCCGTCGCCGTAGGTGTCCTCCGTCGCCAAGTTAGCGCACGGACGATCGAACTGCTCGGCCTCCTCTTCCACTCTGTCTAGCAGTTCTTCGTGTGGTAAATAAAACCTCCTTTTTACGGCCCCTTTGATCCTATAGCTTTATCACTTTCTACCACAAGCAGTTTCTATTCACACAAGTTGGATCTCTTTCATACTACATCTCATAACATGCCTAGTATATTCACTTATGCTTCACAAAGTAGTTAGATTCCTCACTTGTACTGATCCGTGGATTCGTACAAATCTGGAACCAACTCCTTATCTATGAGTGAATGTCTTCGCACGATGAGGTCAATGTCTTCTAAACTGATTTATCTTCAAAATCTTCTGA
Source organism: Triticum aestivum (assembly GCF_018294505.1). NCBI lineage: Eukaryota > Viridiplantae > Streptophyta > Magnoliopsida > Poales > Poaceae > Triticum > Triticum aestivum. Next base: position 314,896,741 of record NC_057803.1, read on the forward strand.
GAATGCATATGACCTCTTCCCCTTCCCTCGCACCTTAATGCTGTCACAGGTACATGTCCGTGGGAGAATCCCTTGGTTCTCATAGTCTGCATTCATTTGCAGAATTCTTACAGTATCACATAAATTCTCCCGAAGCCAGTTCCTGTTTGTCCAGAAAGCAAAAACCTTTGAAGCCTTTGAACGTATTGAAGCCTTTCAGTTTAAAGTTCATGGCTTCAGAAAAAACAGAAAGGAAGGGTGGCAGAAAGCGTCGAGGAGAAACGTCAAGAGATCTGCCCGATGACCTCTCACAGCTGTACAAGACAGATCCTGAAGAGGACTACAATCAGCGCAAGACGCGAATCCAATGGATTCGACGCTATTGGGCAGAACAGTGGTTCAAGTACAGATTTGTGACCAAGGAATATGCTGAAAAGAATGCCATCAAGCGACCATGGGGAGACATCCTCTACAAAAATCTTCAACCCAGGACCAGAGATGAAGCCATTGAACAAGGCTTCTATCCCTGCATGGTCCGTGGACCACAGCCTGCGGATGCTGACCCATCGTCCCTGCTATGGTGTCGTGACAACAATCTGTTTAAGCACAACTTCCAGTTTTCCCAGAACTCAGCGAAGCAGAACAAGAAGACTTTGGGTTTAGATTTCAACCCTGGTCCCTCTGCTCCCCGTGCCGATGGAACTCGCGAAGCTGAACCCAATCTTCTTGGGCCCTTCTACAATATTGAAGGTCTCATCACTCACATCGTGGTTCAAGGGACAGCCGTGAATGAGCCTGCAGATGCCGCTGAATCAGATGAAGCACCTGCAGCGTCGAAGCCAAAGAAGATGAAGCAACCAAAAGCTTCAAAGCCGGCCTCTGCACCAAAAATCTCATGGGCGAAGCCACTGGCAACTGCACCTCCTGAAGACAGTGTGCAGTCTGAAGATTTGTCACGCATCTCCAAGCCCCAGAAGGTCAAGATGCCTCTGCCACACACCGGCCACGACCTGACAGCTGCTACCATTCTGCGCAACGACGCCATTGATCTGTCAAGTGATGAAGATCTTGCAGATGACGCTCTTGAGCAACTTATCAAGAGCAAAGAAGAAGCAGAAATCTTCAATGATCTGCCTCTCTTTGACGTGACAATCATCCACAACTTCATTGATGAGTGGTTTGACACGCCAAACATCAGCTTCGAAGATCTGCAGCTACCCATTGGCCTCAGTGTCGCCTTCCATGGCGCCATTGCTTCAGAGCTAGCTCTCGCTCAGCGCATCGTCGAACTGAAGCAAAAGATTGTCTATGAAAAGGCTCAGTTCAAGAAGCATATGGCCAAGCTCAGCGTGCAAGAGGTGAAAAACTTCAAGATTATGCTACACGAGCTCAAAGAAGCCTTTCTCAAGAAACACGCAGAAGCTCAGGGTTCTTGGGAGCGCATGAAGAGCCTGGCTGACAAGTGTGTGCAAGGCTACAACAAAGCTGAGAAGCGCAAGGCCCTTGGGCGTCCGGGCATTGATCCCAGGATGGCTGCTAAGCAGAAGAAGAAGCCATTGTGACCGAACCTCTCGCACCATGGCAGGAAGCAGATCCCATTGTCTTCCCAACTAGAATGACTGGCTCGAAGCCAAAAGCCCGGTCAACCGCTTCAGAGCTGAAGAAGACGAGGACTGCTGAGGCCGAAGCCAGGAAGAGGAAACATCCTGAAGCCTCTCCTACTGCCCCCTCCAAGAAGAAGAGGAAGACCAAGAAAGAACGGGCTGCTCCCACAGAGCCTTTGATTGTTGAACCCATTTCCATGGTTTGTCCTGACGCTGAACGCCAACTGATAATCCATGAGCCTGCTTTCACAGAGGCTCATGAAGCTGAAGACTTTCCAGCAGCTGATCCCATCGCTGCTGAAGACATTGGTCACCATGACCATGTAGAAGATGGTGCAGTCCTTCCTCAGCTCGAGCACATCGAACTCATCAGCATTGGTCGTCCTCTGATGCTAATCGCTCAGGATGCTTCATGGGCTGATCACCCACAAGAGGAAGAAGACTTTGAGGCCCAGCCAACTCTAACTACACAGGTGTCGCCTGTGTTGCGCAGGCTTCGCAAAGGACCAAGGCCTCCAGTCTCTGCGTCTGAAGCTGAAGCTGCTGAAGACATTCTGGCTGCATCAGCCAATGAAGAAGAAGTCCCACAAGCTGCTACTCCCATGTCCCACCAAGAAGCGGTTGTCGAGGAGAACGTGGTTGTGACCGACCCTCCAGCTCGTCAAGTGGAGGTTGAAAATCTTGAGGCTGCCACCACCAACACCACTGAAGCCACTGACGCTGTCATGGCTAAAGCTAATGTGGAGCCCTCACCAACAAAAGCACCAGAAGTCAGCGAAGCCACTGCTCCCACTGCTTCTGTTCCTGCACCTGCTGCCGGTCCTTAGTTTGACTATCATGTTGAGCACATGCCTCAGGTACAGAAGCCAATCCCCAGATTGCCCAGGTTCCCAGGTCCTGCATCAGCACTTGGATCCTTCAATATCAATGGCTTTAGAGCAGACAACACATTCTTCAATAGCTCCAGGAACCCCTACTCAAGGGAAAGAATATTATCTGATCGGTTCTGGAGCTATCCGCAGCGAAGCTATTACTCCTGCATTCTTTACAATCAAGGTCGCATCTTCCCACACAAGCGTCTTGACATTGAAGCAATAGCTGGTCTGCCCTGTCTGGAAGAAGCTCTGGATTGCTTCAAAGAGGTTGGATTGCTGCCGTTCGTCACTTACCAAGAGCATTGGAATGAAGAGTTGCTGCTCCAATTCTATGCCACACTTCACATCCGCGGGTATAACAGAGATCCGAAGACTTGGGTCCTGGAGTGGATGACAGGAAACATTCATCACGAAGCCAAAGCCTTTGACATCATTGAGCTCACTGGTCTACCCACTCCCGGCGATCTCTACGAATCTGGCTGTCAACTTCATAGTGAAGCTGTGGAGAGCATCTTTCAGAAGCCTGAACCTAACATGAGTCAGCTGCTCAGTATGATGAAGCCATTGCCCCAAGATGCTGAATATCCCAAAGAGTTCCTTGTTGAAGACCTTGAGTATCTGCCAAGAACTATTTATCACATCATAAGGCGAACTCTCTGGCCCATCAAAGGACACTCTCCACATGCCAAGCTGGAAGGTGCAATGAAGACTTTGGTCTTCTATATTCTTCATGGCAAATGCTTCAATGCACAGGACTTCTTGATTCGCCAACTTGCTGCATCAGGCTCTGATCTGTTTGGCTTGAAGTTCTACGCCCCATGGGTAATGCGGCTGATCAAACTTCACTCCGCTATCTCATATCAGCCATCTGCTCGCAATCATCGGATTTTTCTGCCTGATGTGGATATGTCTATTGAAGCCATCTATCCTGAGCCTGCCAAGGAACCTCTAAGTCTTCAGAATGCAGAGCATCAAAGTTTTTCTCAGAACATTGAAGGAGTTGAAGCAGTCACTCGTGTGTATCCTTTGGCTGGCACTACACGTGCACCGCATCCTGCTCTCACTGAAGCCACTGACAGTACAACTGCCCCACGACCCAAGAAGCGCACTCGTGTTCTCAATGACCAAGAGCTTCTTGTGGCTCTTCATCAGAAACAGGATAGGCATCATGACTGGCTGAAGCATCAAATGCAAAGCCTCTTGGTGGATGTTAATCGCATTCGCAATTTTTCCACCAAGAATGCCTTTGTTGCCCATGAAACCTCTCGACGCACATGGAAAGGGCTGACGCTGATGTGTTCTGAAGATGATCTTCAAGATGATGGCTTCTCTGAGCGCTTCAAGTTTGACTCCACACCCCCTCGAAGGGCAGTGCTGCGACGAACTCCATCTCTTGAAGACTCTGAGTTCTCTTCCTCTGCTACAACTACGAATGCCAGAGTGATCGAGGATGAAGACGATGCTACTTCACCGCCACCTCCTTCCGCACGCTTCACCGCCATCTATGTCTTCAAACCTTTTTGGTCCTTACTGACAAAAGGGGGAGAAGCATATGAGTTTGATAGTCTTCAAGCGGGTCCATATGGGCGGGTGCTTCATATTTTTGCTTCGTGTTTACAACTCTCGTTTTGATACATTTGGTTCTTTGAGTTGTAACACTTAAACTCTATGGTCGTCTGCTACTTATTTGCCATTTTGTGATGCGATGATAAATTCCGCATGTGTGACGATAAATTCCGCACTTAGATCATTTTGCAGACTTCCATTTTCCATTATGCATGTCATTATCTTCACATACCTTCACATGCATAGTGGATTGTCATCATAAGTTGAAGAGGATCTCCACAAGCACAACCTGCCATGTGCATTTGCATTCCAAAAGCAAATTACTTATATGCACATCTTCAGGGGGAGCCGTTGCAACTTATGAAGACAATTCCTTATCCTTTACAATTTCACATATTATATTCCCCGTTGAAAACTTAAACTAGTTTGTCATCAATCACCAAAAAGGGGGAGATTGTAAGTGCATCTAGTGCCACCCCTAGTTGGTTTTGGAGTATTGACGACAAACCTAGTTGAGGGACTAATGTGTTTGTGAAAATTGCAGGATAACACAGGTAGAAGTCCCTCATTGATTCGGTTTTCCTACCAGAGATGAACCCTAAAAATGTATGAAGACATTGATGTCAAAGGTGGTAGATGAAGATATTCACATTGAAGACTATGACAAGAGAAGACATCGCATGAAGCCAATGGAGCTCGAAGACTTAGATCTTTCGTGGTTCCTTTTCTTCTTTATTGAGTCATAGGAACCACCGTACTATTAAGTGGGGTCCAAGAGAACCAGTCAGAATGACTGAAGTGATTCTTAACCAAAACCTATGTCTTCGAGTGAAGACTATGAGAGCGAATCTTGTCTAGAGTCGGACAAGTCAGCTTTGCTTGTAGCCCAAGTGAAGTTGTCGTGTGAGTTTGAAATCTGACCGTTGGAACACGTGTCAGTTTCTTAGTGACCCAGGGTCATTTCGGACAAATCAGGTAGGGTTGCCTAGTGGCTATAAATAGCCCACCCCCTACAACCATAAATGGTTGGCTGCTCAGAGTTAGTGTATGGCTTTTGTCGTTTAAGAGCAACCCACCTCGAAGCCTTTGAGAGAGAATTCCTTGCGAGGATAAAGCCCTAACCACCCAAAGCCAAAGAGAATTAGGCATCACTTAAGTCTTCTTGTCTGTGTGATCTGAAGACTTATTACACTTGAGGACTATGAATCCTCCAGCCGGTTAAGCGTCACGTTCTGAGCATCCAAGAGACATTGTGGATCACCGATGAATGAAGTCTGTGAAGGTTTGGGAGTCTACCTTGAAGACTTACCAGAGTGATTGGGCGAGGTCTGTGTGACCTTAGCTCAAGGGGAATACGGTGAGGACTGGGTGTCCTGAGCTGCGTGTTCAGGACTAGGTATCCGGGACTGTGTGTCCTCAGGTTTAAATACCTAGCCGCCCTAACCAGACGTACAGTTGTCACAGCAACTGGAACTGGTGCAACAAATCATTATCTTCAACGAGTCACTGGTTTCATCCTTCCCTTCTCTTTACTTACTGTTACTCCTTGTGAAGTCATTGTATGATTGCACTATCTTTTATCTTCACTGAGTGACTGCGTGTTCTGTTTGGCTTCATAATATCTTCCTACCTGATCCTTACTACATTGCTGCTATTAGTCATTGTGCTTTCACTCCATTGAATACTTGACTATGGTTTGCCTAGTGTAATCTACCTTCCGCTGCATGGTAATAGGTTTATTTCTATCATTTGTCTTCATAACTTCCATGTTTTGAAGACTTTCATAAAAATCGCCTATTCACCCCCCCTCTAGTCGATATAACGCACTTTCATAGATGGATCCACTGAAGGTCCCTTTGCAGCAACCCATGTGGTTTTGGGGTACTGCTCAGGCTTCCAGTATGAACCATCAATGTTCATTTTCCTCTCGAACCCAACACCCTCTTTCCTAGGGTTTCGGTTCAGAATCTGTTTCTTGAGGACATCACAAAGAGTTTCATGCCCTTTGAGGCTTTTGTACATCCCTGTTTCAAGCAATGTTTTCAAACTATCATTCTCATCAGCAATAATAGTGATATTCTCAGAAGAGGGGTTAGTTTCCACATCAGTAGTTGAAGACATAGCAGCAGTAGCAGCAGTAGAACATTCAGCAATAGAGACAACATTATCATGCTCAAGACATTTTAAACATGGTGGCTCAAAATCTTCCTGAGCGGTACTGGTCTGTTAAGCATGAAGTGACTCATTCTCCTTTTGAAGATCTTCATGAGACGCTCTCAGGTTCTCAAGTTCTTGCTTCCTTTGAAGATAATCATAGGAAAGCTTCTCATGAGTAGCTGAGAGTGTTTCATGACGACTTTCAACTTCTTCGTACTTAACATGAAGATTTTAATGTCTTCAATTAAGGACTGAGTTCGAGTCATTTCTGCGCCCAACAGGTCATCCTTTTGTCTAGCAACTTTTGTATGTGTTCCATAGCATTTTGTTGTTCTGTTGCAATTTCAGCAAGTGTTTTGTAGCTAGGTTTAGATTCACATTCAGAGTCATCTTCACTGGATGTTTGAAAGTAAGCAACGCATGAGTTTACCTTGGCACCTCGTGCCATGAAGCAGTAGGTAGGAGCAGGGTCATCCTCTTCAGCAGCATCAACGTTGGCGATGATGTCATTGTCTTCAGTGTTGAAGATGGACTTGGCGACCTAGGCTGAAGCTATAGCCATGCTTGCCATGCCTGAATTAGACTCCTCCTCCGACTCCACCTCCGCCTCCTCAGAAGTAGACTCCTCCTCTGAATCCATTTCCTTGCCAACAAATACACGAGCCTTGCTTGATGAGCTCTTCTTGTATGATGAAGGCTTTGAAGAAGACTTTGAGGATTTCTTCTTATTCTTGTCATCAGAATCATATTCTTTGCTCTTCTTCTTCTTATTCTTGGTCTCATTATCCCATTGAGGACACTCAGCGATGTAGTGACCAAGTTTCTTGCATTTGTGGCACGTTCTCTTCTTGTAGTCATGAGAGGAAGCTTCATCACTCTTGACCTGGATCTTGAAGACTTTCTGAAGCCTTTCTTCTTGAAGAACTTCTGGAACTTCTTCACGAGCATAGATAGTTCCCTTCAAATGTCTTCAAGATCCCCAAAACTATAGTCAGATTCTTCTTCAGATGAGGACACAACCTTTGCCTTCAAAGCCTGAGTTTGGCCATAGATGTCTCTCTTCTCAGATAACTGGAACTCACGTGTGTTGAATCTCTCAAGTATGTCAGATGGATCGAGAGTCTTGATGTCAGGACGTTCTTGAATCATCAGGGCCAGGGTGTCGAATGAGCTGTCAAGTGATCTCATGTGATAGCCTGGCTTATTAGGGATGATAGACTACTCATATCAATAAGGAATTCCTTCTCCAAAGTTAAGTGTGCTCAACTTGGAGTAGTTTCAGGATGGGTGACCGACCGGGAAGTTGCTCCCGGGTGCACACGAGTGAGGACAAAGTGCGCAGAAAAGCCTAGTATTGTTCTATGGGGCCAGTCTAGACCCGCCAGGAGTAACGGCCACCGGCGGGTGTGTCTGGGGCGTTACAAGTTGGTATCAGAGCCGACCCTCGCGGTTACACAGATGTTTGCAGACAGGTGCGCGGTCATGTTGTTCATGACGTTTGTGACCTGTCGTGGCACCCGACATGGCACATGTACCGGACTGGATGCACAGACGTATGTGCCAAGAGGGAACGTTCTTGTGGCCCGGCGAGGACGCCAGTTCCTCTGAGTGGGGGTGTATGATAGCCTGGCTTATTAGGGATGATAGACTACTCATATCAATAAGGAATTCCTTATTTTCTGCGCACTTTATCCTCACTCGTGTGCACCCGGGAGCAACTTCCCGGTCGGTCACCCATACTGAAACTACTCCAAGTTGAGCACGCTTAACTTTGTCGATAAGAAGTTCCTCTGAGTGGGGGTGTATGTGATAGCCTGGCTTATTAGGGATGATAGACTACTCATATCAATAAGGAATTCCTTCTTTTCCGAAAGCCCATTCGGACAGAACTTCAAAGTTAAGCGTGCTCAACTTGGAGTAGTTTCAGGATGAGTGACCGACTGGGAAGTTGCTCCCGGGTCCGCACGAGTGAGCACAAAGTGCGCAGAAAAGACTAGTATTGCTCTGTGGGGCCAGTCTAGATCCCGCTAGGAGTAATGACCACCGGCGGGTGTGTCTGGGGCGTTACATCTCAGAAACTTCTTGACAATTTCGTGCTTAGTGATATCAGTGGCGCCAAGCGCGCGAAGCTCATTTATGATATTAGTGAGGCGATCAAATGTGATCTAGACATTCTCACTATCATTTCTCTTGAAGCGGTTGAAGAGGTTGCGAAGAACATCAATCCTTGAGTCTCTCTGGGTTGAGACGGGTGTGTCTGGGGTGTTACATCTCAGAAGCTTCTTGACAATTTCATGCTTAGTGATATTAGTGGCGCCAAGCGCGCGAAGCTCATTTGTGATATCAGTGAGGTGATCAAATGTGAGCTGGACATTCTCACTGTCGTTTCTCTTGAAGTAGTTGAAGAGGTTGCAAAGAACATCAATCCTTGAGTCTCTCTGGGTTGAGACGCCTTCGTTGACCTTGGAGAGCCAGTCCCAGACTAGCTTTGCAGTTTCCAGAGCACTCACATGGCCATACTGTCCTTTGGTCAGATGACCACATATGATGCTCTTGGCTGTCGAATCCATTTGAATGAGCCTCTTGACATCAGCAGTGGTGACACCTTCACCGACCTTGGGAATGCCATTCTTCATGACATACTAGAGGTCGACGTCAATGGCTTCGAGATGCATGTGCATCTTGTTCTTCTAGTAGGGGTAATCAGTGTCATCGAAGACAGGGCATGCAATGGAGACCTTGATTATCCCTGCAGTCGACATAGCTAAAACTCCAGGTGGTTAAACCGAATCACAAAGAACAAGGGAGCTCCTTGCTCTGATACCGGTGAATAGGCATTTTTATGGAAGTCTTCAAAACACGAGGTCTTCAAAGACAAACAATAGAAATGAACTTATTGATATGCATCGGAAGGTAGACTACACTAGACAAGCAATAGTTAAGATTGCAATGAAGTGAAAGCACGAAGACTATCAGCAACTAGGTAGTAAGGATCAGGATGGAAGATAGTATGAAGCCAAATAGTAAACAATCTTCACTCAGTGAAGTCAATCAGATCATACAGGCAAACAATGACTTCATGAAGACAAACTGTAAAGTAAAGGAAAGTGAAGGATAGAAGCAGTTGGTTGGTGAAGACAAGGATTTGGTAGACCAGTTCCAGTTGATGTGACAACTATACATCTGGTTAGGGAGGCTGAAATTTAACTCAGAAGACCGCGTCTTCACCTTATCCCCTTGAGCTAAGGACACCCAGTCCTCGCCCAATCACTCTGGTAAGTCTTCAAGGTAGACTTCCAAACCTTCACAGACTTCGTTCACCGGCGATCCACAATGACTCTTGGATGCTCAGAACGCGATGCCTAACCGGCCTGAGGATTCATAGTCCTCAAGTGTAACAAGTCTTCAGGTCACGCAGACAGAAAGACTTCAGTGATGCCTAACACTTTTTGGCTCTGGGTGTTTAGGGCTTTTTCCTCGCAAGGATCTCTCTCTCAAATGCTTCGGAGGTGGGTTGCTCTCAAACGACAAAAGCCGTGCACTATTTATGGTGTAGGGGTGGGCTATTTATAGCCAGGAGGCAACCCGACCTGATTTGTCCGAAATGACCCCGGGTCACTAAGGAAATGACACGTCTCCAACGGTCGGATTTCAAACACACACGGCAGCTTGACTTGGGCTACAAGTAAAGCTGATTCTTCTAGCTCTGGGTAAGATTTGCTCCCGTTGTCTTCACTCAAAGAGATAGGATTTGGTTGAGGATCACATCAGTCACTCTGACTTTGTTCACTTGGATCCCACTTAACAGTACGGTGGTTCCTATGACTCAACAAAGAATAAAAGGAAACTACAAAACAACTATGTCTGCACACTCGATAGTCTTCAAGTGAATGTCTTCTACATGTCATAGTATTCACTGTGAATATCTTCACAAACCACCATTGTCTTTAATGTCTTCACATATTTTTAGGGGTCATCTCTGGTAGGTAAACCGAATCAATAAGGGACTACTACCTGTGTTATCTTGCAATTCTCACAAACACATTAGTCCCTCAACCAAGTTTGCCGTCAATACTCCAAAACCAACTTGGGGTGGCACTAGATGCACTTACAATCTCCCCCTTTTTGGTGATTGATGACAAACTAGTTGAAGTTTTCAACGGGGATAGAAGTATGTGAAAGTTAAGGAATAAGGCATTGTCTTCATATTTAGCACAAGACCCACCCTGAAGATGTGCATATAAGTAGTTTGCTTTTGAATGCAAATGCACATGGCAGGTTTTACTTTGTGGAGATCCTCTTCAACTTATGAAGACAATGCATCATGGAAATAAAGAGATAACAAAGATAATGACATGCATAATGAAAAATGGACGTCTGCGGAATGGCTTCATGCGGGATTTATCATCGCATGACAAAGTAGCAGACGACCATCAAGTTAAAGTGTTAGAACTCAAAGAAACAAATTGTTTCAAAAAGACGAGAGTTGTATAGACTTAGCAAAATAATGCAACCACCCATAATGACCTGCTTGAAGACTATCAACTCATATGCTTCTCGCACTTTTGTAAGTAATGACCAAAAAGGTTCGAATACATAGAGTATCTACTTGTTCCCAGTTGGATTAGATGATGGAGCAGGGTCGCCGTTGGAGTTTGGTGGTGTAGACGGGCCTGACACAGTGTAGACAGGGTCAGTGAAGTGGTGTCGTCTGCTTCATCAACGACTCTCACAACAACAGTTGCAGCCGAAGGCGAATATTCAGATTCTTCAATAGACGGAGTGCAATGCCAATTTGCATTCTGAGGAGGCCCGGAGTAAAACCCAAAGCTCTCGGTGAAGCCATCTTCGCGAAGATCGTCTTCAGGGCAGAGCATTGTGAGGCTCTTCCAGGACCACCTACATGCTTCATGTGCAACAAATGAGTTCTTGGTGGCCAAGTTGCGAATGTGATTGACATCCACCAAGAGAGTCTGCATCTGACGCTTTAGCCAGTCATGATTCCTATCATGCTTCTGATGCAACGCCACAAGAAGCTCTCGGTCATTGAGTACACGAGAATGCTTCCGAGGCCTTTGGGAAATCGCACTTGCAGTGGCTTCAGTGTTTGCAAGGTGTGGCACTCTCATGTTTCTAGCCAAAGGATAAGCGGTGGTTGCAGCATTGGGAACAAGAATTCCTTCGAATGGTTGCAAGAAGCTTTGATGTTCAGCATTCTGAAGATGTAGGGGCTTCTTGGCAGGCTCGAGTAGATGGCTTCCATAACAGATCAACCTCGGGCAGAAAAACAATGTGGTTGCGCGCCGAGGGCTAATAGTCAATGGTGGAATGAAGCTTGATCAGGCGCATCACCCATGGAGCATAGAACTTCAGGCCAAATAGAAGCAGCTAGTTGTCTGATGAAGAAATCCTGGGTAATGAATCTGATGCCATTTATGATATAAAATACCAAAGTATTCATGGCTCCTTCAAGTTTACCTTCAGAAGAATGTCCCTTGATCGGCCAGAGTACGCCTCAGAATATGGTATACTGTGCATGGCAAGTACTGGAGGTCCTTCACAAAGAAGTCCTTTGGGTATTCAGCATCGTGAGGCAATGGCTTCATCATACTGAGCATCTGACTCATGTTTGGTTCGGGCCTCTGAAAGATACTCTGTAGTTCATCTCTATGACGCTGAGAACTAGGTTCGTATAACTCACTTGGAGCGGGTAGGGAAGTAAACTCGATAATGTCTTGAGCTTTGGCTTCATGGTGTACATCACCCGACATCCACTCAAGGATCCATGTCTTCGGATCCCTATTTTAGCCGTGAATATGGAGTGTGGCATAGAACTGCAGGAGAAGCTCTGCATTCCAGTGTTCTTTGTCAGTCACAAAAGGCAGAAGACCAACTTCCCTAAAGCAGTCAAGAGCTTCTTCAAGACAGGGCAGCCCAACCATAGCATCACAATCCAGACGCTTGTGCGGATAAATCCGATCTTGGTTGTAGAGGATGCACGAGTAATAGCTTCACTGTAGATGGCTCCAAAATATGTCTGAGGAGATTTTGGGCTTCGTGTATGGGTTCTTAGCGCTGTGAAAGGAAGTGTTATGCACCCGGAAGCTTTGCACACTGAATGATTCCTGGGTTGTGGCAGCACTTGGAAGCCTTGGCAATCTGGGCTTTGGCTTCTGTACTTGAGGCCTATGCTCCACAGGATAATCATATTGTGGCCCGGGAGCAGTAGGTGGAACCATGATGGGCCATCTGACAGTTACCAACTCACCCTGATTGAATGCTTGTTCCATGGTGTGAGGCCTTGGAGGAGGAACATCGCTATCCGAGGCAATTGGTGTCAAGGTGACTTCAGCATTTTCATTAGCTTCAGGCTCCACATTGTCTTCAGCCATGATTGTGTCATTGGCTTCAGTGGCGTTGTTGGTGGCAGCCTCAGTGTTTTCAACCTCCATTTGTTCAAGGACTAGAGGGTCGGGCACAATCACATTCTCCTCGAGAACGACTTGATCAGTAGATGGGGGTGTGGCAACTCTTTCTTATTCTTTCTCTTCTTTGTCTTCATCAGCTGATGCAGCCGGAATGTCTTCAAGAACTTTCGCTTCAGACTCAGAGGCACTCACAGTAGGGGTGGCTTCAGGAAACACTTGACGTGCGACTGAGCTTTGGTGCACTTCCCCTTTTGGAATGCTCGACATGGTGACCTATGGCCTGGGGCCTTTGCGAAGCCTGCGAAATGCCAGCGACGCCTTTGGTGAGCAGGGTGGTCTGCACCATGTAGTTGTTGTCATCAAGTACCGGAGTGGTGACTTGAGGTGGTGGTGTTCTTGGTGTCTCGTCTTGTACTGGGGTTTCTTGTCGTTGGCGCTCTGCCCATGAGTCATCCTAAGCGATTGGCGTCAATGCACGACCAATGCTGATAAGTTCACTGCTTGTTGGAGCAGGCGATGACACCGACTGGGGCTAGAGCTGAGGAAAGACTACATCATCATCAACATTGTCTTCATGACCAATGTCTTCAGCTGTGTTGAGGTCAGCAACTAGAACTTCTTCACTTGCATGAGCCTCTGTGGAAGCAGGCTCATGGATCACAAGATGATGCTCTTGGTTGGTCGAGGCAGGAGGAGCAACAGAAATGGGTTCAACATTGAGGGGTTTTGAGGCTTCAGGATGCTCTTTCTTTGAAGACTTGGTCTTCAGTTTCTTCTTTGATGGAGCACCATCTGAAGTGTCTATGTGCTTGCGCTTCCTGGCTTCGGCTTCAGATGCCCTTGTTTTATTTAGCTCTGAAGCTGCTGAGGTGACCTCAGGCTTCGAGCCAGTCATACTGGCAGGGAAGACAATGCGAGGTTCTTCCTGCCGTGGTGCTTCAGATTGGGACGCAACAGACTTCTTCTTTTGCTTGGCAGCCATCCTGGGGTTGATGCTAAGATTCCCAAGAGCCTTTCACTTATCAGCTTCATTATGAGCTTGAACACATTTCTGTGCAAAGTACTTCATGCGCTCTCATGAGCCTTTTGCTTCTTCATGCTTCTTGTGGAATTCTTCCTTAAGATCACGCAACATCTTCTTGAAGATCTGCACATCAGCCACACTAAGCTTGGCCATATTATTCTTGAAATGCGCCTTCTCATAATCAATCTTTTTCTTGAGTTTGATGATTTTCTGAGCCAAGGGCAACTCATTGGCAATGGCTCTATGAAACGTGACGCTTATGCCCACAAGCATCTGAAGGTCATCAATACTGATACTCTGATCATCAAACCACTCATCAATGAAATTGTTCAAAATGTCAATGTCAAAGAGGGGTAGATCATTGAAGATCTCTGCCTCTTGCTTGCTCTTGATCGGCCTCTCAAGTTCTTCATCACCAAGATCTTCATCACTAGACAGATCAATGGTGTTTTCTTCATTGCCCAGAACAGCAGCAGGAGTTAGTTCATGCCCAGAAATCTTCTTGGGTTGCTTGGTCTTCTTGGAGACACGAGACAAATCTTTAGACTGCACACTGGGTTCAGGAGGTGCAGTCTTCAACGGCTTCACAGTTGAAGCTTTTGGTGTGGCAGATGGCTTCGAAGCTTTTGACTTCTTTTTCTTCTGCTTTGGTGAAGTTGGTGCATCTTCGGAGTCTGCGTCATCAGCTGATTGCTCCACTGTGGCCCTCTGAGCAGCAATGTGGGAGAGGAGCCCATTGAAGGTGGTGAAGGAGCCGATGACATTGGGACTAGCTTCACGTGTGCCATCCTGTCTTGGGGTAGAAGGACCGGGGTTGAAGTTGAGTCCAAGATCCTTTTTGTTCTTGGCGGCTGACTCCTTGGCAAACTGATAGTTGCACTTGAAGAGATTGTCTTTGTGACACCATAACATAGATGATGGGTGGGCATTCTCAGGCTTCGGTCGACGAACCATGCATTGGTAGAAGCCTTGGGCAATAGCTTCAGGCTTCGACTTTGGATGCAGATTCTTGTACAATATGTCGCCCCATGGGCGCTTGATAGCGTTCTTCTCAGCATACTCGGCAGTGACAAAGTTGTACTTGAAGCACAGTTCTGCCCAATATCTTCGAATCCATTGGATTCAGGTCTTGCGCTGATTGTAGTTTTCCTCAAGATCAGTTTTGTACATTTCATACAGATCCAGAGGCAGATTAGAGCTATGTTGCCTCTGCGCTGCCTACCACCTTTCCTTGCTGATTTCTTTATGTCCATGATATTCAGACTGATTGGATTTAGAATAATGAAAGGCTTCTGTCTACTGGTCAGACAAGAACTGGCTTCAGGGGAGTGAATATGATGCTGTAAGAAGTCTGCAGATGGATGCATACTATGAGAACCAAGGGATTCTCCCATGGACATGTACCTGTGACAACATTAGAGGTGCGAGGGAAGGGGAAGAGGTCATATGCATTCTCAGAAGATTTTGAAGATAAATTAGTTTGAAGACATTGACCTCATAGAGCCAAGACATTCACTTATTTGAAGAGAGTTGGTTCCAGATTTGTACGAATCCATGAATAAGTACAAGTGAGGAATTAACTAGTTATGAAGCATAAGTGAACATGCTTAGCATGATATGAGATGCAGATAAAGACAGATCCAGATTTGGAAGTATAGGAACCACTTTTGGTTGAAGTGGATGGATTTGACGGATCAAACAAACAGTAAAAAGTGAATTTAATTACCGCTGACGAACTGCTAGACGAGGCAGAGTATGAAGCTGAGCAGTTCAATCTCCCGCACCCTAACTTGGTGGCAGAAGACACCTACGGCGGCGGTGGAGAGGAAGAGGTCCGCAGTCGGCGTGAGGACGGCGTCGAAGAAGTCGCGGCAGCTAAGCGCTTCGCCTTCGGCGTCGACGCAAGCTAGCGGAGGCGCTAGGGTTTGAGCGAGGCGACGAAGGTGGAAGAAGAGATAATGACCGCACGGTGTGTGTATTTATAAGGGAAGGGACTACACAGCGTAATTAAGCAGGTGCCCCTGGTGGTTCACATCTGAAGGACACATGGCCTGCATGCAACTTATTGGAAGTTGTTCCGTGTTCCTACGCACGCCTGGATTGTCGGGTGGTCGTTCCGGCTTCTCTGGTATTCAGGCAAAAGGGATATAGCATTAAAACAAATTTAAATGTGTGTCTCTGTGTCTTCAGCTGACAAGGATTCAGTGAAGACATTCGACAGGTTTCAACAGAACGCATATGACTAGATAGATAAAATTTGAGGAAGAAGCACATAAGGGGTTAGGGTCCGATCACATTTACTTAGTTCAATAAAATGGCAAGTTCGAAGACGTAGCTATAAGTGAATGCTGTAGAGGACAGAACACCATATATATCAAGAGACTAAAACAACATTGCGAAGATAAACCATGAAGATAAATCAATGTTGAAGACAAACCAAATGCGAAGATAATGCAATTATGACGCCAAAAGAAAATCTTCTAGAAAGTTTGGTGGTGGCGTTACCCACCGTATAGGAAGTATTAGACCCAGACAAGGCGCACAATTATCGTGGCGCTCCGAAGTCAAATTCCGCATTAATGTATTCACACTTAGAGTGTATGTCTTCATTGATTGAAGATATACGTTACTTCGTGCGTTGCACATCTAAGTCATCAACATGCATAAGCATTAGTATGTGTGTCCAATTACACGACATTTGAGGATTCTAAGATATTTACCTCACACCGCAACTTGCAAAACCTTTGCTCATCCAAGGGCTTTGTGAAGATATCTGCCAATTGCTCTTCAGTGTTGACATGCATGATATCAATATACTCCTTCATGACATGATCTCCGAGAAAGTGATGATGGATCTGAATGTGCTTTGTCTTCGAGTGCTGAATTGGATTGTTGGCAATCTTGATGGTGCTTTCATTGTCATAGTAGAGTGGCACATGCTTCAGGTGGATGCCATAGTCCTTGAGAGTTTGCTTCATCCATAGAAGCTGAGCGCAGCAAGATCCAGCAGCAATGTATTGGGATTCAGTAGCGGAGAGTGATACACAGTTCTGCTTCTTTGAAGACCAATAGACAAGAGATCGTCCAAGAAAGTGACATGTGCCAGATGTGGACTTGTGATCAACCTTGTCACCAGCATAATCAACATCTGAGAATCCAACTAGATCAAACTCTAAGCCCTTTGGATACCATAATCCTAGTGTTGGGGTGTAAGCCAAATATCGAAGAATTCGCTTCACAGCTAAGTGATGCGATTCCTTTGGTGCCGCTTGAAATCGGGCACACATGCAAACGCTAAGCATTATATCTGGCCTAGATGCACATAAATAGAGTAAAGAACCAATCATGGAGCGGTATACCTTTTGATCGAACTTCTACTATTGTCGTCGGGGCCCAGATGACTTTTGGTTGGCATTGGCGTCGTGTACCCTTTGCAGTCTTGCATTCGAAACTTCTTCAGGCAATCTTTGAGGTATTTCTCTTGTGATATGAAGATGCCATTGCTCTGCTGACGGATTTGAAAATCGAGGAAGAATTTCATCTAACCCATCATGGACATCTGATATTGCTCTTGCATCATATGCCCAAACTCATCATTGTATCTCTTGTCAGTGCAGCTGAAGATAATGTCATCCACATAGATTTGGCACACAAACAGTTCACCATCATATGTCTTCATGAAGAGTGTGGGATCCAGAGAACCAGGTTTGAAGCCTTTGCTCTTCAGGAAGTCTTTGAGAGTGTCATACCAAGCGCGAGGGGCTTGTTTGAGGCCATACAGTGCCTTGTTGAGCTTGTATACCATGTCAGGATGCTTTGGGTCTTCAAAACCAGGTGGTTGTGCAACATACACTTCTTCTTCAATTTTGCCGTTGAGAACTGCACTCTTTACATCCATTTGGTAAAGAAGGATGTTGTGATGGTTGGCATAGGCAAGCAATATGCGAATGACTTCAAGCCTAGCCACTGGAGCAAATGTTTCATCGAAGTCAATCCCTTCAACTTGAGTGTAACCTTAAGCAATGAGACAAGCCTTGTTTCTGTCAACTTGACCATGCACATCTTGTTTGTTGCGATAGATCCATTAAAGAGCATGCGGTGCCCCCATGTTTGGTTTTGGTAATTGATGACAATCTCTATGGACTAATGGTTGCCTTGAGTTATATTTGAAGGTTTTGTCCATAGGCTTTTCTTGGAGTACATGTGTTGGGTTCAAGGAGAGTTTGTGTCGACCAAGGTGCTATTCAAGGGATTACCTAAAGATTGGTCTTGTGAGAGGTTGATCAAGACTAAGTCAAAGAGTGAATCAAGTTGATCAACCCACAAAGCATAGAAGAAGTACCGAGAGGGATCAAGTGATCCCAGGGTATGATAAGCATTGCCAATTATGCTTTGTGTACTAACCCATGGTCTTCGTGAGGGTTCTTTGTGGGGTTAGGTTGTGGTGTGCAAGTTCAAGTGGAGCATCACGAAGAGATCAAATGCTTGAAGCTTGCCATCCTTTGTGGTGACAATGGACTTGTGAAGATGTGCAGAAGAGTGGCTCACCCATAGTGGAGTATGGGGGAGCAATCAACTAGTCTTCATCGAGTCAACATAGTCAAGAAAGGTTGCGATGTGCAAGTTCAAGTGGAGCATCACGAAGAGATCAAATGCTTGAAGCGTGCCGTCCTTTGTGGTGACAATGGACTTGTGAAGATGTGCGGAAGAGTGGCTCACCCATAGTGGAGTATGGGGGAGCAATCAACTAGTCTTCATTGAGTCAACTCAATCAAGAAAGGTGGTCCAACTTGAGGGAGTCAAGATCGTCAACATCTAGCTCAAATGGACCATGTGCAAGGCAAAGATTTGCCCTTGGTAGGTTTTCTATTTTACCGGTCTCATGATGGTAGTTGGGAGACCGGGTTATAGGATTGATTGCCGTACTATCAAGGGGGGCTCTCGATGAGTAGCTTGATCGTATCGTTCGTAGAGAGCTCAAACCATTGCATCCTTGCATCATATTTCTTGGTTCTTGTTTGGTTCTCTTTGTGAATCTTAGAGCTTATGGTCATCTTGATGACAAGCTTGAGTTCATCGAAAACGGAGTTCGCATGCCTCTTCTATGATGTTTTCGATGTTGGAGGTTTTGCCGATTCTTCTCGGTTGGAGGTTTCACTCCTCTTTTTTTAGGCATACCTCCCTGCCTCATCATTACTCCGCTATTTTGATGCTACTCGTCGTCTTGTTTCCAACAAGCTTGAGTTTGCTCAATTCGGAGCTCATATGCAGAAGTTATGGCAGTTCTTGTTTTCTTGAGTGTGGTTTTGTCACGGTCCCAGCGGTAGTACCGTGGTATCCAGCGGTAATATTGCTGAGGGGTCACAAGCGGCAGTACCGCTCCGCAGCGGTAGTACCGGCGGTGACTCCGCAGCAGTACTACCGCTGGCTTACCAGGTCCCTACCGCGTCGTTTCGAGGGGTCTTTTTCTGTGTCGGATTGTGCGGTACCTCGCTGCGGCAGTAGTGCGGCAGTACCGCTCCTTAGCGGCAGTACCGCCCTTCCTCCGCGGTAGTACCGCCCGGTTCCCTCTTTCCCTTTACCCTTCGTTCTGCGCGGCAGTACCGCCGAAGGGTGCGGTAGTACCACTTAACCCAGCGGTAGTACCGCTGTCTCCTGCGGTACTACCGCCCCAAGGTTCATGTTTTGTTGCTCCTTTTCCCTGTTTCCTCCGCCTGAGCGGTAGTACCGCTCATGGAGCGGTAGTACCGCTCGTGTGCGGGCTGAGCACATAACGGTTGGATTTTCCCCCTCCTATAAAAGGGGGTCTTCTTCCCCATTGAACCTTATCTTTTGAGCTCGTGTTCTTCCCCCATTGTTGACCTTCTTCGAGCTTTCTAACTCTCAATCCCTCCATGGATTCTTGCTAGTTTTTGAGGGAAAAGAGAGAGGAGATCTAGATCCACATTTCCACCAATCACTTTCTCCTCTATGTGAGGGGAACCCCTTGGATCTAGATCTTGGAGTTCTTTGTGTTCTCTTTCTTGTTCTTCCTCTCATTTTCCTCCCTAGCATTAGTTGCTTCGGTGGGATTTGAGAGAGAAGGACTTGGGCACTCCGTGTGCCCTTGCCATTGCATTTGGTGCATCGGTTTGAGTTCTCCATAGTGATACGTGGAAGTTACAAGTTGAGAAGCTTATTACTCTTGGGTGCTTGGTACCCTTGAGCTTGTTCCTCTTGGGTGCTTGGGTGCCCTAGACGGTTGGTGGTGTTCGGAGCTCAATCATTGTGGTCTAAAGCTCCGGGCAAGCGTCGGGGTCTCCAATTAGGTTGTGGAGATTGCCCCGAGCAATTTGACGGGTTCCGGTGACCGCCCCCATGGGTTGCCAAAGTGTACGGGTTCGGTGACCGCCCCCAAGGGTTGCCATTTGTACGGGTTCGGCGAGCGCCCTCAAGGGTCCCTTAGTGGAATCACGACATCTTGCATTGTGCGAGGGCGTGAGGAGATTACGGTGGCCCTAGTGGCTTCTTGGGGAGCATTGTGCCTCCACACCGCTCCAAACAGAGATTAGCATCCGCAAGGGTGTGAACTTCGGGATACATCATCGTCTTCGCGTGCCTCAGTTATCTCTTACCCGAGCCCTTTACTTATGCACTTTACTTTGTGATAGCCATATTGTTTCTTGTCATATATCTTGCTATCACATAGTTGCTTATCTTGCTTAGCATAAGTTGTTGGTGCACATAGGTGAGCCTAGTTGTTTTAGGTTTTGTGCTTGACAAATTAACCGCTAGGTTTATTCCGCATTTGTTCAAGCCTAAACCGTAATTATTTTAAAACGCTTATTCACCCCCCTCTAGGCGACATCCACGATATTTCAATCCATTTGGTGCCTATGATATTGCGCTTCTGAGGATTAGGACGCTTTACTAGTTCCCAAACATTGTTCAGCTCGAACTATTGAACCTCTTCTTGCATAGCTTGAATCCATTCAGGTTCCATGAAGGCTTCATCAACTTTCTTGGGGTTCAGATATAGAGACAAATGCAAAGTGCCCACAAAAATTTGCTAGTTGTGTAGCTCTTGAACGAGTGAGTGGACCAGGTGCATTGATGCTATCGATTATCTTCTCAATCTGTACTTCATTTGCAACAAGAGGATGAACTGGACGGTGATTTTTCCCTTGTAGATTATTGTCTTCATCTTCAGCATTGGCTTTAGGCTGAGCAGTGTCTTCAGGTTGATTAGGTGCAGAAATGATGATTTCTTCTTCAGCCTGTGCCTCTGAAGGTATGATTTCTCCAGTACCCATAAGGTTGATAGATTCACTTAGTGGGGCTTCATCTAGCACATTTGGCAGGTGCTCTCTTTGCGAGCTGTTAGTCTCATCGAACCGCACATCCACAGTTTCAACCACTTTATAGTGAAAGAGGTTGAAGACTCTATAGGAGTGCGAATCCTTTCCGTAGCCACGCATAAAACCTTCATGTGCTTTCGGTGCAAATTTTGAAGTGTGATGTCGATCCTTGATCCAGCACCTAGGACCAAATACTCCGAAGTAACTGACGTCTGGATTCCTACCAGTTAGGAGCTCATAGGATGTCTTCTTTAGAAGCTTGTGAAGATAAACACGGTTGATGACGTGACATGCAGTATCAATGGCTTCAGGACAGAACTTCCTTGGTGTCTTGTACTCATCAAGCATCGTCCGTGCCATCTCAATGTGGGTTCTGTTCTTGCGCTCCACAATGCCATTCTGCTGAGGTGTATTGTCAGGACCCCGATCCGAAGTCACATCGATCTAGCATGTAACACATCATATCACTTTGCGGCCTCACGCACGGTATCCCCACGGGTGCCACCTTACCTGGCACGGGACCATTTGCGCCTTTTGGCTCACGTATATGATAGTGTCGCTAGCATCCATATGACAGAGAACCCAGGCCGACATGACTAGTCGTAAACCCAAGGTGGTGCTAACTTGCACGGACGGGCATACATGACCCAGCAACGAACATGTCGGTGATCAACATATGAACCCAAGTCGTAGCAAGCTACAAGGACTTAAAGGAACAACGCGTGACATTTCCCCGAAGGGACATACACATGAACGAAGAAGGACACATGCCGGCCAGCCTAAGTGTTCTGGAGCAGTAGCAAGCTACCATGGCTCATTGGAAGCACTAGGAGACATTTCCCCATAAGAGAGGCTACCAAGAATAAACAACTAGGTTGTCGGATCCCACACATACCAAGCATTTCAAAAGCATACACACAATATGCTCGATATGTGCAAATACAACATGGCATCACAACAAAACTTTACGACTCAAAGTATTTATTCAATAGGCTCCGAGGAGTCTAATATTACAAACATGGGTATCATGACCCAACATACAGAACATACAAGCAACGAAAGCATATCATGTCTGAGTACAGATACCTATAAATGAAAAGGGCTGAGAAGCCTGACTATCTACAAGACCCTTCCAAAGGTACAAGATCATAGCCGAGGTAACAAGCTAAACATCGAAGTTCATGCGGTACTACTAGTGAGACTGAAGTCTCTCTGCAAAACATAAATTAAGCAAACGTGAGTAGAAATGTACCCAGCATGACTTACATCAGAACTAGCTACATATGCATTAGTATCAACAAAGGGGGTGGTGGAGTTTAACTGCATCAAGCCAACTTTGACTCAATGGCTATCCTGTACTACGACCGCTGGTAACTCTTTTGAGGTGGCGCACACAAGTCCACATATTAACCATATCAATACACCACTTTGGATCCGCTCCCATCTCCATACGAGAAGGCCATCCATATCACTCATGCTTATCTTGCACATTTTAGAGTATCCAATTTCACTTGTCTATGAACTGTAAAGGCAACCCAGAAGTCCTTTACCACGGACACGGCTATTCGAATAGATCATTTATAACCCTGCAGGGGTGTACTTCTTCACACATGTTTCCACCACTTAGCGTCTGCACACGACATGTGCTCGGCAGACTTCAAGCGAAAGCCGGCGTGGGTGTAGACCACGACCTGACTAACTACACAAGTCCCTAGTCTAGGTTTATCGCCTATTCAGGTTCCATCCGCAGGGAGTCCGGCCGAGGTTACCACTACGGCCCCGAACGATGTGTGCAGGGTTCCCGAGGCGCCAAACGGGCGACTCGGTACACCAGGCCACGTGCCTACCACATCACAACCCACCCCTCGGGTCACCATTATGCACGGCCTCCAGCATACTACAAACACCAGAAACTACTTGCAACTCCTGGACATGGGACAGGTGGGGTTAATAAGTCGAGTGGGGTCATATTTCAGGGCCCAACATGTGGTAGTAGCTGTTCATGGCTCACAAACACAGAACTCAGTTCTTGAGGACGGTTTCAATGAGACAACCCACCATGTACTCCTACATGGCCTCTCACCGCTACCTTTACCAAATCATGCTCACACACTTAGCTCTCAACAGTAGGACATGTTCACCACATTGCAATTCATCCCCGATGAATTAGACCTAACACAACTCTAAGCAATAGCAGGCATGACAAACAAGCATGAATGAGTAGGCACAACATGGCTCAAGCAACTCCTACTCATGCTAGTGGGTTTCAACTATTTATTGTGGCAAAGACAGGTCATGCAAAGGAATGGGGTTCAACTACCGCAACAAGTAACAGTTGAAACGCTATTGTCTGAATGCAGTAAAGAGAGTGATGACCCACAAGTGTAGGGGATCTATCATAGTCCTTTCGATAAGTAAGAGTGTTGAACCCAACGAGGAGCAGAAGGAAATGATAAGCAGTTTTCAGTAAGATATTCTATGAAAGCACTGAAATTATCGGTAACAGATAGTTTTATGATAAGGTAATTTGTAACGGGTAACAAGTAAATATAGTAAATAAGGTGCAACAAGATGTCCCAATCCTTTTTGTAGCAAAGGACAAGCCTGGACAAACTCTTATATAAAGGAAAATGCTCCCGAGGACACATGGGAATTATCGTCAAGCTAGTTTTCATCACGTTCATATGATTCATGTTCGGTACTTTGATAATTTGATATGTGGGTGGACCGGTGCTTGGGTACTGCCCTTCCTTGGACAAGCATCCCACTTATGATTAACCCCTGTTGCAAGCATCCGCAACTACAAAAGAAGTATTAAGGTAAACCTAACCATAGCATGAAGCATATGGATCCAAATCAGCCCCTTACGAAGCAACTCATAAACTAGGGTTTAAGCTTCTGTCACTCTAGCAACCCATCATCTACTTATTACTTCCCAATGCCTTCCCCTAGGCCCAAAAAATGGTGAAGTGTCATGTAGTTGACGTTCACATGACACCACTAAAGGAGAGACAACATACATATCATCAAAATATCGAACGAATACCAAATTCACATGACTACTTATAGCAAGACTTCTCCCATGTCCTCAGGAACAAAGGTAACTACTCACAAATCATATTCATGTTCATAATCAGAGGGGTATTAATATGCATAAAGCATCTGAACATATGATCTTCCACCAAATAAACCAACTAGCATCAACCACAAGGAGTAATTAACACTACTAGCAACCCACAGGTACCAATCTGAGGCTTTGGGACAAAGATTGGATACAAGAGATGAACTAGGGTTTGAGATGAGATGGTGCTGGTGAAGATGTTGATGGAGATTGACCCCCTCCCAATGAGAGGATCGATGGTGATGATGATGGTGATGATTTCCCCCTCCCGGAGGGAAGTTTCCCCGGCAGAACAGCTCTGCCGGAGCCCTAGATTGGTTCTGCCAAGGTTCCGCCTCGTGGCGGTGGAGTTTCGTCTCGTAAGCTTCCTTATGATTTTTTCCAGGATGAAAGACTCCATACAGCCAAAGATGGGCACCAAAGGGCTGCCAGGGGCCCATGAGGCAGGCGGGCACACCCAGGGGGTAGGGCGCACCCCCACCGTCGTGGACGGTGGGTGGCCCCCCCTCTGGTACTTTCTTTGCCCAATATTTTTTTATATATTCTGGAAATAATTCCCGTGGAGTTTCAGGACTTTTGGAGTTGCGCAGAATAGGTCTCTAATATTTGCTCCTTTTCCAGCCCAGAATTCCAGTTGTCGGCATTCTCCCTCTTCATGTAAACCTTATAAAATAAGAGAGAATAGGCATAAGTATTGTGACATAATGTGTAATAACATCCCATAATGCAATTAATATCAATATAAACTCATGATGCATAATGGACGTATCAACTCCCCCAAGCTTAGCGCTTGTCCTCAAGTGAAAGCCGATATCGAAAAATATGTCCACATGTTTAGAGATAGAGGTGTCGATAAAATAAAATACGGACATGAGGGCATCATGATCATTATTATAACAACAACACACACACATATATATATATTATCATATGATCTCTTATGCTAAAGTAACAATTCATTCACAGTTTCAAGTATGAATCATAAACTTCATTAAAAACTAACAAACTATAATCTCCGTCATTGAAGCAATTGCAATTTGTCATAACATCGGAAAGAGTCAATATAAGAGCTTCTCAGCAAGTCCACATACTCAACTATCATTTAGTCTTTCACAATTGCTAACACTCATGCAATATTTATGGGTATGAAGTTTTAATCGGACACAGAGAAAGATAGGGGCTTATAGTATTGCCTCCCAACCTTTTACCTCAAGGGTAATGTCAACAATAATAGTTCATGAAAACTCACATCCAATTAGATATAAATATCATGATCTTTCCAACACATTGTGCTTGCCAAAGGATAAAATGTAAAAAGGAAAGGTGAAGATCACCATGACTCTTGTATGAAGTAATAGACAAGAATAAAAGATAGGCCCTTCGAAGAGGGAAGCAGAGGTTGTCATGTGCTTTTATGGTTGAATGCACAAAATATTAATGCGAAAGAACGTCAGTTTATATTGCGACTTGTGATATGGACCTTTATTATGTAGTCCGTCGCTTTTATTTCTTCCACATCACAAGATCGTACAAAGTTTATTTTCTCCACACTAATAAGTCATAGATATTTAGAGAGAAATTTTTATTGCTTGCAACGATGGCAACTTACTTGAAGGATCTTACTCAATCCATAGGTAGATATGGTGGACTCTTATGGAAAAACTGGGTTTAAGGATATTTGGAAGCACAAGTAGTATCTCTACTTGGTGCAAAGAATTTGGCTAGCATGAGAGGGAAAGGCAAGCTCAACATGTTGAATGATCCATGACAATATAATTTATTTCAGATATAAGAAAACATAAGCCATTAAGTTGTCTTCCTTGTCCAACATCGACTCTTTAGCATGTCATATTTTAATGAGTGCTCACAATAATAAAAGATCTCCAAGATAGTATATTTCTATGTGAAAACCTCTCTTTCTTTATTACTTCCTATTAATTGCAACGATGACCAAAACTATGCTTGTTAACTCTCAACAATTTTTATTCATCATACTCTTTATATGTGAAGTCATTACTCTCCATAAGATCCATATGATCTCTTTATTTCTTTTTATTCTTTCTCTTTTATTTTATTCCCTCAAGATCATAGCAAGATAATCAAGCCCTTGACTCAACACTAATCTTTATTATATATAGCTCACGGACTCGATTACATAGGAGGATCATAAAGCAAAACTCAAAACTAGATCATACTAAAACCTTATTCTACTAGATCAAGATATTACCAAAAGGATCGAACTAAGAAAAATGGTAAGATAAAAATGTGATGGTGATACGATACCGGGGAACTCCCCCAAGCTTGGAAGTTGCCAAGGGGAGTGCTCATACCCATGTGTTTATGTCTCCTTCCTCGGAGGTGGTGATGATGGAGTTGTTGATGGCATGTGCTTCTTCCTTAATTTGCGCTTGAGGATAGAATTTTGCTCCCCTAGGTCATCGATCTCCTGCTCAAGGCTTAATACCTTTTTGCATAGTTCCTGTTTATTCTCCTAAAAGAGGCGAAAAGGGATAAACTCGATCTTAGGTTTCTTTGCTCTATCGGGGAGGCTTGACTTTTTGAACTCCACATGCATGTCCCCAGGTTAAGGTAATGGGACTTCATCTTCATCTGAGCTCGTCTCCGCCTTTTCCCTAGGCTCATAATCTTCTTCTTCCTCCGTGGCCCAACCACCATGCTTCATGTCCCCATAGACCTTATGATCTGCAAGGTAATCAGCCACATAGCTTTCTCCCTCCGAATCTTGGGATGACATATTGCTCTAATCTGCAGCAGAAACAACTCGAAACAAGGACAGAAGATATTTGTGTGATACGGTGGTCAAAACTTCCGGGAGATTAAATAATGAATTTTTACCAACCGAAAGAAGTATTGTGCAAGAAAACGGAGTCCGGAGAGCACACGAGGTGCCCACGAGGCATGGGGCATGCCGAGGGGGTAGGGCGCGCCCTCTACCCTCATGTCCTTCCCGGACTACTTCTTATTTTTCTATTTTTTAAATATTCCAAAACGGAGAAAAATTACTATTAGAGCTGTTTTGGAGTCGGTTTACTTACCGTACCACGTAGCTCTTCCTTTTCGGAGTCTGAAACATTCTGGAAAGTGTCCCTTATGTATTCCTCCGGGGTTACGGTTTCAATAACATTAGTTTCAACATTTATAGGATTATTGAGATATAACATTTGATTCTTTGGCCGTTCACCACACTCAGATTTGTGCCTTCAAAGTTGTTGATTTTTATAGCACCGGAACGATGGACCTCCTCAATGACGTAAGGGCCTTCCCATTTAGAAAGGAGTTTGCCTGCAAAGAATCTTAAATGAGAGTTGTATAATGACACATAATCACCTACATTAAACTCACGTTTTTGTATCCTTTTGTCATGCCATCTTTTAACTTTTTGTTTAAACAGTTTGGCATTCTCATAAGCCTGGGTTCTCCATTCATCAAGTGAGCTAATGTCAAATAGCCTCTTCTCACCGGCAAGTTTGAAATCATAATTGAGCTCTTTAATGGCCCAATATGCCTTATGTTCTAGTTCAAGAGGTAAGTGACATGCTTTTCCATAAACCATTTTATATGGAGACATACCCATAGGTCTATAGGCCCATAATGCATCATCAAGTTTATTTGACCAATTCTTTCTAGATCTATTAACAGTCTTTTGCAAAATTAATTTAAGCTCTCTATTACTCAGTTCTACTTGACCACTAGACTGTGGATGATATGGAGATGCAATTCTATGATTAACATCATATTTAGCAAGCATTTTATGAAAAGCACCATGAATAAAATGGGAACCACCATCAGTCATTAAATATCTAGGGACTCCAAACCTCAGAAAAATAACTTCTTTAAGCATCTCAATAGAGGTGTTATGATCAGCACTACTAGTTGGAATAGCTTCTACCAACTTAGTAACGTAATCAACAACAACTAAAATATGTGTATACCCATTAGAGGAAGGAAACGGTCCCATATAATCAAAGCCCCAAACATCAAATTGTTCAATAACAAGTGAATAATTCATAGGCATTTCTTGATGTCTACTAATATTAACAATTCTTTGACATTCGTCACAAGGCAAGACAAACTTACGGGCATCCTTGAAGAGAGTAGGCCAATAAAAACCGGATTGCAATACCTTATGTGCAGTTCTATCCCCAGCATGGTGTCCTCCATAAGCCTCAGAGTGACACTTGCATAGGATCTGTGCCTGTTCGTGCTTAGGTACACAACGTCTAATAACACCATCTACTCCTTGTTTATAAAGGTGTGGGTCATCCCAGAAGTAATGTCTTAAATCATAGAAGAACTTTTTATTTTGTTGGTATGGGAAACTAGGTGGTATACATTTAGCAACAATATAATTAGCATAATCAGCATACCATGGATCAGTATGAGAGGCATTTATGACAGCTAATTGTTCATCAGGGAAGCTATCATCAATAGGTAGTGGATCATCAAGAACATTCTCTAACCTAGACAAGTTGTCTGCAACGGGGTTCTCAGCTCCCTTTCTATCGATAATATGCAAATCAAATTCTTGTAGTAAGAGAACCCATCTAATAAGTCTAGGTTTAGCATCTTTATTTTCCATAAGATATTTAATAGCAGCATGATCAGTCTGAACAGTTACTTTAGAATCAACAATATAAAGTCTGAACTTATCACAAGCAAATACAACTGCTAAAAATTCTTTTTTAGTAGTAGCATAATTTCTTTGGGCACTGTCTAGAGTTTGACTAGCATATTGGATAACATTTAATTTCTTATCAACTCTTTGTCCTAGAAAAGCCCCTACAACATAATCAATAGCATCACACATAATTTCAAAGGGTAAATTACAATCAGGTGGCTAAACAATAGGTGTAGAAATCAAGGCTTTCTTAAGTATTTCAAATACTTCTACACAATCATCATCAAAGACAAAAGGAACATATTTTTATAAGAGATTAGTCAGAGGCCTAGAAATTTTAGAGAAGTCCTTAATGAACCTCCTATAAAATCTGGCATGACCAAGGAAACTTCTTATACCTTTGATGTCCTTAGGACGCGTCATCTTTTCAATAGCATCAACCTTAGCTTTATCAAATTCAATACCTTTTTCAGAAATTTTACGCCCCAAGACAATACCTTCATTAAACATAAAGTGACACTTCTCCCAATTGAAGACAAGATTAGTTTCTTCACATCTCTGCAAAACTCGATCAAGGTTGCTTAAGAAATCATCAAAAGAAGTTCCATAAATGGAGAAATCATCGATGAAAACCTCAACAATCTTTTCACAAAAGTCGGAGAATATAGCAGTCATACATCTTTGAAAGGTAGCTGGTGCATTACATAAACCAAAAGGCATACGTCTATAAGCAAAGGTACCGAAAGGGCAAGTAAAAGTTGTCTTTTCTTGATCCTCTTTTGACACAGGTATTTGAGAGAAACCAGAATAACCATCCAGAAAGCAAAAATGTGTATGTTTGGATAATCTTTCAAGCATTTGATCAATAAAAGGTAAAGGGTAATGATCCTTTTTAGTAGCTTTATTTAATTTGCGAAAATCAATTACCATTCGATAACCTGTGACAGTTCTTTGTGGGATCAATTGATCTTTATCATTAGGAACAACAGCAATACCCCCCTTCTTAGGGACACAATGGACAGGACTTACCCACTGACTATCAGCAACGGGATAAATTATACCTGCCTCCAGAAGCTTTAGTATTTCTTTTCTTACCACCTCTTTCATCTTAGGATTTAACCGTCGTGGGGATCAACAACCGGTTTCTTACCCACTGACTATCACCAACGGGATAAATTATACCTGCCTCCAGAAGCTTTAGTATTTCTTTTCTTACCACCTCTTTCATCTTAGGATTTAACCGTCATGGTGATCAACAACCGGTTTCGCGTCTTTCTCCAAGTTTATTTTGTGCTGGCATAGTGGGACTAATGCCCTTAAGATCATCAAGAGTATATCCAATAGCAGCGCAGTGCTTCTTTAGAATTTTGAATAATTTCCTTTCTTCATGCTCTGAAAGGTTAGCACCAACAATAATAGGATATATCTCTTTCTCATCAAGATAAGCATATTTAAGAGTATCAGGTAAAGGTTTAAGCTCAAACATGGGATCACCCTTGGGTGGAGGAGGACCCCCTAGGATTTCAACAAGCAAGTTGTGTTTCAAAATAGGTCCCCATTTAAAGAATACTTCATCTATTTCCCTTCTTTCATTCATAAACGTATCATTTTCATGGTCGAGCAAATATTGTTCTAAAGGATCACTAGGGGGCACGACAATAGAAGCAAGGCCAATAATTTCATCTTTACTAGGCAATTCTTTATCATGGGGTTGTCTATGAAATTTAGCAAAATTAAACTCATGAGACATATCCCCCAAACCAATAGTTACAACATCCTTTTTGCAGTCTATCTTAGCATTAACAGTATTCAAGAAGGGTCTACCAAATATAATGGGACAAAAGTTGTCTTGTGGGGAACGAAGAACAAGAAAATCAGCAGGATATTTAACTTTCCCACACAATACTCCAACATCTCTAACAATCCCAACTGGTGAAATAGTGTCTCTATTGGCAAGCTTAATTGTAACATCAATCTCTTCTATCTCAGCAGGTGCAATATCATGCATAATTTCTTTGTATAAGGATGAGGTATTGCACTTCCACTAGCACCCATATCACACAAGCCATGATAGCAATGATCTCCTATTTTAACAAAAATAACAGGCATGCCTACAACAGGTCTATGCTTATTTTTAGTATCAGGTCTAGCAATTCTAACATCTTCATCATAGAAGTAAATAACATGCCCATCAATATTATCGGCCAAGAGATCTTTAACCATATCAGCACTAGGTTCAACTTTAATTTGCTCAGAGGGTGTAGGTGTTCTAGTATTACTCTTACGAACCACAGTTGAAGCTTTAGCATGATCCTTTATTCTAACAGGGAAAGGTGGTTTCTCAATATAAGCAGTAGGAACAACAGAATCATTATAAGTGATAGTCTTTTCTTCAACTTTAATAGGTGCAACTACTTTTACTTCAATGGGAGGATTATATTTAAACCACTTCTCCTTAGGGAGATCAACATGTGTAGCAAAGGATTCACAGAAAGAAGCTACTATCTTAGAGTCAAGTCCATATTTAGTGCTAAATTCACGGAAAGCATCGGTATCCATAAAAGATTTAACACAATCAAACTTAGGTATCATACCTAACTCCTTACCTTCATCGAGATTCCAATCTTCAGAGTTGCGTCTAATTCTTTCTAATAAATACCATTTGAATTCAATAGTCTTCATCATAAAAGAGCCACTACAAGAAGTATGGAGCATGGAGCGATCATTGATAGAAAGCCGATCATAAATTTTTTGGATAATAATTTCTCTTGAGAGCTCATGATTGGGGCATGAATATAACATCGACTTAAGCCTCCCCCAAGCTTGAGCGATGCTTTCTCCTTCGCGAGGCCAAAAATTATATATAATTATGATCACGATGAACAAGATGCATATGATTAAACTTCTGATGAAATTCCAATTTCAATCGGTTGTAGTTCCATGATCCCATATAATCACATAGCATAAACCATGTCAATGCCTTTCCCTTCAAAGATAAAGGGAATACCTTCTTCTTTATAACATCCCCGGGCATACCAGTAAGCTTAAATAATCCACAAACTTCATCCACATAAATTAGGTGCAAATCGGGATGCAATGTTCCATCTCCTGTAAAAGGATTAGCTAGCAGTTTCTCTATCATACCCGAAGGAATTTCAAAGTAAACAATTTCAGTAGGTTCAGTTGGTTGAGGAGCAACTCTTTTCTCTACTGGTCGGGGTGAAGATACCCCGAACAAGCCCCTCAAAGGATTATGTTCCATAGTAATAAGTGACAGTAAATTTCAGCAAACTATATAAAATTTTCCTTACCAAATTCCACCTACCAAAGGCGCCTCACTCCCTGGCAACGGCGCCAGAAAAGAGTCTTGATGACCCACGAGTGTAGGGGATCTATCATAGTCCTTTTGATAAGTAAGAGTGTCGAACCCAACGAGGAGCAAAAGGAAATGATAAGCAGTTTTCAGTAAGGTATTCTCTGCAAGCACTGAAATTATCGGTAACAGATAGTTTATTGATAAGGTAATTTGTAACGAGTAACAAGTAAATAAAGTAAATAAGGTGCAGCAAGATGGCCCAATCCTTTTTTTAGCAAAGGACAAGCCTGCAAAAACTCTTATATAAAGGAAAATGCTCCCGAGGACACATGGGAATTATCGTCAAGCTAGTTTCCATCACGTTCATATGATTCGCGTTCGGTACTTTGATAATTTGATATTTGGTTGGACTGGTGCTTGGGTACTTCCCTTACTTGGACAAGCATCCCACTTATGATTAACCCCTTTCCTAAGCATCCGCAACAACAAAATAAGTATTAAGGTAAACCTAACCATAGCATGAAACATATGGATCCAAATCAGCCCCTTACGAAGCAACTCATAAACTAGGGTTTAAGCTTCTGTCACTCTAGCAACCCATCATCTACTTATTACTTCCCAATGCCTTCTCCTAGGCCCAAACAATGGTGAAGTGTAATGTAGTCGACGTTCACATGACACCACTAGAGGAGAGACAACATACAACTCATCAAAATATCAAACGAATACCAAATTCACATGACTACTTATAGCAAGACTTCTCCCATGTCCTCAGGAACAAAGGTAAATACTCACAAATCATATTCATGTTCATAATCAGAGGGGTATTAATATGCATAAAGGATCTGAACATATGATCTTCCACCGAATAAACCAACTAGCATCAACTACAAGGAGTAATTAACACTACTAGCAACCCACAGGAACCAATCTGAGGCTTTGGGACAAAGATTGGATACAAGAGATGAACTAGGGTTTGAGATGAGATGGTGCTAGTGAAGATGTTGATGGAGATTGACCCCCTCCCGATGAGAGGATCGATGGTGATGACGATGGTGATGATTTCCCCCTCCCGGAGGGAAGTTTCTCCGGCAGAACAGCTCCGCCGGAGCCCTAGATTGGTTCCGCCTCGTGGTGGCAGAGTTTCTCTCGTAAGATTGCTTATGATTTTTTTCCAGGATGAAAGACTCCATATAGCCAAAGATGGGCATCAGAGGGCTGCCAGGGGGCCCACGAGGCAGGGGGGCGTGCCCAGGGGGTAGGGCATGGCCCCCACCCTCATGGATGGTGGGTGGCCCCCCTATGGTACTTTCTTCGCCCAATATTTTTCATATATTCTGAAAATAATTCCCGTGGAGTTTTAGGACTTTTGGAGTTGCGCAGAATAGGTCTCTAATATTTGCTCCTTTACCAGCCCAGAATTCTAGCTGCCGGCATTCTCCCTCTTCATGTAAACCTTATAAAATAAGAGAGAATAGGCATAAGTATTGTGACATAATGTGTAATAACATCCCATAATGCAATTAATATCAATATAAAAGCATGATGCAAAATGGACGTATCATAGAGCATGAGCGGGAGAGTGGTATTGTATCGGAATGCTCAAGTTGGTTTGCTTGCCTGGCACTTCTGAAGATAGTATAACTCTTCATCGGTGTCATCGAACTCATCGTCGGAACTACGTCTACTAAGGAGGAACAATTACCGGCAACAGAGAGAAAACACAATCAATGCAATGCAACAGTATGATGCATGAATATGACATGCCAATATGCTATGATTTGAGCTAATGCAGCTAGCAACAAATTAAATGAAGTTGGTTTGAACCCAAGGTTCAAATTCAAACTCCATATGTGGATATTCAAATGCCATTTGTTTGATTTGCCCTAAACAGTAGCCAAAAGTTGTTCTAACATGCATGAAAATGCCATAAACAGATTCTTTGGATATTTTTGATAATTTTTCATGTATAAATTATTTAATTTGGAGTTATAGATTATTTTCTATGAATTTTTGAGGTTTTGAACATTTTCTGAAATTTCCTGGATTATTTTTAATCTAGAAAATTGTTAACTACGACATCATGACATCGGTGTGACATCAGCAAGTCAACCGGTCGGTCCAGGTCAAACCTGACCAGTGGGACCCATATGTCAATGTCCAACTAACTAACCTAAGTTAATTACTACTAATCTGGATTAGTTAGCAAGGTGGCCCCCACACGTCAGTGACTCAGGGGGGTCAAACCCTGGTCAAACGGGGTCAAACTCGCCAGAGTTGACCCGTGGCTCGTCGCCGGCGACCGCAAGAGACAGCGGAGGCGCTCGGAAAACGTCCTCCGGTGGCCAAAACAACGGTCAAGGCCATCTACGGAACGAGGAGTCTCGTCCGCGTTGAACCGTGTGGGCGGGAATAGCTGGGGTGCGGTGAGCTCGCCGGAACCGAGCTCGTGACAGCGGCCGGAGCTACGAGCATGCTCGGTTTGGCACTACTAGGCGTCTCTGGGCGAGATGGTGGTGTCAGCGGGTTGCTGGGGACATGCTGACCATGGTAGCATGCTCGGACGCGACGCGTGTGAGCTCTAGCTACATCGGCGACACGGCCGGTGATGATGGGTTCTCGGGATCGACAGAAACGATGGCTACGCGGTGAAAGTGAGCATAGGGAGAGAGAAGGGCGGCATAGGAGCTCACAGCAAAGTCGTAGAAGGTCCTAGCAGGCGCGCGGAAGGCCTGACGACGGCATACGGCGGTGACGATCTCTGGCATCCGAAGTTTGAAGACGACGTCGAGGACAATGTTGTAGTGCACACCAGGTCGCTTGACTCGGCGTAGAGAACGAGAGAGACGAGGCAGAGCTCTTGAACAAGGTGGGGAGTCAAGGGGGAGGTGGAGGCTGCGGCTACGGCGAGCGACGGCGACAACGGTTCTTGGTCTCGCTTGGGGCTGAGAGACAGAGGAGGGGAGGAGGTCTAGGGAGAGAGGGGAAGTGAGAGTGGATCGAGGGGGATCGCGTGGCAATGTCTAGGGCGTTGGTGACACAGACAGGCAGGCAGGAGGTGGCGTGCATGGCGAGCACGCGCTCGGCGTCCTCATGGCAGTAGCTTGAGGATGGTGGTGCTGGTGGGCTGGGCCAACAGTGCCAGGCGAGGTGGGTTGGGCCAGGTAAGCTACAGGTAAGTTTGTGTTCTGTTTTATTTTCCTTCTATTTTTCTTTTATTTAATCTCTTTTGCCACTATTTTCAAATAGAACAAATCCAAAACCAGTGACAAAATTCCCCTGAATATTTCTATGTTGCATAGTGGAGTTATCCAAAAGCACATAAACTAATTCAGAGTTATTTGAAATTATATTACATATGTTAAGAATACAAATCCAAATCCAAGTAAAATATTGATTTAAAATCAGAGCCCAAATAATTCCTTAGAAATGTTCCAAAATTTTGGTTTGATTTATAACTCTTGCCAAAATTCTCAGAACTATTTCTAGGGCATTTTGGATTCACTGATTGCAATTTTTAGGGTTCTTGCCCTTCTTTTAAAAGATTTTGAGGCTTTCAAATTCCCTCAATTCAAGTTTATTCAATTTAAACATGATGCAAAAACTAAGCTAGTCCAAGTGCAAGGTAAGCTAGGGATATGACAAATCACCCCCACTAAACAAGAATCTCGTCCCGAGATTCAAGACGTGAGGTAAAAGGGAAAGGGGTGGCAATAAAACTATCACAATCTTCATGATCCAACTACCCTCATTGAAGATATTGATTCAATGCGTCGGATTGATCTTGATGTCTTTGCCTGCGAGAACTTCACCAACACGATGACGAAAAGAGAGGGAACTCTATAGGATCGATCTTTATGAAGATAGAGTAACTCATGATCAACTCATGGAATGAGACATAATAACATCTCTCGAGCTGAGACACAAAGCACACATCAAGGGTGATGAAAAAGAAACAGACGACGAGGGTTTAAATTGGTAGGCAACAATTCCACGCTTAATAAGATGGTGGATGGGTTCCATAGTGGCGAGGAGTTAATTGCCATGATCCCATAACGGGGCACCTTAGGGAAGATGACTCGTAGAATCATTCCCTTAAGTGGCAAAAATAATTACTTTTGATACAAAGATCATTGAAACTCTTTATACCAGCCTGAGGCAAACACAATCGATCATTTGAAAGAGTTCCAAAGAATGACATACTTGGACTAGGATGGATGATGTGGACTACCTTGTTGAAGACAACGCAATGGATGATTTTTGCTTATCATCAGAAATGGATCAGACCCATGGTAGGACCACTTTTGAAGATGATCTTGAACAACAATTAATGAGAGGAGCAGCCCATGGGGAATTGGCACAATGGCGGTGCAAGCTGGGGACAAATGCAAATGTTGGAATGTTCCAACCATCATATCTGCCTGAGATTCAGACCCCGTTGGTAACATGACGCTTCAGACTCAGCATGTCTAAAAAGAAATTTTGCAACACAAATCGACGAGACGACGTTGCGAGATTCTCGGGAAATGAACTACGATAGCGAGCTCCAAAACATGAGCTAGTTCTGCTACATACCTATGAACACGCTGTCCAAGACAAGCATGACCACATAGTAGTCTTACAATAAAACACTACTGGGTTTAGGTGGGGAACCATCATCGAGGATATCAAAGTCCTTTTATAAGCCCGGGTTAGCTCTTAAGAAGGAGCTTCTTCTCCTTGGACAAGTCAATCAGTGGCTTGGTGTGCTAGGGATACATATAGAATGAAGGTTGCAAGTCTCCAGACCACATAATACTTCACACATATGCATGACTGACTTGGGATGATTCCAGAGGAAGCAAAACAAACTTTCTCGGAGGAAGTCACTTCTTTCACCATAACATATACTTCATGAGCTAGCATGAAGAAATGCTTTTAAAAGTTTCCAACACTAGGTTAATGTTCAAGATGAATCATGGAGAAGATAAAATGCTGCTGATGGGCTCAACAACAAGTCATCAAGATTTCCATGAGAATGGAATTCCACAACTATGTGAACAAGGCGATAGCATTGGTCAGAACAAAAGATATAACGGTGTATGCTCGAGGAAACAACCACGAGTAAGACAACATTATGAACATTGTTGGTTCTGATTTGATTTGACGATAGCCCATAGTCAAATCAAAGATTGGATAAGATAATAGGTCCAACAACTGATCATGAGGACCTATCAATGAAGATGCATCTTACTTCAACACACATACAAACGCAAAGATATCCCTTCGGAAAGAACTAAGTTAGGAAAGGTTTTATCTTCCAACTCTCCAAGTTGTTATTTAGCTTAACCAACTAGCTCAGGGGTATCCAACACAGATTCTTGGAGAAAGGGTTGTTTACAAGAAATGAACTTGATCACGAGCTGAACATAACAGTTAGGGAACAACCTGGTGACACTTCCAAGAAGATATTCAGAAAATCATGAACCACCGATATGTCATTAAGCTCGGGAGAAATCTTGCTTTTGAGACAAGATGATGTGGTCAAATATGCAAGGGTTGACACAATCCTAACTCCTTGATCAAAAAGTGCACCAGGAAAATGGACTAGGTAGCACAATCTATCTTAGAATGATGATTCAATAACCAACATGCTAAGAATGAAATTGCTGTCCTTTAACTACCAAGCAACAAGATTGCTAGGAGTATTGATTTCACACATCACAATTCACTTGTCGGTATTCCGGTTACAATAACATAAAGATCGAGGAATGAACGATGATGGCAAGAAGTATCACTATATCTAGAGTTCATAGGAGGTGGTGCAATTCCCATGACATTCTTGACATAAAGATGGTAATACCCCAAGGTAGAACAGAACAAAAGATGGATTGGCATTTTGATCTGCGGAATACAACTGCTTTGACCCAATCCTAGATATGGATGAGGTACCGGAGTTTGTTTCTCCTAGTCACTCCGGAATAGAATGGCTTGACGGACCACAAGAATAATAGGCATCGATGAGCATGAATACATGACATGCTCTTGACTATCAAATGATAGACGGAAGTCAGAATACAACTAAAGAGAGACAACTCAAAGGAACATATTATTTTCTTAGTTGTGGATGCATAAATTAGCATGTCGAACAAATTTCAACATGTTTCTTCTGGATAACTCATGCAGAAGGTAGGACTAGCATATTCACAATGTTGAACGGAGAACTCATGCAGAGCACTCTGCTTGTGATCTTTTGGCTCAAAAGAACTTCTGCCATGATGGTTCATGGTATTGGAAGAACGATATACCACGGACCTCGAGGACTATCGCAAAGGTTACTAATATCCTAAAGGAACTAGCAAACACTATCAACATGAAGTAAGTAGGGTGAATCTCGGGTTCAAGATTCCACGAATAAAATATCTACAAACTAATAACATCATGGGATGCTTTCGAGAATGATGGCCAGAATCATCACACTGGGAACACAAAACATGGCTAGATTACTAGGTGATCCTCTAAGACACCTAGGGTCATAATAATAGCTCCAACATATATGTTGAGGCAACAGAGAACCTCAACTCACCGATTAGTGTGGTTAAACTGGCCCAAAGAAACATCAGGAATGGAAAGAAGGGAGTTGCAAATGCATCAGACTATTTTGAAACCTGGGATGACTCGGACAGCATAACGGCTGTAAATGCTCAAAAAGATTT
Source organism: Triticum aestivum (assembly GCF_018294505.1). NCBI lineage: Eukaryota > Viridiplantae > Streptophyta > Magnoliopsida > Poales > Poaceae > Triticum > Triticum aestivum. The sequence continues at coordinate 314,935,482 of NC_057803.1, forward strand.
GAGACATCCTACAAAATAGTGGCATGACCACTCGACATCATAATATCAAGGTTATGAGGCCAGCTATGGACATGCGGAAGTAGTAGAAACTGAACCGAGACTTGAATCCATCAATCCTATAATTCTATGGATTAGTAACACGTGATCCTAATAGAAAGGATAGAAATCCTAGTTCCTTAACCCCATAGGATAGATAAGATGACTCGGATCAGAAGGGCATAAGGTAAAGGAATAAAAGGAGCCTTACGTTCCCTTCCACAATCAATTCCCTTACATAACTAAAGAATTTCTAGACTCAACTTCGACCAGTTTGGCTTGGTAATCCTACATGTAGTCAGGCTCTAATACTAAAACTGTCAGGCCCGATCCTAAGTCACACTGATCTAGCATGTAACACATCATATCACTTTGTAGCCTCATGGCCGGTATCCCCATGGGTGCCACCTTACCTGGCCCGGGACCGTTTACGCCTTTTGGCTCACGTATATGATAGTGTCGCTAGCATCCATATGACAGAGAACCCGAGCCGACATGACTAGTCGTAAACCCAAGGTGGCGCTAACTTACAGGGACGGGAATACATGACCCAGCAACGAATGTGTCGGTCATCAACGTATGAACCCAAGTCGTAGCAAGCTACAAGGACTTAAAGGAACAACGTGTGGTATTTCCCCGAAGGGACAGATACATGAACGAAGAAGGACACATGCCAGCCAGCATAAGTGTTCCGCAGTAGCAGCAAGCTACCATGGCTCAGTGGAAGCACTAGGAGCCATTTCCCCATAAGAGAGGCTATCAAGAATAAACAACTAGGTTGTCGGATCCCACACATACCAAGCATTTCAAAAGGATACACACAATATGCTCAATATGTGCAAATGCAACATGGCATCACAACAAAACCCTATGACTCAAAGTATTTATTCAATAGGCTCTGAGGAGACTAATATTACAAACATGGGTCTCATGACCCAAAATATAGAGCATACAAGCAACAGAAGCAGATCATGTATGAGTACAGACACCTACAAATGAGAAGGGCTGAGAAGCTTGACTATCTACAAGACCCTTCCAAAGGTACAAGATCGTAGCTGAGGTAACAAGCTAAACGTGGAAGTCCATGCGGTACTACTAGTGAGACTGAAGTCTCTCTACAAAACATAAATTAAGCAAACATGAGTACAAATGTACCCGACAAGACTTACATCAGAACTAGCTATATATGCATCAGTATCAACAAAGGGGTGGTGGAGTTTAACTGCAGCAAGCCAGCTTTGACTTAGTGGCTATCCTGTACTACGACTGCTGGTAACTCTTTTGAGGTGGTGTACACGAGTCCACATATTCACCATATCAATACACCACTATGGATCCGCTCCTGTCTCCCGAACAGAAGGCCATCCATAGCACTCACGCTTATCTTGCGCATTTTACAGTATCCACTTTCACTTGTCTATGAACTGTAAAGGCAACCCAGAAGTCCTTTATTGCGGACGCGGCTATTCGAATAGATCATTTATAACCCTGCAGGGGTGTACTTCTTCACACATGTTTCCACCACTTAGCGTCTGCACACGACATGTGCTCGACAAGCTTCAAGCAAAAGCTGACGTGGGTGTAGACCACGACCTGACTAACCACATAAGTCCCTATTCCAGGTTTATCGCCTATTCAAGCTCCATCCGCAGGGAGTCCGACCGAGGTTACAACTACGGCCCCGAATGATGTGTGCAGGGTTCCCGAGGCGCCAAACGAGCGACTCGGTACACTAGGCCACGTGCCTATTGCATCACAACCCTCGGGTCAGTGTTGCGCACGACCTCCAGCATACTACAAACACTAGAAACTACTTGGAACTCCTGGACAGAGGACATGTGGGGTTAATAAGTCGAGCGGGGTCATATTTCAGGACCCAACGTGTGGTAGTAGCTGTTCATGGATCACAAACACAGAACTCAGTTCCTGAGGATGGTTTCAATGAGACAACCCACCATGTACTCCTACATGGCCTCTCACCGCTACCTTTACCAAATCATGTTCACACACGCTTAGCTCTCAATAGTAGGACGTGTTCACCACATTCCAATTCATCCCCGATGAATCAGACCTGACACAACTCTAAGCAATAGCAGGCATGACAAACAAGCATGAATGAGTAGGCACAACATGGCTCAAGCAACTCCTACTCATGCTTATAGGTTTCAACTAATTACCATGGCAAAGACAGGTCATGCAAAGGAATGGGGGTTCAACTACCGCAACAAGTAACAATTGAAACACTCTTGTCTGAATGTAGTAAAGAGAGCAGGAGCGGGAGAGTGGGATTGTATCGGAATGCTCAAGGTGGTTTGCTTGCCTGGCACTTCTGAAGATAGTATAGCTCTTCATCTGTGTCATGGAACTCATCGTCGGAACTACATCTACTAAGGGGGAACAATTACCGGCAACAGAGAGAAAATACAATCAATGCAATGCAACAGTCTGATGCATGAATGTGACATGGCAATATGATGTGATTTGAGCTAATGCAGCTAGCAACAAATTAAATGAAGTTCATTTGAACCCAAGGTTCAAATTCAAACTCCATATTTGGATATTCAAATGCCATTTATTGATTTGCCCTAAATAGTAGCCAAAAGTTATTCTAACATGCATGGAAATGCCATAAACAGATTCTTTGAATTTTTCTAATAATTTTTCATTTATAAATTATTTCATTTGGAGTTATAGATTATTTTCTATGAATTTTTGTGGTTTTGAACATTTTCTGAAATTTCCTGGATTATTTTTAATCCAGAAAATTGTTAACTACGACAGCATGACATCGGTGTGACATCAGCAAGTCAACGGGTCAGTCCAGGTCAAACCTGACTAGTGGGACCCATATGTCAATGTCCAACTAACTAACCTAAGTTAATTACTACTAATCTGGATTAGTTAGCAAGGTGGCCCCCACACGTCAGTGACTCGGGGGGGTCAAACCCTCGTCAAACGGGGTCAAACTCGCCGGAGTTGACCCGTGGCTCGTCGCCGGCGACGCAAGAGACAGTGGAGGCGCTCGGAAAATGTCCTCCGATGACCAAAACAACGGTCAAGGCCATCTACGGAACGAGGAATCTCGTCCGCGTCAAACCGTGTGGGTGGGAATAGCTGGGGTGCGGTGAGCTCGCCGGAACCGAGCTCGTGACGGTGGCCGGAGCTATGGGCTTGCTCGGTTTGGCGCTACTAGGCATCTCTGGGCGAGATGGTGGTGTCAGCGGGTTGCTAGGGACATGCTGACCATGGTAGCGTGCTCGGACGCGACGCGTGTGAGCTCTAGCCACATCGGCGACACGGCCGGCGACGATGGGTTCTCGGGTTCGATAGAAACGATGGCTACGCGGTGAAAGTGAGCATAGGGAGAGAGAAGGGCGGCGTAGGAGCTCACAATGAAGTCATAGAAGGTCCTAGCGGGCTCGCGGAAGGCCTGACGACGGCATACGGCGGTGACGATCTCTGGCATCCGAAGTTTGAAGACGACGTTGAGGACAATGTTGTAGTGCACACCGGGTCGCTTGACTCGGCGTAGAGAATGAGAGATACGAGGCAGAGCTCTTGGACAAGGTGGGGAGTCAAGGGGGAGGTGGAGGCTGCGGCTACGGCGAGCGACGGCGACAACGGTTCTCGGTCTCGCTTGGGGCTGAGAGACAGAGGACGGGAGGAGGTCTAGGGAGAGAGGGGAAGTGAGAGTGGATCGAGGGGGATCGCGTGGCGATGTCTAGGGCGTTGGTGACACATACAGGCAGGCAGGAGGTGGCATGCGTGGCGAGCACGCGCTCAGCGTCCTCGTGGCAGGAGCTTGAGGACGGTGGCGCTAGTGGGCTGGGCAACAGTGCCAGGCGAGGTGGGTTGGGCCAGGTAAGCTACAGTTAAGTTTGTGTTCTATTTTATTTTCCTTCTGTTTTTCTTTTATTTCATCTCTTTTGCCACTGTTTTTAAGTAGAACAAATCCAAAACCAGTGACAAAATTCCCTTGAAAGTTTCTATGTTGCACAGTGGAGTTATCCAAAAGCTCATAAACTAATTCAGAGTTATTTGAAATTATATTCCATATGTTAAGAATATAAATCCAAATCCAAATAAAATATTGATTTAAAACCAGAGCCCAAATAATTCCTTAGAAATGATCCAAAATTTGGGTTTGATTTATAACTCTTGCAAAAATTCTCAGATCTATTTCTAGGGCATTTTGGATTCACTGATTGCAATTTTTAGGGTTCTTGCCCTTCTTTTAAAAGATTTTGAGGCTTTCAAATTCCCTCAATTCAAGTTTATTCAATTTAAACATGATGCAACAACCAAGCTAGTCCAAGTGCAAGGTAAACTAGGGATATGACATGTATGTGGAGCTGAGAACTCATGTGTGATGCCCAATGTATCAGGATAATTGTCGGGGACGGTGTTCTTGAATTCTGTGCCATTGTCACTTCTGATGTGCTTTATCTTGTTGCCATAGTTGGTCATGGCACGATTGGCGAACCATTTGAAGACATCCTGCACTTCATTCTTATAGAGGATTATGCGCACACATGTATATCTTGAGTAATCATCAACAATGACGAAGCCATAGAGGCAAGCAGTGGTAGTAAGGGTAGAGTAATGAGGAGGGCAAAATAAGTCCATGTGAAGCAGCTCGAAGGGACAAGTCGCCGTCATGATTGTCTTCGAGGGATGCTTGGCTCTAGTCATCTTTCCAGCTTCGCAGGCACCACATAGATGATCCTTCTTGAACTTGCCGCCCTTGTTGCCTACGACATGCTTCTTCTTCGCGAGAGTGTACAAGTTCCTCATGCTAGCATGCCCTAGCCTCCGATGCTAGAGCCAACACTCTGAAGCTTTTGCTAGAAGACATACGACCAACTGTGGTCCTATTGAGAAATCTACCATATACATATCGTCTTTTCGATACCCATCAAAGACTAGAGATTTGTCAGATTCCATAAGCACAAGGCAACGATATTTTCCAAATATCACAATCATGTTCAGATCACAAAGCATTGAGATAGACATTAAGTTGAAACCAAGGGATTCAACAAGCATCACTTTATCCATGTGCTGATGCTTTGAGATTGCAACTCTACCTAGACACAATACCTTGCTTTTACCAGTGTCAGCAAATGTGACGTGACTCTTGTTAGAAGGACGTAGGGTTGTATCCATGAGAAGACTTCAATCACCAGTCATGTGGTTAGTGCATCCACTGTCCATAATCCATTCTGAAGCCTTTGGTGTCATACCCTACAGTGCAGTTTGGGGTATAGGCTTCACCAAGAGTATTGTGAAGTATAAACATTTGACGAACAAGTGGATTATGAAAGTTCAGATCATGGTTAGGATAAATAGGATGTTTGTCACGGAATCTTGGGACCAAATACATAGTAAGACCATTTTGGCATTTTATCTTGCGTCCCACAAGATGTTTTAGGTCCCGAGCATAAACATCAGAAGCTTTTGAATTTCGGCTAGAGACCATTTCCTGCAAAAGAGAGTTAATTCTTCTTAACCACCCACATCTTAAGGGGTTGCTTAGAAGCAATGAGTCTAAGTGCAACATCTAAGAATTTAGGCTTTGGAGCCCTAGAAAATAGCCTTGCAGCAGGTGAGTAATACTCATAAGAATAAGCAGAATAGTTCTTGGTCTTATGAACATAGCGGTTTGATGAAACACGCTCACATTCATATGTCTGAGTATGGTTTCCCTGCAAAACATTGGTGTTAGGGTGACTCGGATGAATCCACTTTCTGTATGAATCCTTTGGACCATATGAAGCCTTTGGTCTGGTGGGGTCATGATGACATTCATAGGAAGCTTCTCAAGACAACTTTTGGGCACCCAGAGCTTCTTCAAAGGTGGTCCATTCCTGCAGTTAGTACCAATATACCTGGCAAACACTTCACCATTCTGATTCATAAACAGTTTATAGTTTGCATCAAAGGATTCATCAATGATAATCAGGTTAGCACAAGTGAAGCCAGATAAGGTAGATGGATCCACTGAAGGTCCCTTTGCAGCAGCCCATGTGGTTTTGGGGTACTGCTCAGGCTTCCAGTATGAACCATCAACGCTCATTTTCCTCTTGAACCCAACACCCTCTTGCTTAGGGTTTCGGTTCAGAATCTGTTGCTTGAGGACATCACAAAGAGTCTCATGCCCTTTGAGGCTTTTGTACATCCCTGTTTCAAGCAATGTCTTCAAACTAGCATTCTCATCAGCAATAGTAGTGGTATCCTCAGAAGAGGGGTTAGTTTCCACATCAGCAGTTGAAGACATAGCAACAGTAGTAGCAGTAGAACATTCAGCAACAGAGACAACATTATCATGCTCAAGACATTTTATACATGGTGGCTCAAAGTCTTCCTGAGCGGTACTGATCTGTTGAGCGCGAAGTGACTCATTCTCTTGAAGATCTTCATCACACGCTCTCAGGTTCTCAAGTTCTTGCTTCCTATGAAGATAATCATAGGAAAGCTTCTCATGAGTAGCTGAGAGTGTTTCATGACGACTTTCAACTTCTTCGTACTTAACATGAAGATTTTTAATGTCTTCAATTAAGGACTGAGTTCAAGTCATTTCCGCACCCAATTGGTCATCGCTTTTGTCTAGCAACTTTTGAATGTGTTCCATAGCATTTTGTTGTTCTGTTGCAATTTTAGCAAGTGTTTTGTAGATAGGTTTAGATTCACATTCAGAGTCATCTTCACTGGATGTTTGAAAGTAAGCAATGCGTGAGTTTAACTTGGCACCATGTGCCATGAAGCAGTAGGTAGGAGCAGAGTCATCCTCATCATCAGCATCAGCGTTGGCGACGTTGTCATTGTCTTCAGTGTTGAAGATGGATTTGGCGACCTAGGCTGAAGCTAGAGGCAGGCTTGCCACGCCTGAATCAGAATCCTCCTCCGACTCCACCTTCGCCTCCTTAGAAGCAGACTCCTCCTCTGAATCCATTTCCTTGCCAACAAATGCACGAGCCTTGCTTGATGATCTCTTCTTGTATGATGAAGGCTTTGAAGAAGACTTTGAGGATTTCTTCTTCTTCTTCTTCTTCTTGTCATCAGAATCATATTCTTTGCTCTTCTTCTTCTTCTTGGTCTCATTGTCCCATTGAGGACACTCAACGATGTAGTGACTAGGTTTCTTGAATTTGTGGCATGTTCTCTTCTTGTAGTCACGAGAGGAAGCTTCATCATTTCTTGAGCTAGATCTTGAAGTCTTTCTGAAGCCTTTCTTCTTGGAGAACTTCTGGAACTTCTTGACGAGCATAGCTAGTTCCCTTCCAATGTCTTCAGGATCCCCAGAACTACAGTCAGATTCTTCTTCAGATGAGGACACAACCTTTGCCTTCAAAGCCCAGGTTCGGACATAGTTGGGGCCATAGATGTCTCTCTTCTCAGATAACTGGAACTCATGTGTGTTGAGTCTCTCAAGTATGTCATACGGATCGAGAGTCTTGAAGTCAGGACGTTCTTGAATCATTAGGGCTAGGGTGTCGAATGAGCTGTCAAGTGTTCTCAGAAGCTTCTTGACAATTTCGTGCTTAGTGATCTCAGTGGCGCCAAGCACGCAAAGCTCATTTGTGATATCAGTGAGGCGATCAAACGTGAGTTGGACATTCTCACTATCATTTCTCTTGAAGCGGTTGCGAAGAACATCAATCCTTGAGTCTCTCTGGGTTGAGACGCCTTCGTTGACCTTGGAGAGCCAGTCCTAGACTAGCTTTGCAGTTTCCAGAGCACTCAGACGGCCATAGTGTCCTTTGGTCAGATGACCATAGATGATGTTCTTGGCAGTCGAATCTAGTTGAATGAACCTCTTGACATTAGTAGCGGTGACACCTTCACCGACCTTGGGAATGCCATTCTTGACGACATACAATAGGTCGACATCAATGGCTTTGAGATGCATGCACATCTTGTTCTTCCAGTAGGGATAATCAATGCCATCGAAGACAGGGCACGCAGTGGAGACCTTGATTATCCTTGCAGTCGACATAGCTAAGACTCTAGGTGGTTAAACCGAATCACACAAAACAAGGGAGCACCTTGCTATGATACCAATTGAAAGTGCTAGTTATCGACTAGAGGGGGGTGAATAGGCGATTTTTATGAAAGTCTTCAAAACACGAGGTCTTCGAAGACAAACAATAGAAATGAACCTATTGATATGCAGCGAAAGGTAGACTACACTAGACAAGCAATAGTTAAGATTGCAATGAAGTGAAAGCACGAAAACTATCAGCAACTACGTAGTAAGGATAAGGATGGAAGACAATATGAAGCCAAACAGTAAATAGTCTTCACTCAGTGAAGTCAATCAGATCATACAGGCAAATAATGACTTCATGAAGACAAACTGTAAAGTAAAGGAAAGTGAAGGATAGAAGCAGTTGCTTGGTGAAGACAAGGATTTGGTAGACCAGTTCCAGTTGGTGTGACAACTGTACGTCTGATTAGGGAGGCTGAGATTTAACTCAGAAGACCGCATCTTCACCTTATTCCCCTTGAGTTAAGGACACCCTGTCCTCGCCCAATCACTCTGGTAAGTCTTCAAGGTAGACTTCCAAACCTTCACAGACTTCGTTCACTGGTGATCCACAATGACCCTTGGATGCTCAGAACGTGATGCCTAACCGGCTGGAGGATTCACAGTCCTCAAGTATAACAAGTCTTCAGGTCACGCAAACAGAAAGACTTCAGTGATGCCTAACACTCTTTGGCTCTAGGTGTTTAGGGCTTTGTCCTCGCAAGGATCTCTCTCTCAAATGCTTCGGAGGTGGGTTGCTCTCAAACGGAAAAAGCCATGCACTAACTCTGAGCAGCCACCAATTTATGGTGTAGGGGCTGGGCTATTTATAGCCAGGAGGCAACCCGACCTGATTTTTCTAAAATGACCCTGGGTCACTAAGGAACTGACACGTGTCCAACGGTCAGATTTCAAACGCACGCGGCAACTTGACTTGGGCTACAAGTAAAGCTGACTCATCCAACTATGGATAAGATTTGCTCTCATTTTCTTCACTCGAAGACATATGATTTGGTTGAGCATCACATCAGTCACTCAGACTTTGTTCACTTGGACCCCACTTAACAGTACGGTGGTTCCTATGACTCAACAAAGAACAAAAGGAAACTGTGAAACAACTATGTCTTTGCACTCCATAGTCTTCAAGTGAATGTCTTCACATGTCATAGTCTTCACTGCGAATATCTTCACAGACCACCATTGTCTTCAATGTCTTCACACATTTTTAGGGGTCATCTCTGGTAGGTAAACCGAATCAATAAGGGACTACTACCTGTGTTCTCCTGCAATTCTTACGAACACATTAGTCCCTCAACCAAGTTTGTCGTCAATACTCCGAAACCAACTAGGGGTGGAACTAGATGCACTTAGACAAATGAAGCCTAATAATAAACCATCTAGTGTTGCTTCTGAAATTAAATTGAAGAGTGCATGTTTACTTGCCACCAAATCTGATATTGATGAGCTAGATTTCGGCAAATCTGTTTGCTACACTTTTGTGTGCAAAGAGGCATTATTTTCATTTGAGGACGTTCCTTCCTCTTTGCCTCCTCCTGTCACTAACATTTTGCAGGAGTTCGCCGATGTCTTTCCATAAGACGTGCCACCGGGATTACCACCTATTCGCAGGATTGAGCATCAGATTGACTTAATTCCCGGTGATTCGCTGCCAAACCTTACCAATCCAGAGGAGACGAAGGAGATTATCTGTCTAGTACATGAGCTACCCGACAAAGGTTATATAAGCGAATCTCTTAGTCCTTGTGTTGTTCCTATTATACTAGTCTAAAAAAGGATGGTACGTCGCCTATGTGTGTTGATTGTAGAGGCATTAAAAATATTACTATTTGTTATCGTCATCCTATTCCTAGGCTAGATGATATGCTTGATGAATTTAGTGGCTCTACAATATTCTCCAAAGTTGATTTGCATAGTGGATACCATCAAATTCGTATGAAATTGGGAGATGAATGGAAAACAACATCTAAAACTAAGTTTGGATTATATGAGTGGTTAGTCATGCCTTTTGGGTTAACCAATGCACCTAGTAATTTCATGAGATTAATGAACAAAGTTTTATGTGCTTTCATTAGACGATTTGTGGTAGTCTATTTTGATGATATACTGATGTATAGCAAATCTTTGGAAGAACATTTGGAACATTTACATGCTGTTTTTATTGCTCTACATGATGCACATTTGTTTGGTAACCTTGGGAAGTGCACCTTTTGCACCGACCGAGTATCTTTTCTTGGCTATGTTGTGTTACTCCACAGGGAATTGAAGTTGATAAAGCCAAGATTGAAGCTATTGAGAGTTGGCCGCAACCCAAAACGGTCACACAAGTAAGGAGTTTTCTTGGACTCGCTGGTTTCTATAGGGGTTTTGTGAGAGATTTTAGCACCATTACTGCAACTCGCAATGAGCTTACAAAGAAGGATGTACCTTTTGTTTGGGGTACCGCACAGGAAGAAACCTTCATGGTATTGAAAGACAAGTTGACACATGCTCCTTTACTCCAACTTCCTGATTTTAGTAAGACTTTTGAGCATGAATGTGATGCTAGTGGAATTGGCTTGGGAGGTGTGCTATTACAAGATGGCAAACCTGTTGCATACTTTTCTGAAAAATTGAGTGGGCCTAGTCTGAATTATTCTACTTATGATAAATAATTATATGCTCTTGTTTGGACTTTAGAAACATGACAACATTATTTATGGCCCAAAGAATTTGTTATACATTCTGATCATGAATCTTTGAAGCATATTAGAAGTCAAGCTAAACTGAATCATAGACATGTTAAATGGGTTGAATTCATTGAGACTTTCCCTTATGTCATTAAACAAAAGAAGGGTAATTAAAATGTTATTGCTGATGCACTGTCTCGTCGTTATACTCTGCTTTCACAACTTGACTTTAAAATATTTGGTTTGGAGACCATAAAAGATCAATATGTGCATGATGCTGATTTTAAAGATGTAATGCAGAATTGTAAAGAAGGAAGAACATGGAAGAAGTTCATCGTTAATGATGGATTTGTGTTCCGTGCTAACAAGCTATGCATTCCAGCTAGCTCCGTTCATCTTTTGTTGTTGCGGGAGGCGCATGGAGGAGGATTAATGGGACACTTTAGCATGAAGAAGACGGAGGACATACTTGCTACACATTTCTTTTGGCCAAATATGAGGCGGGATGTTGAGCATTTTGTTGCTCGCTGCACTACATGTTAAAAAGCTAAGTCATGACTCAATCCTCATGGTTTATATATGCCTTTGCCTGTACCTAGTGTTCCTTGGGAGGATATATCTATGGACTTTGTTTTAGGTTTACCTCGAACAAAGAAGGGGAGGGATAGCATATTTGTTGTCATGGATAGATTCTCGAAAATGGCACACTTTATACCATGTCATAAAAGCGATGATGTTCTTAATGTTGCTGGTTTGTTCTTTGTTGAAATTATTCGCTTGCATGGTGTACCAAATACTATTGTTTTAGATCATGATACTAAATGTCTTAGCCACTTTTGTAGATGTTTATGGGCTAAGTTGGGGACTAAACTGCTTTTTAGTACTACTTGTCACCCCCAAACTGATGGACAAACTGAAGTAGTCAATAAAACATTGTCTACTATGCTTAGGGGTGTTTTTAAGAATAATAAGAAAATGTGGGAAGAATGCTTGCCTCATATTGAATTTGCTTATAATCGTTCACTGCATTCTACTACTAAGATGTGCCCTTTTGAATTTGTGTATGGTTTCCTACCTCGTGCACCTATTGATTTGTTGCTTCTTCCATCTTCGGAGAAGGTTAATTTTGATGCTAAACAACATCCTAAATTGATTTTAAAAATGCATGAGTTAACTAAGGAAAACATTGAGCGTATGAATGCTAAATATAAACTTGCTGGAGATAAGGGTAGAAAACATGTTGTGTTTGCACCTGGAGATCTTGTTTGGTTACATTTGCGTAAGCAGAGATTTCCTAATTTGCGAAAATCAAAGCTAATGCCATGTGTGGATGGTCATTTTAAGGTGTTAGAGAAAATAAATGATAATGCATATAAACTTGAGCTGCCTGCAGATTTTGGGGTTAGTCCCACTTTTAACATTGCAGATTTGAAGCCTTATTTGGGTGAGGAAGATGAGATTCTGTCGAGGACGACTTCATTTCAAGAAGGGGAGGATGATGAGGACATCATTATCATTGTTACACCCACAACCCCTACTACTACATATACTGGACCAATTACTAGAGCTCGCGCACGCCAATTAAATTACCTGGTACTTCCATTTCTTGGTAATGATTCTATTGTTCATGAGAATATGATGCTGCCTAAATTGGATACATTTGTTTTGCTTACAAATGAAGGGCCTGGCATGGATAAGAGGGATGAACACTGGAGCAAGACCAAGCATGGAGATGATGGCATGCGCAAGGGGAACAAGAACGGAGTTGCCAGTGATGATTTCAGGACTTTGAAGCCACCATAAGGAGTGCATGAAGCCTTGCACGGAATATACAAGATGCCACTTCATAAATTTCGTCCAGAGGCTATTCTAGGTGCTGTGTCAGCTTATTATTGGGACAATCCCATGTAATTTCTAAATACATAAGTATTTGGCTATTTTTAGAGTCCGTATGTGTGGGGAAACAAGAGTTAGGGTTGGTTTCGGACCCCTCCTCCAAGGGCCACGAAATTCCCCCCTCTTCCTCCATATATACAGCCTTAGGGTGTTGTTTAGACTTTGGTTTTGTTTAGATTAAAAGTTCACCATAGCTGCAACTTCGCGTACTTTGTTTGTGTTCAACGAGCAGACCAAGGCGTCACAGAACCCCACCTTGGTCAATAATGCTTTCATCTTATATTCGCAATATCCAGATTGCAATCTTAGTTTCTTGCTTGTTCTTTGTTTGCTTGCAGAAAATAGACCCTCGTGGGCAAGTTGATCATGCTCCGGCGTGGTCTAACCCCTCGGAAGTTGGTTTAGCGATTGCTAAGGCTCGACGTCTCGCACGTTCATAGTCGGATCATCAAGGTCGATCCCCACAGCAAACGATAACTATCTCATCGAAACATCGGGACACCCTTGCCTCTATCATGAAGGTCGCGGCTATTCTGCTCGACGAGCTGGCGCGCCCTTGCATCTCCACCGTCGAGGTGCTCCACAACCCTGGTGAAGAAGTCAAGATAACCGGCATCATTGGCGATGAGGGGGCTGGCAACGCTCTCATCACAGAGGTTGCTCAGGGCACGGTTGGCCCTGTGCTCGAGGTCTTGAACATCATGGAGCGTGTGTACTGCAATCCCTGGGCTTGCTCTGCATTATCCAAGGCCTTCGCCATAAGAGAAGAGACGTCTTCCACCTATGTGTGAAGGAACAACAGCTCAGCCGCAGTCACAACTTGGGCTTCCACTGCCGCTCGCTCGCGGCGCTCCTCCCGGCTGCTTCCCCTTGAGGACATTAGCCTCGCCCTTCAGCTTCTCACGGTACACGTCGGCGAGAGCCATGCGGATTTTGGCCACCTTATTATGGTCCTTCTTCCAGACCGTCGTGGGAAACCACGGCCACCTATGGGACTAAGGGCCCCTTGCTGGTTCGGCAGGGGGAGGTCACGTTGCACAAAGAGCGGAAGAGCGTGGGGTAGCACGACAGAGATCACACGAGAAATTTACCCAGGTTCAGGCCGCCGTGAGGCGTAAAACCCTACTCCTACTTTGGTGGATTGATGGTGGAAAGATGGTGGTGGTCGTAGCGCATTTGCCTGGCAGGGTTGCCTCGGGGCGAAACGGCTACGAGTGTATGAAATATGAGGGGAGGGGTGGATTTGCTAATCCAGTGTCCAACCCTTTCTAAGGTTGTCATGGGCCTCCTTTTATTGGCTAAGGGGTCACCACAGCGGCAAATCAATCATTACGTACTGATAAGATAGCAAATAGTGCTATCATACCTAACTCTACAGGCTGACAGAGTGCAATAAATGCGCCGCTCAACGTCACATCGTTGCTTGCCCGGTAAGCCTTGCCGGGCTATCTCGCCAGCCTCGCGCCTGCTCGCTTGACACATTGCATGATGGGTGTCATCTGTAGGTATCTTCTTTAGAAAGAGGCTGCATGTGGCAAATGGCTGCCACTTAGTCACTTTGCGGCTTGATAGACGACGTGCGTCGTGGCGAAGTGGGTTAGTGAGGTGGCCCCGTCCTTGCCGAGCTCACCTGCCCGACAAGGGAGGCTTTTCTCTTGGTGGTTTCTTGCTTCCCTGGCTTGGTCTTGGTCCTCTTGATCTGCATATTGGCCTTATGAGAACCTCGATTTTTTGTACTTGGCCCATCCTTGGTGCTGTAATATTGCTCCCGTGCCTGGGCATAGTCAAGGCAATAGACCCAGGGTTTGTTGCGCCGACAGAAGCCTCCGGGCCTGCCCCAAACGCGCCGTTGAGCATCATCGGGGTAGGTCCTAATAAGTGCTCAAGCAGGGGTGTAGAGGAGGCAGGCCTCGTGGGTTCTTCTTTTCTTCTTCATTAATCTTCCGGTTTTCCCGCGCGTCGTGTAAAGCAAATCATGGTGGGGTCACTCTTGCAAGGGGTCGTGAATGACTTTAACACACGGGGTGGAAACTGCCAATTTACTCTTCCCACAACTCCCTTATCCTTAGTCACGTATGCGGCATGCATCGTGCGGGGTAGGTAACGGAGGCGCGTGGTGTTGGAGAGCATCAAGACGGGGGCCTGGCCTTCATGGACTGGTGGAGGAGGGCGGCAGTCGCTTGTTGAGGGAGTAGCTCCCCTCCTCAGCCTCCCTACAAAAGGGAGGGCGAGGGGAGAGTGTAGTCATCCATTCTTGCACTTCTTCGTCTCCATCTTCTGCTTCCCGCTGGTCATGTTGAAGAGAAGAGCCTCAGGCCAGGCCTCGAGACCTAGTTTAGAGCTTCACTCGAATCTTAGGGGGGTACTCGGGCAGCACGGAGATAACACCGGAGGTGGCGACTTTGGTGTGCTCATCTCCGGGTCACCCGTGGCCTTGATTTTAGTTAGAGGGGATGTGAACGACACCATGCCGAGGCCTGTAATAGGTACGGGGCGTGGTAGTCGGTCGCTCCCGATTTCTTCTTCATTCGCAACGCTGGGGAGGGGTCATGGAAAGGGTTCATTGCCGACGAAGGCAAGCCTAACTTCCCCTGGATGTCATCCTATTGTCGTGCAGGAGGCCTCCTTGCTTCCATACACGTCTTCGGAACGTGGGGTGGTTTTTTGATGTCAGGGCCATTGGGGATGACCATGCTCTCTGTGGGATAGGCCAAGGAGCATGTTGTCCGGCGTGGCTGCCGTGCTAAGGTCTTTGGGTAGCAGTGGTGCAGACGGTGACGGCAACCCACGACGCGTCAAGAACAGGGATGAACATTCCGACGAGTCGTGTTTGCCGGTGACTTCGCGCCTTCCGCCTGATCCTTCGGCAGTGTCACCATCCGCGCCTGCCCTCTGGTTTCTTCCTCCCTGCCGAGAAGCGGTGCCATCCTGATCTTGGGGAGGCGCCAAATTGCAGCCGGGTCCACCTCCGGCCTCTTGACCTCTTCCTGAAGGAGATGGACAAGGGCAAAGGCATTACATGGCGCTTATCATTTTTCTGAAAGTGCGTTAAGTCGACTAGAGGGGGGCGGATAGGCAATTTTTACAAATTCATCACTGAGGAATTTCAGGGTGAAGAACTTCCTAAGTCATGAATGACTAGTAGTGGAATAAGTACTCAGGTGCAAACATAACAGAACAAAAGCACAGTCATGATGAAATGAAAACAAGTACAGAGTACATAAAGCATAAGCACGGGATAAGCAGGCTGAAGACAAACTGACTGAAGAAATTGAACTGAGCAAATTGAGAAAGTCTTTAGTCAAAGTCTTCAAACAGTAGCGATCAAGTACACAACACAGTAATGAGGAAATGAAAGGGTTGAGGAAATAGAACCAGTTAGCTCAGTGAAGTCAATGATTTGGTAGACCAGTTCCAACTGCTGTGACAGTTGTATGGCTGGTTGGATCGGCTAGGTATTTAAACATGAGGACACACAGTCCCGAACACACAGTACTCACCATATTGTCCTTGAGCTACGGTCACACAGACCTCACCCAATCACTCGCGGTAAGTCTTCAGGTGACTTCCAAACCTTCACAAACTTGGTCACCCGACGATCCACAATTTCCTCTTGGATGCTTTAGACCATGACACCTAACCGTCTAGAGGATGCACAGTACTCAAAGGTAACAAGCATCGGTTCCACACAGGAACAATCTCTTCAGTGGTGCTTAATAACTTTGGGTTTGTAGGTGTTTGGTTTGGGGTTTTGGGTTTTTCCTCACTTGATGATTTTTGCTCAAAGTCCTCTAAGGATGGGATGCTCTCAGCGACAAGTGTCAGTTTCTCGCGGAGCAGCCAACCAGCTAGTGGTTGCAGGGGGCGGCTATTTATAGCCTAGGGAGCAGCCCAACATGATAAGACATAAATGCCCTTCAATGTTATGACCATTAGGTGGATAAGATATTTTCGGACATCTGGCGCATAGCACAACAACTGTCAGAAATTGGAGGTTCACATTCCTCAGGGCTATCATGTTCCTCACTTGTAGGCAATCTGCACTGGAAAATTCCTAACTACTCAGCCGGAACAAATTCCTCAGAGACCAGAAGAACTTCGACTTTGTTACTGAAGAAATTGACTGAACTATATGAGATTTCCAATGGCTTCACTCGAAGGGATTGGTAGGTGTAGGATTTTGAGTTGAGCATCACATGGAAACTTTTCCTTAGTTTTACCTCGACCCCCTTTAACAGTATGGTGTTTCCTATGACTCAAGAAAGAGAAAATGAAACTACAAAAACAAAATTCTTCACGCTTCATGTTCCTTCCATCAATACCAAGTCTTCAGGATCACACCAATTTCTTCACTTTCAAAGTCTTCAGAAAACCAAAGTCTTCAGTTGAAGACGTTCATTTTTAGGGGTCGACTTTCTCTGTAGATATCAAACTCCTCATAGACTTATAGACCTGTGTACACTCACAAACACATTAGTCCCTTAACCTATAAGTCTTCAATACACCAAAATCACTAAGGGGCACTAGATGCACTTACAATCTCCCCCTTTTTGGTGATTGATGACAATATAGGTTAAGTTTTCAACGGGGATAAACATATGAAGTGTAAATACTAATATTGAGGAATTTGATTGCAAGATATAGAAGAACTCCCCCTGAAGATGTGCATATGCGAGGAATTTGCTTTTGAGAAGCAATGCACATTGAAGAGTAGTATCATGGAGATCTCCCCCTATATCTTGTAATTCATACATGCATTTAACATATGATATGAAGAATTTGAAATGCATGATGAAATATGGTGACTGATGTAATTCAGCATGCATGAATTATCACCCATGAGGAAACAACATGCAGAAGAACATAGTGAAAGTATCAGACCAACATCGGAGTTAAGATTACAACTCGATCCAACAAAGTTTTCAGAAGAACGAGAGTTGTAACTTAGCAAAAAATGCCCATATAGATAGACCCTCTTGAAGACTAACTCAAATTTCTCCCCCTTTGTCATCGAATGACCAAAAGGGACGAAAAATTAGGACTAATGCCCCTGAAGAATATCATCATGAAGTCGATGGAGGAGCGCCAGCGTTGTTGGGGTCGGTTGTTGAAGTAGGGCCTGCCGTAGTGTCGTCCAAGTCTTCATTTTCATTAGTCTCGCACGATGAAGAATAAGAGCTGGCCACCAAGTGAGGAACTTTGACCTTCTTGAATTTCTTCGAAGGTGGATGAGACCAGTCAAATTCCTGCTTGAAGCCCATCTTCTTGAGGTCATCTTCACCATAGAGATGAGATAGTACAGCCCAGGTGCGATCAAATACTTCATGGAGGTAGTAATGGTCTTCTTCACTGCATTTTGAGTGATGGTCATGTTCTGAAGAATTGAACCAAACTAACGCTTGACCCATTTATGGTTGCGATCAACCTTCTGGTGAAGACTGAGGAGAAGCTCATGATCAGTCAGCACCCTAGGAGCTGTGCCTTGAGGATTTTTCTTTAAAGAATTGGCGGCAGAGACATGAGTGGCAGAGTCATTATTGGTGGAGTAGGATGCAGCTTTGCAGAACTGTCCATCCAAAGGATGAATGCCTTCATCGATAATACAAGACTTGCCCTTCTCATCAGATGAGGAAATAGGTCGTTTGAAGACTTCAATGGGCGGCAAGTAGTTGAGACGATTCTGAAAGTCAGCCTTGTAATTGATTGAATACCTTTATCTAAGGAATCTCATAATCCAAGGAGCGTAGGGATTCAACTCAAAAGGTGACAGTGCAACATTGGCCAGAGTCCTCATGAAGAAATCATGGTAGTTAATTGGAACACCAGGAATGATGTTGAATAGAAAATTCTTCATGATGCCAACGACTTCTTCTTCATTAGAATCGTGGCCTTTGATAGGACTCAGGGTCTTGGTCAGAATGCGATAGATAGTCCTCAGCACATATAGCAATTCCTTCATGAGGAATTTGGTTCTGGGGGCTTGACCAGGCTTCAGTGGCTTCATCAAGACTTGCATGTAATGATCAGATAGCTCAGGTTCATGGTAGATGAGCTGTGCACCATCAAGGGGAGGATTGACAGGCAAGGCATGAAGTAATTCAGAGGCCGGTGCTTTGAAGTGAGAGTTTTCTGTCATCCAGTCCAACACCCAAGAATTCACACCTTCAGCATTGCCGGTGATGTGCAGCGTCGCATAGAACTGAAGAATTAGTAATTCATTCCAGTCAACGATATCAGTGCAGAGGTTAAGTAGCCCAACATCATGAAGAACACTGAGGACTGGGGTGAAGCAAGGCAGCGATTCCATGTCAACATGAGGAATATGCTCATGGTCGAAGATCTTGTCTTTGTCAAAAAGCAGAGAGGAATAGACATTCATCTGACTTGCTGTCCAGAAACGCTTCCTTCAAAGATGAGCAGAGTCATATGGGGTGTAGTCAGTGAAGAATACGTGCTCATGAAAGAAGTCATCTGCTTTGAATTTCTGCTTCTTTGAGAAGGGATTCTTCAGCTTGGGCTGAGGAGTATCAGTCAATGTCTTCGCAGCCTTAGGAATCATAGTCTCAGGAGCCGCAGGCTGAGGAATTTTAGTGCCCACATCTTCAGTGGCAGCCTGGGTCTCCATTTCTTTAGCAGCATGAGCATCAACACTAGTGGCTGGAATTTCTTCAGGTATGGTAAGAAGAAAAGATTGAGGTTCTTCAGAGCCCATAGGAATTTCTTTAGTTTAGACAGGGGACTGAGGAATCTGTTGTAGTGGGGTGAACAGGGGTGAGTTGGGGTGCTGACTTTCCCAATAGTCATCGTTCAGAACAGGAGTGGTGCACCCAATGTCCATGTCTTCGCCTTCTTCATTAATTTCTTCAACGCCGGCCTCTTCAGCAGTGAACTGAGGCATGGGCGAGGATACAAGTGGAGTTGAAGGGATATCCTCCACTTCAATTTCTTCATCCAACTACTCTGACGAAGCAGCAGAAGGAACATCTTCATCAGATCCGCTTGGGATCTCATAATCCTTACCAAAGGGAACGAGTTCCTTTGATGGCATGCTCGAAACAGGAATAGCATCAATGGGATTGTCAAAAGAGCTTGTCAAAGTCTTCATCTTCTTTGGCACTGAAGACTCTGAGGCGGCTGATGCTTTCTTTTTCTTCACGGCTGCTCGCTCCGCAGCTTTGGTTTTCTTCTCTTCTGATGCAGAAGGAAGAACTGGGCATGGTGTTCATGTAGGAGGAGCAGAGGAAATTAGTTCATTTTCCTCAGGTGCAACTAATTCAGTTGCCCTGACATTGTTAGTGTCTTCAGGCGCAGTGACAGATGCTTCAGCTGGCCTGACTTGTTCTTCCAGCGCAACACTAGTGGTTGCCCTGACAATGTCATCAGCGGCTGGAATATCTTCATCAGCCCTGGTACTTGAAGTTTCATCAGCAACCTGATTTTCATCGGTGGTGCTGGCATGTTCTTCAGTGGGCTGAGCAGATGCTTCAGCCTGAGGAGATTCATGTTGCGTTGGGGCGGCAACATTTGAGGTGAATCCTTCAGCCAGTCTCACAAATCTGACTTTGGCTCCAAGCCAATCTGCACGATAGGTGCTGAATTCATCACTGAGTCGTTTGATCTCAGACTGTATAGCAACAAGTTCATCAGTTGTCATCTTGACAACATTCTTCTTCAAAAAGGGCTCCTTCTTGTATTGAGCTTTCTTCAGCTATCCGGTCTTCTCATATTTCCACTTTTCTTTGCCAATGAAGGCGGTCAGCATGTGACTCTGGCCAGGAGTGAGCTTGAAGTCTGGCATAGGTGTGTTGGGGTCCTTGTGCCAGAGATCAATGTACTCAAGGATCAACTTGGGATCCAGAAGAAGAGGCACTTCACTTCCTTCGGCTCTAGTGGCCCTTTACTGTCTATCTCTGATGATTTCAGCGAGTTCATCATCATCAACTTCGTCATCACTAGATGGCACATGAAAGGCAACCTGCTTCTTGTGAGGACTTGGTCTAGAGCCTCGTCCAGCAGTGGCCTTGGTCATCAATAGAGTGGGGCCTATTGAGGATTGCGTAGGAGCTGAAGAACTTGTAGAGGCTCCTGAGGAAATTGAGATGCCTTTGGTCCTTTGACACGAGGCGAGATGCACAGGTGTTGAGGACCTTGCCGGAGGAGCTGAGGACTTGCAACTTGATGAACTGGGGCAACTTGAGGAATTGGCCATGAGGGCATTGATGAGCTTGGTCGTGAGGGCATTGGTGAAGAACTGGGCTTGCGAGCTAGCTTGTTTTGCATAAAATTCCTAGGCTTGCTAGTAGAAGCCTCAGCAGCAGCAGCAGAGTATTCATTAAATTTCCTCACTGCTTCTTTAGCCATTTTGGCTAGCTTTGCTTGCGTTTTTGCCCATTCATCAGGATAGTCCTCACCGCGCTTGAGGCTGGTGGGATCGGCTTCTTGGCCAGGTGCCAATGGAGGTCTTGGGAAAGGAGGGTGAAGAGTGAATTTCTTCATGTACTTTGGAGTGACATACATGTACTTCCTCCATTCCAATGCCCATCTCCTCTCTATCCTTTGTATGCGCACCTTGCACTGATTCTTGTTCTCCTTGCCATGTTTGGCCTCATCAGGAGTACAATATTCTTCATAAATGTCCTCTAGGATCTCAAACACTGTGTTGACTTCCAGTCTCTTGCCTCTCTTCTGAGGTTTCTTACCATCTGTCATATTCTTCAGTTGAGGATTTCGAACAATTGAGTTCTCTGAAGAAGTGTGCAATTTTTCTTCGAGGAACGGTGCAAATGAGTTAAGTTGATGAGAACCTAGTGATTTAGCAGCGGTCATGAGTACCTGTGAACAGAGTATAGGTGCAAAGAATTTGGAGAGGTCATATGCGTTCTCAGAAGTTTTTGCAAAAAGAACAAGTTTGAGGAATTTGACCAGTGGCGTCTTGAGGAATTTCACTAAGTGCCTTTTTAATTAGGTTCCAGAGTTGTATAGATTGAAAATCCACACAATTGAGGAATCTTGAAGAAAAAATGTTGCTTGAGAGAAATAGATCAAGAACAGATGCATGTGTGAGGTGTTTAAAGTGTGGAAGTTGAAGAATAAACACCTTTTGAAGATTTGTGGAAATCATCAGAATCAACAAGGGCGGTAAAAGTAACTTTTAATTACCCTTGACGAAGAACACGATGAACTTGGTATGTAGATTCGGAGTTCGTCAGTCCAGATCTTCCATGCCCTAACTTGGCGGAGGAAGACAGCTACGGCGGCGGTGGAGTGAAGAAATCCGAGACTAGCATGAGTACGGTGATGATGAGGTCAAGGAAGTGAAGCTCTTCCTCACCGGCGATGATGGAAGTAGCGGCGGTGCTAGGTCAGGAAGCTCGAGCAAGGGTAATTGAGGTCGAGCAAGGTAAATGCAGTCTGAGGAGGTGAGGAGTATACATAGCCGAGGTGAAAAAACGCTCGCCCGGAGAAATTTGACGAACGTGCCCCTGACTCTTCTCATCCTAGCGACATGTGTCACCCACGTACAGAGCGGTGGCGATCGTGTGAGATCATGGGTGAATAGATAATTCTTATCGTGGGATGTGGAACGGTTTAGGCGGCAAAAAACTGAAAATTTAGATAAGAAAATTTTAAGTTCCGTTCGCAAATTCTTCAGCTGACAAGGACACTAATGTAGGGTAGAACCCTATGTGGCCGATCTTTCACGAAAGGAGCGGATCCCACGAAGAACACGAAGAACACGAGGGGAATCACGAGGGGAAACATGAGAGAAACACTCAAATGAACAAGAACAATCACACATGTGCTAGATCCTCGAAACACAAAGAGATACACGATCCAAATCATACAAGGGACGATACAAAGCGTAGCCAGTTCTTCTCCGTGAGGAGGTCTTGAATCCACAAGGGGATCTTCCCATAAAGGGGTCTTGAATCCAAGGTGGATCTTCTCCGAAGAGGGGCCACGGTCTCTCTCAAGGAGTAGATCCGATATGGATGAGCGAAGCTGTATCTCACAAATGAGCTAACACAACGCTAACCCTAGCTAGGAGGAATAGAAGGTCTATATATAGTCAAAGTGGAAATGGGGCGAAAGTAGGTGTACATGGGCCTCGGGCCCAAAACTGGACATAGCTAGGTACCGGACGTCCGCTGGGGGCTGGTCGTCCGGTGTCTCATGAGCGGCCGGTCGTCCGGTCTCCTCCGGACATCCGCTGGATCCGTTCTGTGATGGGGGTGCCGGACGTCCGGTAGCTTCGGGCTTCCGCTGAGGTTGGCTCGGGTGCGGTCGCGCCAGTCGTCCGATCAGGGCCGGACGTCCGCTCATTTGCCTCGGGTGCAGGGGCACCGGTCGTCCGGTCTAGACCAGACGCCCGCTCGCTGGGGCTCGGCTGATGCTTCAGGCTCCGGACGTCCGGTCCGGGCCGGACGTCCGGTGGCTGGAACTTTTCCTGCAGCCCTTCTTTTTCTTCGTCTCCATCTTCATGACCATCATCCTCTTATTCTTCTCCTTGCTCCTTAGCTTCTCCTTGATACCTGAGTATGCACAATGTGTCCATATGAGGTAGTAGCCATGTCTCATGTGCATTGAAGTGGAAATGTGATAGGAGAGATGTCACCTCTGTTTCAAGAGCTCTTGCACGTGCTCGTGTCATGGGTCTGAGTGGTGTCGTAGGAGGGTCCATGGGGATGACCTTGGGATGCTCCGCATCATCTCCCCTCCCTTGGGGAAGATCCGTCCTCGAATCAAATTCTTCATCACCATGGAAGGGCGAGAGGTCCTTGACATTGAAGATATCGCTCACGTTATACTTGTCGCGCGGGAGGTCGATCTTGTAAGTGTTGTCGTTGTAGCATGCGAGCACCTTGAAGGGTCCATCCGCTCGCGGTCGAAGTTTGGACTTGCGTTCTAGGGGAAAGCGGTACTTGCGAAGGTGTAGCCACACGAGATATCCGATGTTGAATACCATAGGTTGCTTGTTGAAGTTGAGCTTGGTCGCAAGGCGTTGAACTTGGCGCTCGATGGTGTTTCTTGTACCTTCTTGCACCTTCCTGAGATGTGTCACTCGTGCACTTGCGTCCAAATTGATGCGTTCTTGGAGTGGTAGAGGAAGAATGTCCAATGGTGACAAGGGGTTGTATCCGTAGACGACCTCGAAGGGGGACTTGCCGGTTGTTGAGTGTCTTGCTTAGTTGTAGGGGAACTCGGCGATAGGTAGGCACTCCTCCCACTCCTTGATGTTCTTCTTGATGAGTACTCAAAGTAGAGCGGAGAGTGTGCGGTTGGTAACTTCCGTTTGGCCGCCGGTTTGTGGATAATACGCTGTGGAAAAGAGTAGCTTGATTCCTAGCTTGGCGCATAGGGTCTTCCAAAAGTAGCTAAGGAACTTGACGTCACGGTCCGAGACGATTGTCTTTGGCACTCCATTTAGACACAATATTTCCCTACAAAAGAGATTATCAACATGTGAAGCATCGTATATCTTGTTGCAAGGAATGAAATGTGCCATCTTGGAGAAACGGTCCACAACAACAAATACTGAATCCTTTCCATTTCTAGTCCTAGGCAATCCAAGTACAAAATCCATGCTAATGTCTTCCCATGGTTCGTATGGAATTGGTAGAGGCATGTAAAGGCCATGGGATTGAGCTTTAGACTTAGCTTTGCGACATGTAGAGCATTGGTTGGTGAAGCGGTTGACGTCACGGAACATCTTGGGCCAATATTAGTGCTTGGAGAGCGTAGCGAAAGTCTTGTCGCGTCCAAAATGTCCCATTAAGCCTCCTCCATGAGATTCCTGCAAAAGCAACAAACGAAGAGAAGACTCGGGGATTCAAAGCTTGTTAGCTCTCATAAGATATCCATCTTTGATGTAATAGCATTCCCAAGATGTGTGCATCAAACACTTGGCATAAGGAGTAGCAAAAGTAGGATCATGCTCATACAAGTCTTTTATGTGGTCAAAGCCAATGACATTCAACTCAAGTTGAGTAACAAGCATGCATATGCGGGAAAGGGCATCCGCCACAATGTTTTCCTTACCTTTAATGTACTTGATGACATAAGGAAAAGACTCAATAAATCCACTCCATTTAGCATGACGCTTGTTCAACTTGGTTTGGCCTTTAAGGTACTTGAGCGTTTCATGATCGGTATGAATGATAAACTCATGAAGGCGAAGATATTGTTCCCATTCATGCAAAACACGGACTAAAGCATATAGCTCTTTGTCATATATGGGGTAATTGAGTTGTGCACCGGAGATTTTCTCACTAAAGTAAGCTATGGGGCGCTTCTCTCGCGTTAACACACCTCCTATGCCATTACCACTAGCATCACAATGAATCTCAAAGGGTTCGTCAAAGTTGGGTAATGCAAGCACGGGAGCATGAGTAAGCAAATTCTTAAGCTCATTGAAAGCGGTATCTTGGGATGATCCCCAAACAAAAGGCGCATTCTTCTTGCTCAAAGCATGCAAAGGCGAAGCAATGGTGCTAAAGTCCTTCACAAAGTGACGATAGAAACCCGCAAGGCCAAGAAAACTACGCACTTGATGCAAGTTGGTTGGTTGTGGCCAAGTCTTGATAGCATTGATCTTGGACTCATCAACATGAACACCCTTAGAGGAAACAACAAAACCCAAGAAAACAAGCTTGTCAACGCCAAAAAGGCATTTCTCCATATTAGCGTAGAGGTGCTCTTTTCGAAGAGTTTGTAAAATGGTGCGAACATGGGTGACATGATCTCTAAGAGATTTGCTATAAACAAGGATATCATCGAAGTAGACCACAACGAATATACCAATGTAAGGGAGAAAGACATGATTCATACGACGCATAAAAGTACCTGGTGCTTCCGAAAGACCCATAGGCATGACTAACCACTCATACAACCCAAACTTGGTTTTGAAAGCGGTTTTCCATTCATCACCCTCATGTATGCGGATTTGATAGTAACCACTCTTAAGATCGATTTTGGAAAGATAGTGGCACCACTAAGTTCATCAAGCATATCGTCAAGGCGTGGAATGGGATACCTATAACGAGCGGTGATAGCATTGATAGGTCTACAATCGGAGCACATGCGAAAACTACCATCTCATTTTGGCACAAGAATGACCGGGACGGCACAAGGGCTCAAACTTTCACGCACATGTCCATGGTCGATGAGATGCTTTACTTGCCTTTGTATTTCTTTGGTTTCTTCAGGGTTGACGCGGTAGGGAGCTTTGTTCGGAAGCGGTGCTCCAGGGATGAGGTCGATGCGGTGCTCGATGCCTCGTAGTGGAGGTAGTCCCGGAGGTAGCTCGTCGGGGAAAACATCGTGAAATTCCTGCAAAAGAGAAGACAACACTAGAGGAAGAGTGTGAGAGGTGTTAGCTTGAGGTTCATTGTCCTTGCACAAAAGGACGTAGTGTAGGACACTAGATGGGTTCTCACACACTCCTCTTATCTTACTTTTGGTGGCAAATAGGACTAAGTTCTTCTTTTCGCTCATCGTGGAGGTGCTCGATTTGGGCTTGTGGCGCTCACTCTCTTTTTGGTGGCTCGCTCTCTCACTATGATCTCCATGATGGGTGGCTTGCTTGTCGGCGACAACTTGGCTTGGAGACATGGGACGAAGTACGTACTCCTTGCCCTTCATCTTGAAGATGTAGTGGTTCGTTCGGCCATTGTGGACGACTCCTCTATCAAATTGTCATGGGCGTCCAAGGAGAATGTGGCAAACGGTCATTGGAATGACGTCGCACTCTAAGGTGTCTTCGTAGGCGCCAATTTTTAAGGAGGCTTGTACTTGATGCTCGACTTGGATAGTGCCAGAGTCGCTAAGCCATTGCACTTTTTATGGATGTGGGTGCTTCATCTTGGGCAATTGCAGCTTGGAGCAAAGTTCTTCACTTGCGAGGTTATGACAACTCCCTCCATCGATGATGGCCTTGACGGAGCGTCCATTGATACCGGCCTTGGTGTGGAATATGTGGCATCTTTGTTCTTCTTCTTGGTGATGTTGGAGAGTCAAGACCTTGGAGACAACAAGAGCGGGACTTGAATCTTGATCGCAAAAGACTTGTTCTTCTTCATTGTTCACTTGCCGGTGCATGGTGACTTGCTCAAGAGCGTCCATTTCTCCTTCACTCATCGAGTCGTATGTGCTGTCGTCGTTGAGGATCATGGTCCGCTTGTTTGTGCACTCATAGGACTTGTGGCCTCGGCCTCCGCATGTAAAGCATTTGAAGGAACTTGTCTTTACGGTCTCATCGGTGGGGGTTGGTGATGATGAAGCTTTGGGCTTGAAGTTGCTTGTAGTAGGAGGATGACTTGGAGTTGACGAACCTTTCTTGGAACTCGACTTGTCAACGTTGCTTGTAGAAGGCTTGGTAGACGGTGTTGGAGTCGTAGAAGCTTGCGTGTTGGAGAAGCCATATGACTTGGATGAGAACTTTGCATACTTGAAATCATCTTGCACTTGGTGTTCCGCTTTGGTAGCTTGATGCACTAGCTCGATGAGGTTCGAGTATGGTTGGAAGTCGGCGATCTTCTTGATAGGATGGTCGAGTCCATTCAAGAAACGTGCCATTGTTTGCTCATCATCTTCCGTGACATTGGCTCTTATCATGGTAATCTCCATCTCCTTGTAGTACTATTCAACGCTCTTGGTTCCTTGCTTGATTAGTTGGAGTTTCTTGAAGAGGTCGCGGTAGTAGTAGGTAGGCACGAAACGTGCTCTCATGACATCCTTCATTTGCGCCCAAGTAGTGATGGGTGGTTCACCTCTTGCCTCTCGGCGCTCGATAACTTGTTCCCACCAAATGAGGACATAGTCTTGGAACTCAAGTGATGCCATTGCGATCTTCTTCTCTTCTTCATAGTTGTGCAAACGGGAGATTTTGTCGACCTTCAATGCCCATGATAGGTACTCTTCGGGATCGTTGCTTCCGTTGAACATGGGCATTGTGAACTTTCGCTTGCCGTAGCATTGCTCTTCATTG
Source organism: Triticum aestivum (assembly GCF_018294505.1). Lineage (NCBI taxonomy): Eukaryota > Viridiplantae > Streptophyta > Magnoliopsida > Poales > Poaceae > Triticum > Triticum aestivum. The sequence continues at coordinate 314,963,110 of NC_057803.1, forward strand.
TGTTGGGGTCGAGGATGATGACGCCCATGTTGTTGATGATTGTCAAACTCGTGTCGCTTTTGGTGAGGAGGGTTGCCAACCTCATGTTGCTCTTGTCGTGGAGGACTTCCATTGTCTTCATGCTCTTGATGAACTTGATGTTCTTGGTGAGCCTGAGGAGGAACTTGACGATGCACGCGAGCTTGAAATCTTCGTTCATGAGCTTCTTCGCAAAGTGCTTCTTCATGTTCACGAGCTTGTCAGCCTCGGTTGGCTATGGCTCGACTTGAATCCTAGAGGGCTTCTTGCGCCTCAAGTTCTTGAGATTCACGGAGTTGTTGTTCTTGTCGTTGTGCCTCGACATCTTGTGCAACTTGGTGTAGACGCGCTCGCTCTTCTTCTTCATGTTGGCGTTGTCGTTGATGTTCTCGTGCTAGCGCAAATGCCTCTTGGGTTTGACATTGTCGGTGCTCTTGAGAGTTGGTGTCGCATAGAGGATTGAGGCTTGCTTGACGATCGTTGCACGCGGCACGTCGAAGAGTGTTCGATGTCGGTGTACTTGAGCCGGATAGGGTGAAGTCGGAGTGGCGACTTGAACGGCTCCTTCTTGTAGAGGATGAAGTGGAAGAAGAGCAGTTGAGCAACAAATTGCAAATCTCGTCCATCCTTGTGTCATTCTCTTGCTTGTGATCATCAAGCTTGTGGTCGAAGTAGTCCCTTGTACGTTGCTTGGAGAGTCGCAAGTTGGTGGCGAGGTTGTCGATGTGTTCACTCATGGCTTGTTGCTCTTGATGCAAAGCACGTTGTGCACCAAAGAGGTGACTCTTGGTGACGTAGGAGTTCATGTCGTCGTCGTGCTCAATGAAGAGTGGGTTTGTAGAACTACTTGGCCTATCCATCATTCCAAGACAAATGTGAGTGGTAGAAAGAGAATAACGAATACCAAATGTACCTTGACCGAAGTTGAAAGTGGATCGATGATCACTCCAATGTAGGACAAGGAAATAGCACAATTGGTACTAGCTCTTGTCGGTTTCTCACACCTACACAAGTAAAAGCTTATGGTGGAGCTTGGTTAGGATGGTAGCACAAAAAATTAATGCAATTGTAAGTGAGTGTCAATGATTCGCAAGATGCAATGTAACAAGTAGACCAAGCATATAAGGTACACGGGAACACACATGCAAAAACATTAGTGGGGTCGTGCAACCAAGGATGAGCCAAAATGTGGAATCCACAAAAATGCTCTTGTTGCACAACACTAGAGAGACGCTAGCATGATTGCACAATAGGCCGATACAAGAACTTATGCACAACCTATTTAGCAAAAATGCAACAACTTCTATCCCAAGTATGCTCTATGCAAGGTGTTTCTATGATATGATCCAAGATGATCTAGTATGACAATCTTAATGTTTTATGATGCTATGGTTCTTGCTTAAAAGCTCTTTGCTTATCTTTCCTTTTTGCTTAAAAGCTTGTGTGGCTCTTTGTTGTTTGAGCTCTTTGCTCATGCAATGCTTGACGAACCAAGATAGTAATTGTGTATGCAATGACAATGTTGTGACACAAGAGATGATACCAATATATGCACCAATGATGTGTGTATGCTATGGGAAGTATGATCACTAATGTGCACAAGTCTCATTGCCGGCAATACTCAAAGGCTAGTCTCGATGGGTAACCAACGCAAAGGAGTAAGGCTATGATGGCTATCAATGTAATGGCAAGAATGATATGTCCAATACCAAGACGAGATAACCGTTTCTTGCTTACGGTATGGTGTCAAAATGGTGGCACGAATACCAAGGTGTAGTCAAGGTTGTCGTTGTTGATGACGCGTCTGTGGCGAAGATGAGCGGCGGTGTTGTCGATGTCGAACCGTACCTAAATAGCCGAAACACAAAAGGATATGGTACCGCAACTCAAATTATCAAAGCTTGAAGTAGCAAACGTGTTGGAGTGCGAAACAGGTAAGCAATGTGGAGGTATGTGGAAGTGGGGATGGTGTATGGGTTGTGGGAGTGCGTATGCGGAAATTTGGGTCGGTGGTGGTGACTAAAACTGGAAAAAAAATCAGTTTCGTCAGGGAACTCCGGACGTCCGGTGGTGGAGCAGTCGTTCGGTCGTCGGACGTCCGGTGGCTAGCGGACGTCCGGTGCCTGGGCATTGTTCGGGCACGGAAGAACTGCACATGAGCGATGTGGATGATGTGAAATTCGTCGATTCCGAGCGATTTCGTGGATGGAAATGGTGGAGACAAGGGGGAAAAGCTAGATCCACTCAAAACAAAGCAAATCTACGGATCAAAACCAACAAAATTTCAACACACCAATAAATCAAAAAAAATTGGGGATATATTTGTGGGGAATTTCGAATTAGGACGAAAAACAACAAAAAGTAGGCTAGAAACACAATGGGGAGGCTCCGAAATCATGATCAACGTGGCTCATGATACCAAGATGTTGTAGGGTAGAACCCTATGTGGCTGATCTTTCACGAAAGGAGCGGATCCCGCGAAGAACATGAAGAACACGAGGGGAATCACGAGGGGAAACACGAGAGAATCACTCAAACCAACAAGAACAATCACACATGTGCTAGATCCTCGAAACACAAAGAGATACACGATCCAAATCCAACAAGGGACGATACAAAGGGTAGCTGATTCTTCTCCGCGAGGAGGTCTTGAATCCACAAGGGGATCTTCCCATAAAGGGGTCTTGAATCCAAGGTGGATCTTCTCTGAAGAGGGGCCGCGGTCTCTCTCAAGGAGTAGATCCAATATGGATGAGTGAAGCTCTATCTCACAAGTGAGCTAACACAACGCTAACCCTAGCTAGGAGGAATAGAAGGTCTATATATAGTCTAAGTGCAAATGGGGCGAAAGTAGGTGTACATGGGCCTCAGGCACGAAACTGGACACAGCCAGGTACCGGACATCCGCTAGGGGCTGTTCGTCCGGTGTCTCATGAGCGGCCGATCGTCCGGTCTCCTCCGGACGTCCGCTGGATCCGTTCTGTGATGGGGGTGCCGGACGTCGGGTAGCTTCGGACTTCCGCTGAGGTTGTCTCGGGTGCGGTCGCGCCGGTCGTCCGGTCAGGGCCGGACGTCCGCTCATTTGCCTCGGGTGCAGGGGCACCGGTCTTCCGGTCTGGACCAGACGTCCGCTCGCTGGGGCTCGGCTGATGCTCAAAGCGCCGGATGTCCAGTGGCTGGGACTTTTCCTGCAGCCCTTCTTCTTCGTCTCCATCTTCACGTCCATCATTCTCTTCTTCTTCTCCTTGCTCCTTAGCTTCTCCTTGATACCTGAGTATGCACAATGTGTCCATATGAGGTAGTAGCCATGTCTCATGTGCATCAAAGTGGAAATGTGAGAGGAGAGATGTCACCTCGGTTTCAAGAGCTCTTGCACGTGCTCGTGTCATGGGTCCGAGTGGTGTCGTAGGAGGGTCCATGGGGATGACCTTGGGATGCTCCGCATCAGACACAGTGAAGATTTTGAATGTGTTTCAAATAGAATGCACATGAGGAATTTGTGAACAGACTGGGTTGAGTGTAAAATAGAGGGGGGAGGGTCCGATCACATTCACTTAGCAGAAAAGGCAACTTGAGGAAATAGCAATAAGTGAATGCTGTAGAGGACTAAAACTCAAATATATATATAGTCAATGAAGAACACAGTCGGAAAGAGCGAAGACAATGCATAGTTGAAGAATTTGAACAACCAAGGAATTTCAAAACTGAAGAAATACTTAAATTGAAGATTTTCAACTTTTGTTGGTGGCGTGACCTACCGTATAAGAATGATGATTTTAGACGCCACGTACAATTGTCGTCGGGCTCTCAGAATCAAATTCTTCATTAATTTCTTCATACTTAGAGGGTTAGTCTTCATTGATTCAAGAAAAACGTTACTTGATGTGTTTCACATCTAAGTCACAAATTTTGCATAGGTGTTAGGATGTGTGTCCTTTTCAAAGGACATGAAGATTCTAAGATATTTAGCTCACACCACAACTTGCTAAATCTCTTCTCATCCAAGGGCTTTGTGAAGATATATGCTAGCCGTTCTTCAGTCTTCACGTGCTCGATGGAGATATTGCCCTTCAACACATGATCACGCAGAAAATGATGATGAATCTGAATGTGCTTTGTCTTCGAGTGCTGAAGTGGGTTATGACCAATCTTGATGGCACTCTCATTGTCACAGTAGCGAGGCACAATCTTCACATTGATGTCGTAGTCCTTGAGGGTTTGCTTCATCCATAGCAATTGAGCACAGCACGAACCAGTAGCAATGTACTCAGCTTCAGCAATAGAGAGTGATACACAGTTCTGTTTCTTCGAGGACCAACATACCAAGGATCGTCGGAGGAAATGGCATGTGCCTGATGTTGACTTGTGGTCCATACGATCACCAGCATAGTCAAAGTCTGAATATCCAATGAGATCAAAAGCCGAGCCCTTAGGATACCATAATCCAAGTGTTGGAGTGTGAGCTAGATATCGAAGAATATGCTTCACAGCCTTATGGTGTGATTCCTTTAGTGTAGCTTGAAAACAGGCACACATGCAAACACTAAGCATAATATCTAGCCTAGATGCACATAAATACAATAAAGAGCCAATCGTGGAATGGTATACCTTTTGATCGAAGTCAATACCATTTTCATCAGTGCATAGATGTCCATTTGCGGGCATAGGGATTTTGACTCCTTTGCAATCTTGCATGCCAAATTTCCTCAATACATCCTTGAGGTATCTCTCCTGAGATATGAAGATGTTGTTGCGCTGTTGACGTATCTAAAGACCTAAGAAGAATTTAAATTCTCCCATCATAGACATTTGATATTCTTCACTCATCATATAGGCAAATTCATCACTGTAACATTGGTTAGTACAACCAAAGATGATATCATCAACATATATTTGGCACACGAATAATTCACCATCATAGGTTTTGGTGAAAAGAGTTGGGTCAAGTGAACCTGGTTTGAAGCCTTTCTTCATGAGGAAGTCCTTCAAGGTATCATACCACGCCCGAGGGGCCTGCTTGAGGCCATAGAGGGCCTTATTGAGTATGTAGACTTTGTCAGGATGCTTTGGATCTTCAAAACCCGGGGGTTGAGCAACATATACTTCTTCCTCAAGCTTACCATTGAGGAATGCACTTTTCACATCCATTTGATATAAGATGATATTGTGATGGTTAGCATAAGCAAGTAATATGCGAATAGCCTCAAGTCTAGCAACAGGTGCAAAAGTTTCATCGAAGTCAATTTCTTCAACCTGTGTGTAGCCTTGAGCTACCAGTCGTGCCTTATTCCTCACCACAAGGCCATTTTCATCTTGCTTGTTGTGGTAGATCCATTTGGTGCCGATGATATTGTGCTTGCGTGGGTCTGGTCGCTTGACAAGTTCCCGCACATTATTGAGCTCGAACTGATGTAATTCCTCTTCCATCGCTTGAATCCACTCAGGCTCCAGAAATGCTTTGTCGGTGTCGAAACCGGCGGATCTCGGGTAGGGGGTCCCGAACTGTGTGTCTAAGGCGGATGGTAACAGGAGGCAGGGGACACAATGTTTACCCAGGTTCGGGCCCTCTTGATGGAGGTAATACCCTACGTCCTGCTGGATTGATATTGATGATATGAGTATTACAAGAGTTGATCTACCACGAGATCGTAGAGACTAAACCCTAGAAGCTAGCCTATGGTATGATTGTATGTTGTCCTACGGACTAAACCCTCCGGTTTATATAGACACCTGAGGGGGCTAGGGTTACACAGAGTCGGTTACAAGGGAGGAGATGTACATATCCGTATTGCCAAGCTTGCCTTCCACGCCAAGGAAAGTCCCATCCGGACACGGGATGAAGTCTTCAATCTTGTATCTTCATAGTCCAATAGTCCGGCTAAAGGATATAGTCCGGTTGTCCGGAGACCCCCTAATCCAGGACTCCCTCAGTAGCCCCTGAACCAGGCTTCAATGACGATGAGTCCGGCACGCAGTTTCGTCTTCGGCATTGCAAGGCGGGTTCCTCCTCCGAATATTCCATGGAAGATTTTGAGCACAAGGATAGTGTCCGGCTCTGCAAAACAAGTTCCACATACCACCGTAGAGAGAATAATATTTCCACAAATCTAATCTCCTGACACGTTTTGACAGCATAACATCATGCCATGGCCCGGTCTTTATTCGAACCGTTTTTTCTCAATCAGCGCTGCACATATTGCGAGGCGGTTTTCTTGACACGTCTTGTCAAAGCAGAGATCGTGTCCCCCTTATTACGGGATTCTCATCAATACGGATGTGGGTAACCCAATCGTGCCTATCAGTATGACTCCTCGATTTTAGGCAAGTCCCAAACAGCCATGAGGAGGACGCTTGATATTCATCCTCTTTATAAAGAGGCCAGGGCCTGTCCCTTTTTTCCTCTTGTGCTCAATCGAATCCTTCCCCCGCCTCGAGTTCCAACACCCACACCTCAGGTCAGGCGCTTTGGACCTTCAACCATGTCCAGATCCAACCTCTAAGGTTGGTGGATGCCCTCCTCTATCACAGAGGAGGGCATCAAGAAGCTGAGAGAGGCCAGGTATCTGACCGCCGAAATCTCGCACAGGTTGCCTACCCGAGGGCAGGTCATCCCTACTCCCAAACCCAATGAGAGTATTGTGTTCATCTCTCACTTCCTCCAAGGGCTAGGCCTCGCTCTGGATCCCTTTGTTAGGGGGCTCATGTTCTATTATGGGCTGGATTTCCATGATCTGGCCCCGGATTCCCTCCTTCACATCTTGTCGTCCATCGTCGTGTGTGAGGCCTTCCTCCGCATTACCCCACACTTCAGCCCGTGGCTCAAGACTTTCAATGTGAAGCCGAAGATGACCGAGGGGCGGCACGCAGAGTGCGGAGATGCCGTAATAAGGCAAAGCGATGATGCTCCATGGCCAGAGGGTTCCTTCCCACAGGTGTCCAGTTTGTGGCAGCGGGAGTGGTTTTATATCACAGCTCCCCGAAGTGCCAAGTAGGTAGCCGCCCCTGCCTTTTGCCTGGGCCCCTCACCACAACTAACGTCATGGATCAGCAAGGGGCTGAACTGGGGGCCGGCAAATGATGTGCCGATATTGCAGAGTCGCATCCGAGATCTCCTTGAGAGAGATGTCAGCCTGGTCATGGTAATGCAAGTCATGCTAGTTCGTCGACCCCTCCGTATGTGGGTATTCAACCCGAAAGGACCGCGAACTATTCGGCACTTCCTCGGCATGATGCTCGAAGAGATGTACAAATTGTTCTTCGGACCCCAAATAGAGTGTCCGGACACCACCGAGGATGCGGGTCTGAGCTGTAATCGCCCGATACCCAAGTAAGTAATCCCATGGCCGAACATGTTGTCTTTCTATTTATCATAACATCATTATGAAAAGTCGCTCTTTGACTAGGACTAGATAACAAAGGCGAAGATGATCAGGTGTTCGACCCCTCCTCCCGAAGGCTTGGCCAATCCAGTATTAGACAGAATGCTCGAGCCGGCGCCTTATCAGGCGCCCTCAAAGGAAGATAAAGGGGGGAACAAAGAGGCTGAAAGCGGGCCTCACTCACTATTTGTCCAAACTGGGGAAGTTAGCGCCTATGAGAAGGAGGATAGCCAGGGAGAAGAATCTGAAATTCCCTCTCCCCAAGGAAGGAAGAGGACCGCCTCGGAAGACTCGGAAACAAATGTTTCCAAACGGGGGAAGAAATCTTCGCCAGAGGGTCCTGCCTCGGAGGGTATCCATGCCGCACAGTGTCCGCAAGGGGATCAGCCCTCTACCGAGCTGTAAGTGAAAAGGTACTTAATAGTAAAAATATCTTACATTACTTCTGAAGATAATAACCGAAGTATATATCTTGCAGTTCAGATCGTAGCCCTTCTCGACAGAGTTCGTCTTCAGGGGATCTTCTTCCGGAGATGATGGAGAGCGAAACACCTCCCCCTGCCACCCCGCCTCCTGAGGCGGGCGACCCTGAAGTGTCGTCGCAGAGGGTTTCTCCTGATCTGCCAAGGCCAGAGGGTAATCCTTTGGCCACCTGAAGTCCTCAGTATTCGGCTCCTAAAGAGAGCAACAGAAAGAGTCCAGAACCGTACAGTGTGCGGTCGGACGCACTGAAGAATCTTCTGGAGCAAGCGGCCATCTCAGAAGCGCATCGTACGCTAATGGGTACGGTGATTGAAAGGATTTCATCCGCCGAAAGCGGGTTGCATGAAGCTTTTATGAGTCTACTAAAAGGCTTTGAGGTACGTGAAATAGTGTATGTTTTTGGCAGTATCGCACATGTTAGGTGTGCCCTATGCAGATAGTAGCCCTTGAGACTCTGGTTGCCGTCGAAAACGGCGGCAAATAGAGGATCATATTCCCAGGTAATAACCAAACCGCCTTTAGGTGCAGGTGGCTGAAGGTCCGGTGGCTAGCTGGACTGATGAGTTTGCGGAGCTAAAGCGGCAGCTTGATGCGGCAGATGCCGACATCATGCTTGTCAACAAGCGGCTTGATGAGGCACAGGGTAAGTGATTTCTCTGGTGATAAACACATAGTAAGAGGAGCATGATGCCAGTATCTTTAATATGGTGTGACTACAGATGGAGCTACCACCGTGGAGACCCTTCGGGCAGAACTTGCCCGAGCCAAGGAACAAGCAAGGAATAGCGATGCGGCCGCTCTAAAGGCGGTCGAAGAGCTGAGGGCCGAACGGGCCGCGCATTGCCAGAGCAAGGAAAGAATAGCCAAGATGGCCGTTGAGTTGAAAGATGCCGCTGACCGTTACCAGCTTCTTGAAAAAGAAAGCCGAGCGAAGGCGACGGACCTGGAGAAGGCCATGGTAGCAGCCAAGGAAGCCCGCTCCAAAATCAGAGCGATGAAGGAGGAGCTGCGTCAAGCTGCAGATATCGCGGCTGGGAAGCCCTTTTTGTTGCGGACTAAGTTCGGAGATCTGAAGTATGCTCCTCTTGATCAACTATGGAGTTCTGCAGACACATACGTGGATTTGGCAGCAAGTGCTGCTGATGTGGCCGAGTTTTTTAAGGATCAAAAAGATCGTGAAGTGGAAAAGCTATTCTGGTCACAGTTCCATGCTCCAGTGCGTCCGCTGATGTTGAATGAGCGAATGGCTGAGTGGGTCGAGCTCCATAGGTTGTCCGGACTTTCCATGAGGTCTGTTGTGGATCATCTGTGGCCGGAAGGACCAAGGACGAATAGTTACTTTAGTTTAGTGCAACAATTCCTTGGTGTTGTGCCGCACATCGACGCTATGAAGAGGTCGGCGTGCATAGAGGGTGCGCGGATGGCATTTGCCCATGTCAAGACATACTGGGCAGAGATGGAGGCCACCACTATTGCAACACAGGGTTCGGCCGTAGGCCGAGTAGCTGCCGATCACTACTTTGAAGAAGTCCTTGAAGGCGCTCGTTCGATAGAGGCTCAGTGCTCGAAGAATATTATGTTCTAGTGACATGTATTCCCATGGTAAAAACAATGTTTTATTTGATTTATAAAGGTTGTGTTTCTAATTTTGCCTGAAAGTATTGTGATGCCTCCTGTGCGGCTATTTATGTATATATGTATATAACCTGAAAGATTGCAGTCGTCGGCTTTGGCCCCCACACATATAATGCGGGGGTGTTCGCAAAAAACGCGTATTCACACTTGATCCAACATCTTGGTCCATGAAGGAGGTGGTAGCGCAATGAACGAGGCAATCAGACTATATTGCTTTAACACTTTCACTTAGCCATAGGAGTCTGACGGTGGGACTACTATATAGCCCCTGGTACTTCCGCGCTCGTCCGAATACGGGGCGCCTATGTACATGACCGGGAAACGACCCTTCGCTAATGCGGAGGAATCCCGAAGATTCCGCTAAGTCATCGAGTGGTTGACCAGTCTCGCACTTTATCATGACAGTTAGTTTTCAGCTTTCTCTACTAAGGTGCTCATCCGGATGAACCAGGGCACAATCGCAGTAGTTCTCCCGGTGCCACCTTAGCCGATAGAGCGAAACGTAAGGTAGCAAAACACGAGAGCCGGGCAAACCCAACATTTGACCAAAGACATGATTCGGAGCTGATGCATATAAGGCCAAACTCGCGACGCTAAACACTCCCTAAGGTATTCGGTCTTTATAATATATGCCGGGCTGAACAATGCCCTTAATAATAAACCCCAAGTGTCCAGGTACATGCAATATCCTGACGTGGCCACATGCCAATAACGTCAGCATCCTTCTCGGTTGTATTGAGTATCCGGAGGATGTGAACAACAAGAGACCGTAAAAAAGGTTTACGCGGGGTCTTAATCTGAAAAGAAACCTTTGAGCGGGTCCCTGCTGCATGTCTGCGCCTGTGTCTCTGTTGTGCCGTGTCCTGGACGGGTATAGCATGATTGTCATCTATAAAAAAGAAGAACTTAGGTGAAAGTTGCCGTTCCAGAAAATTGGTTATTATCAATAAACCATTGAAATTCAAGGTAAGTCAAGTTGAGCCGAACTAGCCCTGATTACACGCGGGAAGCCCCTGGTACCGTCGAGGAGGGTTTAACCATCAGACCAATCTCATGTATATGTAGTGTTGCGCTGGACTCGTCTAACCGTGTCTGTGGTTTTGATGACCTGTCATTTATTCTGGTTGGTGAGGCCGTCTAGTGCTCGACTGTTAAGGCCGCCGGACATTCTTCCGCGCGTAGAGAACGCTCAATATTTCCACTAACTGTGATGGTGTCGCGTGGACCAGGCATCTTAAGCTTGAGAGAAGCGTAATGCGGTGCTGCATTAAAACGAGCGAAAGTCGCTCTTCCGAGTAGTGCTTGATAGCCACTTTGGAATGGAGCGATGTAGAAAGTTAACTTTTCGCTTCGGAAGTTGTCGGGAGAACCGAAAACAACCTCTAGTAATAGAGAGCCGTACAGCGGGCCTCTGGGCCTGGTATTACTCCCTTGAAGGTAGTATTACTATGGCTTATTTTTGTCGGGTCTATCCCCATTTTGCGGACTATGTCCTGATATATCAGATTTAGACCACTGCCGCCGTCCATAAGGACTCGTGTGAGGTGGTATCCGTTTATTATTGGGTCTAACACCAAGGCAGCCAGTCCTTCATGTCGGATGTTTGTCGCGTGATCCCCGTGATCAAAAGTGATCAGGCAAGCCAACTAGGGGTTGAACTTAGGGGTGCTGGGCTCTATGGCACGTATGTCTCGGAGTGCATGTGTGCTTATCCTCTTCGTCACATGGATCATGTTTACTGTTTTAACCTCTGGTGGGAATTTTTTCTGTCCTCCAGTGCTTTACTACCGAGGTTCGTCCTCGTCTTCGCTTGGTGTCTCCCCCCCTTGTGTTCGGCGTTTAGCTTACCGACCTGCTTGAAGACCCAACATTCTCTGTGGGTGTGATTTGCAAGTTTGTCCGGGGTGCCATGGATCTGACATAGTTTGTTGAGAATCTTGTTTAGGCTAGACGGTCCATCTCTGCTGCCTTTGAAAGGCTTTTTCTGCTTACCTGGTCGAGAGCCCCTGAATCCGGCGTTGACCACCGTATTATCTGGGCTGACTTCTTTATTTGGACGCTTGTTTTTACTGCGTCGTGGTTTTACATTACCATCCCTGACTTCGGATGTGCTTGGGTCGCTGGTGCTACTGCGGGCTAACCAGCTATCTTCGCCCGTGCAGAAGCGGGTCATGAGGCTTGTCAGGGCTGCCATTGTTCTCGGTTTTTCTTGGCCGAGGTGTCTGGCGAGCCATTCGTCTCGGACGCTGTGCTTGAAAGCTGCTAAGGCTTCGGCGTCCGAACAGTCGATGATTTGGTTCTTCTTAGTGAGTAACCTGTTCCAAAGCTTTCGGGCTGACTCTCGACGCTGTTGAATTATATGACTTAAATCGTCTGCATCCGGAGGTCAGACATAGGTCCCTTGAAAATTAGCCTGAAAAGCGTCCTCGAGCTCCCCCAACTTCCAATTGAGTTTTTGGGGAGGCTTTTCAGCCAGTGCCGAGCTGATCCTTTAAGCTTGAGGGGCAAGTATTTGACGGCATGGAGAGCATCTCCACGAGCCATATGGATGTGGAGGATAAAGTCCTCAATCCAGACCCTAGGGTCTGTGGTCCCGTCATACGCCTCTATGTTCACTGGTTTGAATCCTTCTGGGAATTCGTGATCCAGCACCTCATCGGTGAAACATAGGGGGTGTGCGGCACCCTTGTATTTGCATGTATCATGGCGTTCGGACAGTAGTATTCGATTTTGATTTTGTGTCGGAGCGCGCTTCCTAGATCCATAGATGGATCTGGTCATACTGGATTTTTGCCGCAAGTCCTCGCGTAGATCGTGTGTTGACTTATGTGCGACATTGTTAGCCGCTCTATCGCGGTCACACGATGGTTGATCCGGCCGGTTGGCCATTTTATTTTTCGGCTGTATGGGCTCTAAGGCCTCATCGTTGAATTCGGGTAATAGCTTATGCTTTGGATAGCTCTTTGTGTGGTAACCTCCACCATACTTTTCTTCGTTGTCGAGCACTTTGTTCCACCTGCTGTTGAGCGTATTTTGTTCGGCCTTAAGCCTTTGCTTCTGCTTCTTCAGACTCCTCGTTGTGGCAATAAGCCTTATGCGGAGGTTCTCTTGCTCCAAGTTCGTTTCCGGGATGATGTGTGCATCTTCGTCCGGACTGTTTTCCTCCCCAGAGGGGGTTTGATGAGGTTTATCATCGGCATCGCCGTGTTCGGCCATCGGATCCGTACTGTGTTTGCCATTTGCAGCTTCATCGTGCTCTGCCGTTGGGGCAATGTGGTCGTCGTTTCCTCTGGAGTCGACTGGAGTGTTATTTTCTCTTGCGCTGTTATCGCTGTTTTTGCCGAGGCGGGATTTGGAGCGGCGGCTGCGCTGACGCTTTGTTTGCTTCTTGGATGGGTCATCCTCCGCTGTCTCCTCCCGTTCCTCGTCATCGTTTTCTTTGGGTGTATCCACCATGTATATGTCATGTGGTGAAGTGGCTGTCCAGTGCCCTATGGGAACTAGTTCTTGTTCCTCTCCTGCATCATCGTCCATGCCGTCGATGTTTGCGGAGTCGAGATCAAGCATGTTGGTTAAATCGTTGACAGAGGCTACTAAGTGGGTGGTGGGTTGGCAGCGAATTTCTTCGTCGTCCGCATCCCATTCTAGCCGAACATAGTTTGGCCAAGGTTCTCCTGACAAGGAGAGAGACTTTAATCAATTTAGCACATCGCCGAAAGGCGAGTGCTGAAACATATCTGCGGAGTTGAACTCCATGATCGGCGCCCAAACGGATTCGATAGGCATGGATGCAGGCGGCTCGGAGTCCATGGCCGGAGACAAATCCAGTGGTTTGGCAACACGGCTCTCGTAAGGGTTGAAGTCAGTATCCTGCTCCATCGCCACTGAGAGTGTGGCCTCCATGGCGGGGTCCATTCCTCCATCGTCGGATGGCGCAATTTGCTCCGGATTGAAGGCCGGAATAGTTGCAGATGCGATCTTCCGAACACCGTCCGATGGCAGACTTACGTCATGCTCGTCGTGATTGTGCGGCGCACCTGACATGGGCTCGAATCCGTCGAAGATCAAGTCTCCGCGGATGTCGGCAGTGTAGTTTAAGTTTCGAACCTGACCTGATGGCCAGGGGCGTAGCTCTCGATCTGCTCCAGATGGCCAAGCGAATTGGCCCACAGTGTGAAGCCACCAAATACGAAGATCTGTCCCGAGAGTAAAACCTCACCCTGGACCGCATCGTTACCGATAATCGAAGGGGCCATAGAGCCTTATGGTGACGGCACAGTGGAACTCTCAATGAAAGCACCAATGTCGGTGTCAAAACCGGCAGATCTCGGGTAGGGGGTCCCAAACTGTGCGTCTAAGGCGGATGGTAACAGGATGCAGGGGACATGATGTTTACCCAGGTTCGGGCCCTCTTGATGGAGGTAATACCCTATGTCATGCTTGATTGATATTGATGATATGAGTATTACAAGAGTTGATCTACCATGACATCATAGAGGCTAAACCCTAGAAGCTAGCCTATGGTATGATTGTATGTTGTCCTACGGACTAAACCCTTCGGTTTATATAGACACCGGAGGAGGCTAGGGTTACATAGAGTCGGTTACAAGGGAGGAGATCTACATATCTGTATTGCCAAGCTTGCCTTCCATGCCAAGGAAAGTCCCATCCGGACACGGGACGAAGTCTTCAATCTTGTATCTTCATAGTCCAACAGTCCGGCTAAAGGATATAGACCGGCTGTCCAGAGATCCCCTAATCCAGGACTCCCTCATGCTTCATCTACCTTAGTGGGCTCTGTGATAAAGACGAAAACAACGTGCCCACAAAAGTTAGACAAATGTGAAGCTTTTGAGCGTGTGAGAGGACCTGCTGCATTGATGTTGCTGATGATTTTCTCAATCTGCACTTCATTTGCGACGCGAGGATGTGCTGGTTGACGACAAGGAATTTGCTCAGCATTATCTTCAGAGCCATTTTCTTCAGATGCACCAGCATGATGTTCTTCGCGATCAGGAATGACTTCTTCAGCATATTCTTCAGTAGGAATGACATCCTTAGTAGCTTCGAACTTGATGGATTCCTCAGGTGGTATTTCATCTAGCACAGGAGGTAGGTGCTCTCTTTGCGAGCCATTAGTTTCATCGAACCACACATCTACAGTTTCAACAACCTTGTGGTGATAGGTGTTGAAGACTGTGTAGGTGTGCGAGTCCTTTCCATAACCAAGCATAAAACCTTCATGTGCTTTCTGTGCAAATTTAGAACCGTGATGAGGATCTCTAATCCAACATTTAGCATCGAAGACTTTGAAATAACTCACATTGGGCTTCTTGTCAGTGAGGAGTTCATATGAGGTCTTTCTGAAGAATTTGTGAAGATATACCCTGTTGATGATGTGGCACACAGTATCAATTGCCTCAAGCCAGAAGCAAGGAGGCGTCTTGTATTCATTAAGCATAGTGCGAGCCATCTCAACAAGAGTCCGATTCTTGCGCTCCATGATGCCATTCTGCTGAGGAGTATAAGGAGCAGATAACTCGTAAGTAATACCAAGTTCATCAAGATAGTCATCAAGACCAGTATTCTTGAACTCAGTTCCATTGTCACTTCTGATGTGCTTGATCTTCACACCAAAGTTGGTTGAAGCCCTCGAGGAAAATCGTTTGAAGACTTCCTGCACTTCAGTTTTGTAAGTGATGATATGCACCCACGTGTAACGAGAATAGTCATAAACTATGACGAAGCCATATAAAGATGCAGCATTAGTAAATGTAGCATAGTGAGTAGGGCCAAAGAGATCCATGTGAAGCAATTCAAATGGACGAGTGGTAGTCATGATGGTCTTTGAGGAATGCTTGGCCTTGGTCATCTTTCTAGCTTCACAAGCTCCACATAGATGGTCCTTCAGGAATTTGACACCCTCAATGCCAATGACATGCTTCTTCTTCATGAGTGTGTGCAAATTCCTCATGCCAGCATGAGCAAGTCGTCGATGCCATAGCCAACCTTCTGAAGCTTTTGCAAGTAGACATGTAGTCGATTGTGGTCCTATAGAGAAATCAACAATATACAATTCTCCTCTCCTAAAGCCTTCGAAGACTTTGGAATTGCCAGCTTCCATGATCACAACATAACAATACTTTCCAAAGACAACAACCATATCAAGATCACAAAGCATTGAGACAGACATGAGGTTGAACCCTAATTACTCGACAAGCATGACTTTGTCCATGTGTCGATCCTTTGAGATTGCAACCTTACCTAGACGCAATACCTTGCTTTTGCCTTTGTCGGCGTAAGTGATATGCTTCAGATGCGAGGGAGTTAAAGCAGTGTCCATCAATAAGTTCCTATCACCAGTCATGTGATTTGTATATCCACTATTGAGGACACACTCAGCGGCTTTGGGTTGATCATCCTGCAGAGGAATTAGTGCAACTTACAAACTCATATACTTCATCAGTGAAGAACATGACATCAATTTCATCAGATCAATTTCATCAAGGAAGAGAGTAGGTAAAACAGTATGAGGACGAGAGAAATGAAGGTTCATTTATTCATGATTAGCTTGCACCCTTCCAAGCATATTCCGGTCTCCAGAAAATTCTTCAGACGTTTAAGTTCGTCTAGAGACCTGACCCTGCATAAGAGATTAGTTCTTTTTCTTCACCACCCACATCTGGAGGGGTGGCAAAGAGTTCATCATTCTGCGAGCTCCATAAGAGAAAGGTGGCATTGAAGCCAATCCACTTCGTTTCACATAAGAGGGGTTAGAGTAAGCATATGAATAAGCAGGGAAATTCTTCGAGGACTTATGAACATAATGATTTGAAGAATAATGCACATATTCATAGCCCTTGGTCTTTCCCTGCGAAACAAAAGTGTTAGCACGATGATGTTCATGTGAGAACTTTGATCCAGATGAGGAATTTGATCCATATGAGGACTTGGATCCATATGAAGAATTTGATCTGGGGTTCCTATTCTTTACAGGTGGTGTCCTGATGACATTCACCTGAAGACTTTCAAGGCACCTTTTGGGAACCCAGATTTCCTTCATAGGGGGACCGTTCCTGAAGTTAGTGCCAACATATCTAGCAAATACTTCACCATTCTGATTTTTGAACAGTTTATAATTGGAGTCAAATGACTCGTCAGAAGAATATGAAGATTCACATGTAAAGCTAGATAAGGTAGATGGATCCATTGAAGGTCCCTTTGCAACAACCCATGAGGTTTTGGGATACTGCTCAGGTTTCCAGTAGCTCCCATTAGCATTGAGTTTCCTCTCGAAGGCAATACCCTCTTTCCTAGGGTTCCTGTTGAGGATCTGCTTTTTAAGCACATCACAAAGTGTCTGATGCCCTTTGAGGATTTTGTACATGCCTGTCACATACAATTCCTTCAGCCCTGCATGGTCCGTGATACTAACAGCATCCTCAGATGAGGAATTAGTGATAGCAGAGATAGTTGAAGAATTTGCAGCAGTAGAAGCATTTGAACTTTCAGGTGAAGAATTAGCAGATTGACATTCAATGCATTTCAAACATGATGAATTCAACTTGAGCGGAACTGATCTGTTGAGCAAGCAATGAATCATGTTCCTTCTGAAGATCTTCATAACTCACCCTTAGCTGCTCAAGATCTTGCTTTCTTTGAAGAAATTACTAAGAAAGCTTCTCATGATCATATAAGAGAGTGTTATGATGACTTTGAAGATTATCAAACTTAGTCTGAAGTCTCTGAAGACTTTCAGCCAAAGCTTTAGAATGATCCATTTCTTCACCCAACATATCATCGCTCTCATCTAGCATGTTTTGAACCTTTTCCAAAGCTCTTTGTTGTTTAGTGGTGAGGGAAGCAAGTTTGATATAGCTAGGTCCAAATTCATCACCAGATTCATCATCACTGGACTCAGATAGGTAGAATTCAGTTACCTTGGCACCCTTTGCCATAAGGCATGGTGAACAGGATGATGATTCCGGATCAAAAGTCATAGCCTTGCGCGATTCCATGAAATCCTCAAACCAGGGATCATGATGAGTTCGATGACCTTCATAGACCTCAGAGAGTCGGTCCTAGACGAGCTTCGCATGGCTGAGATGCATAATGTTCCTGAATTGATTTTGGGACAAGCTGGAGCAGATGATGACCTTCGCCGTGAGGTTAAATAGAGTGTACTTGCGAATATCATCAGCCTCCGCCATCTTGCAGAGATCGGTAAGACAAATCTCAGTGACGGTCCATAGTTCGTTGTTCATTGCCATGAGGTGCTTCTTCATCATGGCCTTCCACTTGGGATAATCATGACCATCAAAGATGGGCATGTCACTGTCTTCATTCCTGTAGTCGACATAACTAAAACTCTAGGCGGTTAAACCAAAATCACATAGAACAAGGGAGTACCTTGCTCTGGTACCAATTGACAGTGCGTTAAGTCGACTAGAGGGGGGTGAATAGGTGATTTTTACAAATTCGTCATTGAGGAATTTCAGGGTGAAGAAATTCCTAAGTCACGAACGACTAGCAACGGAATAAGTACTCATGTGTAAACATAATAGAACAAAAGCACAGTCATCATGATGAAATGAAAACAAGTACAGAATACAGAAAGCGTAAGCACATGATTAGTAGGTTGAAGACAAACTGACTGAAGATATTGAACTGAGGAAATTGAGAAAGTCTTCAGTCGAAGTCTTCAAATAGTAGCGATTAAGTACACAACACAGTAATGAGGAAATGAAAGGGTTGAGGAAATAGAACCAGTTAGCTCGGTGAAGACAATGATTTGGTAGAGCAGTTCCAACTGCTGTGACAGTTGTACGTCTGGTTGGAGCGGCTAGGTATTTAAACTCAAGGACACACAGTCCTCACCATATTCTCCTTGAGCTAAGGTCACACAGACCTCGCCCAATCACTCGTGGTAAGTCTTCAGGTGACTTCTAAAACTTCACAAACTTGGTCACCCAGCGATCCACAATTTCCTCTTGGATGCTCTAGACCATGACGCCTAACCATCTGGAGGATGCACAGTCCTCAAAGGTAACAAGCCTTGGTTCCACACAGGAACAATCTCTTCAGTGATTCTCAATGACTTTGGGTTTGTAGGTGTTTGGTTTGGGGTTTTGGGTTTTTCCTCACTTGATGATTTTCGCTCAAAGTTCTCGGAGGATGGGATGCTCTCAATGACAAGTGTCAGTTTCTCACGGAGCAGCCAACCAGCTAGTTGTTGTAGGGGGCAGCTATTTATAGCCTAGGGAGCAACCCGACATGATAAGACATAAATGCCCTTCAATGATATGACCATTAGGTGGATAAGATATTTTGGGACAGCTGGCACATAGCACAGCAACGGTCGGAAATTTGAGGTTCAAATTCCTCAGGGCGATCATGTTCCTCACTTGTAGGCAATCCACACTGGCGAATTCCTAACTCCTCAGTCAGAACAAATTTCTCAGAGACCAGAAGAACTTCGTCACTGTTACTGAAGAAATTGACTGAAGTGTATGAGATTTCCAATGGATTCACTCGAAGGGATTGGTAGGTGTAGGATTTTGAGTTGAGCATCACATGGAAACTTTTCCTTAGTTTTACCTCGACCCTCTTTAATAGTACGGTGTTTCCTATGACTCAATAAAGAGAAAATGAAACTATGAAAACAAAAGTCTTCACACTTCATGTTCCTCCCATCAATACCAAGTCTTCAGGATCACACTAATTTCTTCACTTTCAAAGTCTTCAGAAAACCAATGTCTTCAGTTGAAGATATTCATTTTTAGGGGTCGACTTTCTCTGTAGATATCAAACTCCTCATAGACTTATAGACCTGTGTACACTGACAAACACATTAGTCCCTTAACCTATAAGTCTTCAATACACCAAAATCACTAAGGGGCACTAGATGCACTTACATTTTTTAATCTTAAATCTATGGGCAGTAGCCAAATTTTAGTTCAAATAATGTAATCCTTCGAGTCCGTGTCAGTGTTCTATAAAGTTTGTACTTGTATTATCAACATATTAATGAAAAATATGAACCTTTCTGGGAACTCGTGCATGTATATGTCCATGCAGAGGTGGAATGCCTCTCTATTTTTAAATAAATGAGTTCTCCTCGGCAGGCTATCCTACTGGTACCCTTCCATCCGCCGGAGAACTGAGCCTACCAGGACACTGCGACCATCCTAGTGGAAGCAACGTTCGAGTCCAGGGATGGGAGCACCTAAGTTTAGAAGAGTGGCTAGGTTTTCTAATGCACAAGTTTAATCCTACAGAACACTTACAGAAAAGAAGCGGAACTTATCTGTTTGGCTTGCCGGAGATCACAGTGCTGGTTCATCTTCCCAACTCACGATAGAGGTCAAGCTCACGGTAGGAACCTACAACCTCACATAGATGGAAAATGATGCAAGACACAACCCTATCTATATGCATATGCAAATGCT
This sequence comes from Triticum aestivum, assembly GCF_018294505.1. Lineage (NCBI taxonomy): Eukaryota > Viridiplantae > Streptophyta > Magnoliopsida > Poales > Poaceae > Triticum > Triticum aestivum. The sequence goes on from NC_057803.1 coordinate 314,983,073, forward strand.
TATGAAATGCTTATGCAATGCTCTTGGAATGCTTATGCATGCATGCAACTTGATCGGGGCCCCCCTAGCACTTTTTTATTTCTATGTTGCTTAGGGTCATCACCAAACTTTGTACAAGGGGTTACATGCAAGTGAGGCAAGGCCTATACAAAAGGGTGACTGCCCGACAGCCGCACCTTACGGTTAGAACTTGCAGAGATGCTCAATGTTCCATGAGTTTTGCAATTGAATGCCATCTTCGGTCTCCAGACGGACTGCGCCAGGTCTGGCGACTCGAACTACCCGGTAAGGGCCTTCCCACTTCGGTGTCAACTTGTTTGTACCCTTGGCGGACTGAACACGCCTAAGGACAAGGTCGCCTTACTCAAAACACCGGGCATGAACGCCGCGGCTGTGATAGCGACGTAGGGCTTGCTGATAGCATGCAGCACGCGTAGCAGCCCGGAGACGCTTCTCCTCAAGTAGCACAACGTCGTCACGCCGGTGCTGATCTTGCGCTACTTCATCGTAGGCAAAAACTTGAGGTGACCCATAAATGAGTTCCATGTGGATAACTGCTTCTGCCTCATAGACTAGGGAGAAGGGAGTCTGCCCAGTAGCTCGATTTGGTGTCGTTCGGAGGGACCAGAGAACTACCGGTAGCTCATCGATCCACCGCCCGCCGTTCTTCTGCAGCATATAAAAGGTTCTTGTCTTGAGTTCTCGTAGGACTTCAGCATTCGCCCTCTCAGCTTGACCGTTGCTCTTGGGATGTGCGATAGAGGCAAATGAGATCTTGCTTCCGAGGGCATGAACATATTGCATGAAGGCACGACTCGTGAACTGGGTGCCTTGTCGGTAATGATCCTTGCCGGGACTCCAAAATGACACACCAATTCTTTCAAGAACTTGATATGTGACTGAGCAGTTACCTTTCTCACGGCAGCTACTTCCGGCCACTTTGTAAACTTGTTGATAGCAACAAACAAGAATTCAAAGCCCCCGGCAGCTCAGGGGAAAGGGTCGAGGGTATCGAGCCCCCAGACCGAAAATGGCCATGACAAAGGGACTGTTTGAAGAGCTTGGGCAGGCAGGTGGATATTCTTGGAATGGAACTAGGAGGCTTCACATTTGGTGACTATCTCAACCGCATCTTGGAGGGTGTGGGCCAATACAATCCTTGTCGGAATGCTTTCCCAACCAATGCCCTTGATCCAATGTGGGAGCCGCAGATGCCTTTGTGTATCTCAGCCTGCAGTTCCTTTCCATCTTCCCGGTAGATGCACTTCAATTTCACACCATTGGGCCTCCTTCTATATAGAGTGTCATCGACAAGCTGACACATATTGTCCCTCTGGGCTACTCTTTTAGCCTCATCTTGGTCATCGGGAAGTTCTCCTGTTTGGAGAAAGTGGACTATGTGCCTTGCCCAAGTTGGAGCTTGATGCTTGGCAACGAGGACTAACGGCACCTCCTCAACTACGGGGGCACGTTCCTCATTCACGGGGACCATAGGCCCGGTTGGAGGGCGCGGTCTGACAAGTGATGAGGAGTTGTTTCTGGCAGGGTCCCTGCCAGGAGCCCCGGTGGGCTCTACTAGGAGAGGCTTACTGGAGTCCATCTTCCTCCTTTTCTGGGCCATTGTTGCTGGCGATACAGAGGGCTGAGTAAGATGGAGAACAAAAGTTCCTGGTTCCATAGGAAGCTTCTGCACAACACACTTTGACAGATGATCAGCTATGCCGTCTTCCGCACGGGGTACGTGCTCCGTTTGCAATCCGTCAAAGTACTCCTCCAATATTCTCACTTCCTCAATGTATGCCTCCATCAATGGACTTTGGTAGTCCTTGTTAACTTGTCTCACCACAGGATGTGAATCTCCTCGAATGATCAGCTTCTTGATTCCCAATTCGGCAGCAATCCCGAGCCCGGCAAAGAGCCCTTCATACTCTGTTGTATTTTTGGTCGCCTCTTCCCGGGCAAAGTGCATCTAGATGACGTACTTCAAGTGCTCCCCGGAGGGGGCAACAAGTAGCCCCTGCACCTTGCAGGGAAAAGGCACCACCAAAATACATGATCCATTCCTGGGGCGCTTCCTTTCCGGGGATAACTATTTCCAACACTTCATCATCAGGGGTTCGCGTCCATTCTTGCTCTGAATTGTTGATGTGCTCTCAAACTTCAGGCCAAAGCTGGATAACTCCAAAGCCCACTCCACTATTTTACTGGTGGACTTAGGGTTTCGAAGTATCCTCTGTAACGAGAAGCGAGTGCCAACCGTAATCTCATGGGCTTGGAAGTAGTGGCGCAGTTTTCTTAAGGCCGTGATGAGACCAAAGATCAACTTTTGCACGCCAGAGTACCTTGATCTAGCTCCCTGTAGCAAGGAACTGACGAAGTACACAGGGCGCTGCACCACTCTCTTCTTTGTCGTGTCCTTGGGGTCGCCCTTGCTATCGTGCCCACTTCTACGCTGATCCTTGCTTGGCTCTGTCGGTCCTTGCTCACTTCTGCTTCTTCCACTTCCCATTGTGCCACCAAGGCCGCACTAACCACTTGGTTGGTCGTTGCCAATTATAGCAGCAACGGCTCTTGCGGTCCGGGGGCAACCAAAGTGGGCATAGAGGATAAGTGGGCCTTCAACTCTTGCAAAGTTGTATCTGCTTCCGGGGTCCACTTCATGAGTCCTACCTTCTTCAGTACTTTGAAGAATGACAGGGCGCGCTCGGCAGACTTGGAGATGAACCTGCTTAGCGTGGCAACGCATCCTGTCAAACACCTCACATCCTTGACTGTCCTGGGTGCTTGAATCTGCTTGATAGCTTTGATCTTGTCCGGATTGGCGTCAATCCCCCGATGGGACACAAAGAAACCAAGTAGCTTGCCGGAGGGAACGCCAAACACACACTTCTCCGGGTTGAGCTTCAAGTTGATCTTGCGTAGATTAGCAAATGTCTCCTCCAAATCCTAGATGAGGGTAGCTCTGTCCTTGGTCTTAAACACAATATCATCCATATAAGCCTCAATGTTCCTATGCAGTTGTGGCTCGAAACCAATCTGGACTGCTCTTGCAAAAGTGGACACGACACTCTTTAATCCGAATGGCATGCGGACAAAATAGTACGTACCACATGGGGTGATGAACGAGGTCGGCTCTTCGTCTTCCTTGGACATGAAGATCTGATGGTATCCGGAATATGCATCCAAAAAGGAGAGAAAATTGCAGCCTGAAGAGGAATCCACAATCTGATCAACGCGCGGCAAGGGAAATGGGTCCTTCAGGCAAGCCTTATTGAGATATGTGAAATCTATGCAAAGCCTCCATTTCCCGTTGGCCTTCCGGACAACCACTGGATTTGCCAACCATGCTGGATGCAACACTCCTCTGACCAAACCAGCCGCCTCAAGGTTCTTGATTTCCTCCGCAATGAACTGCTGCCACTCCAAGGCCTGCTTCTGAACTTTCTGCTTGATGGGTTGGGCGTGTGGGTAGAAAGTAAGGTGGTGCTCGATTACCTCCCTGCGAACACTGGAGATGTCAGATGGTTGCCAGGCAAACACATCGACATTCACCCGCAGGAAGGCAACGAGCGCACTTTCCTATTTGTCATCGAGGGTGGCGCTGATAGTGAAGGTACCATCAACACCAGCCAGCCCTGCCAAGACCTTCTTCACTTGGGGTGCAACAACCTTGGATCTCTTGCTGTTGGAACTCTCCGGCAAGTCATCAACAGGCGCAGCACACTCTGAAGAGGTATGCTTCCTAGATTCCTTGCCAGGGTCCCTACTGTCCTTCTTCGTTCCTCTATTCTCCTTGGCGGGAACTGGTACTGTCGCTGCCTCTGCCGCGACTGTGTCCTGGTACATCTTATCCACGCAAATGATTGCATCCTTTTCATCTGACGGGATGGAAATTACTCCTACCGACCCGGGCATCTTCAAGGTATTGTAGGCATAGTGGGATGCCGCCATGAATTTAGCCAGAGCTGGGCGTCCAAGGATCCCATTGTACGGTAGGGGGAGGTCAACCACATCGAACACAATTTTCTCAGTCCCATAGTTCAGCTCCCCTCCAAATGTCACCGACAACATGATCTTTCCCTTAGGATGACTCCTACCGGGATTAACTCCTTGAAACGTGCCCGTGACCTTTAGCTCTTCCTATGTTATCTGAAGTTTTACGATGACCTCAGGGGAAATCAGATTCAACCCAGCCCCGCCATCAACCAATATCTTTGTGACCTTGAGGTTGCGAATTTTTGGAGAGACCAACAATGGCAAACATCCTACCGAAGTGGTACGGTCAGGATAGTCCTCTTCATCAAAGATGATGGGTGTGCATGACCATTTGAGTGGTTTTCGAGCCTCTGGCTCTAGTTCCACGGCATTGACCTCACACGCCCACCATTTGAGCTGCCAGTGAGAGGAGTGCAGAGATGCACCCCCGTTAATGCATAGGGCGTTAGTGGCCTTCTGGAACTCCTACTCACTGATTTCCTCTTCATCCCCTCCATCACTCTCATCGATGCAAGCTTCCTTCTCTCGACCCCTGGGGGTTTTCCTTGGTTCCAAAAGGGTTTGCCGGGACGATTTGCTTCACCGCCCTGGCCCTTACCGCTAGCAGCATTCTGACCTTTTTCCTTATCACGCTTCTCATATTCCGCTCTCTGCCTCTTGACGAGCTGCTCAACCTGATAGCACTCTTGAAGGTCATGGCCCTTGGTCCGATGAATCTTGCAGTATGGCCCATCGCCTTTCCCAGCCTTCTCGGCAGCCGAAGCTTTTCGGAAATCAGTGCACACAATAGCCTCCTTGTCGGGAGTTTCGGCCTGAGCCTTCTTACCGGTACTACGCGAGCCCGATCCTTCGACAGTTATCACTGCCTTATCCTTGCCCTCTTGTTGCGCTTCTTGCTCTTCTTCTAACTAGTGGATTCGCAATCGTCCTTTGAGTCGACGTTGATGCAATCCTCTTCTCCTGGGAGTTTCCTTTCCTCCTCCATCCGAGCATGCTTGTCCACCAAAGTGTAAAGCTCCTTCGCAGTCTTGGGCAACCTCACGTTCATCTTGGAACGAATCATGCGGTTGCGCACATTGGACTGAAAGGCAGCTATCACAGCAGCTAGATGGATATTTGGGATGTTCTAGTGGACTCCGCTGAATCTCTGCAAGTACTTGCAGAGAGTCTCCCCTTCTTTTTGCTGGAGAAGCTGTAAATTGCTGGACCGCCCTGGTTCTTGATGACCGCCAGTGAAGGCGCCAACGAACTCATGGCATAGGTCATCCCATGACGAGATGGAGTTCTCCGGTGGGTGCATCAGCCAGGACCTCACATTGGAATTGAGTGCCAAAGGGAAGTAGTTGGCAAAAACCTTCTCATCCCGTCCCTTGGCAGCCTGAACAACAATGGTGTAGATGCTCAGGAACTCTACCGGGTTAAGCCTTCCATCATACTTCTCAGGTATCTCTGGCTTGAACATGCGGACAGACGGTGAACGGACTTGCCACAGCTCACGAGTAAAGGCAGGGCACCCAACCTCAAAAGGTATGTACCCACCAACCTCGAGTGCGGGCTCATCAACATCGGGTCCGTCGCACCCATTGACCCGATGGGGGTTGTCGCGACGCTGCTCGATGATGACGCGCACGTCAACTCTCCGCCTGTCCTCCGGGGCTCGCCTTTGGCTTGGATGTGCTCGAGGGTCAGAGGAGGCCATCGAGACGTCATCAGGTTCTTGATTCTGTCGCGCCCGCGCTGGTGGCCGTGGCGGGGACTGGACCATGGGGTTGGCCCCTCTGCATGTCCAGCAGCATGAGCCGTCATTGTTGCTTGGGGAGGCCGTGGCAGGCCAGCTCATTGCAAGCCCCCAGCCTCGGCGAAACCGAGCAGACTCTGGATGGTGGCACACCACTCGCCCATGTGCTCGGTCACTGGCAGAAACCTTAGTAGTAGCTGGGCCGTGCCATGGCTTCCGTAGCCGTGCTTGGCATGGGTGATGATGATTTGGACTGCAATGTCGCTCGGCTCCTGACGGTGCCAGTGGCAACAACACCACACCCTTGCTATTGTGAGGCAGCCATTTGGATGGCATGGTGACACAACGAAGGCGCTCAAGGGTCAGTGGCTCCCTTGAGCATAGCGGCCTAGTCGATTCATCCCGGGGGAGGTGCACGCGCTGCGGTTGCCCCCGTGGCGGTGGCGGTCGAAGGGCGGCGATTCGCCCCGAAGCGAGTGCCACCGCCGTGGCTATGCCCGCTAGTGAGGGGATGGGGCGCAAGGGGAGCAATCACCTCACCCGTACCTCACGGAGCGTGGCCATCGGGATGTTGCTAATGTTGTTCTCCTCTGGCACCTCCTGCTCCCGCTTCGGCCAGGGGGAAGTGGTGATGGCTCTGCCTGCCCCAACCACAGCCCCAACAACGTCCACATCTTCGCGTGTCTATGCATCCCTCGTAGCATCGGTGGCTGCGGGAGGCGGAGCCTTCGAGGTGGACAGATGAGCTAAAGTGCCGAATTTCTGCTTGGGCGCCATGGCCTATGGCGCCGTCGAAGACGGAAGTGGCGATGAAGATGATGCGTTGTTCATGCTTTCAGGTTCGCGCAAGTGCTCCACCTACCTGGCGCGCCAAAGATGTCGTGGGAAACCACGGCCACCTATGGGACCAAGGGCCCCTTGGTCGTTCGGCAGGGGGGAGGTCATGTTGCACAAGGAGTAGAAGAGCGTGGGGTAGCCCAGCAGAGATCACACGAGCAATTTACCCAGGTTCGGGCCGCCGTGAGGCGTAAAACCCTACTCTTGCTTTGGCAGTGGTGGAAAAGATAGTGGTGGTCGTAGCACGTTTGCCCGGCAGGGTTGCCTCGAGGCGAAACGGCTACGAGCGTATGAAATATGAGGGGGGTGGATTTGCTAATCCAGTGTCCAACCCTTTCTAAGGTTGCCATGGGCATCCGTTTATAGGCTATGGGGTCACCACAGTGGCAAATCAGTCATTACGCACTGATAAGATAGCGAATAGTGCTATCATACCTAACTCTGCAGGCTGACAGAGCGCATTAAATGCGCCGCTCAACATCACATCGTTGCTTGCCCGGTAAGCCTTACCGGGCTATCTCACTAGCCTCATGCGTGCTTGCTTGACATGTCGCGGGACGGGTGTCATTTGTAGGTATCTTCTGTAGAAAGAGGCAGCCATGTGGAAAATGGTTGCCACTTAGTCACTTTGCGGCATGACACCGCACTGATAAACGACGTGTGTCGTGGTGAAGTGGGTTAGTGAGTTGGCTGCGTCTTCGTGAGCCCGGCAGGCCCTGCTGGGGCGTCTTGGAGGTCTTCTTCTGGGGGTGGCCCCGTCCTTGCCGGGCTCGCCTACCCGGCAAGGGAGGATTTTCTCTTGGTGGTTTCTTGCTTCCCTGGCTTCGTCTTGGTCCTCTTGATCTGCATATTGGCCTTCTGAGAACCTTGATTTCTTGTACTTGGACTGTCCTTGGTGTTGTAACCTTGCTCCCGTGCCTGGGCACAGTCAGCGCAACGGACCCAGGGTTTGTTGCACCGACACGGACCATCACCTCCCGATCAGCGAGGGCGTCCTCTGCGACGGTCACCTAGTGTTCCATCACCTCCAGGCGCTCACGCTCTAGGCTGTGCTCCCATGCCTCGAGCACCACCGCGTCCTTGCACGCACGGAGTCCCGTTTCGTTTATGGGCCCCCACCTGGCGGCGCCGCAAGGGTGGCTCTCCACGCCTGGACCTACCGCTCAAGGGCGGCGTTTGAAGCTTGAATCTCCCTTTCGTGCTCCTCGGCCGCCTCACGCTGACGGTCTGTGGATCGGGCTTCCTCCAAGGCGCAATCCACAAGAGACCCATCTGCCTCTGCGCGGGTGCGCTTGTGCTGCAAGCGGCCAAGATTAATGGTGACTTTCAGCTGGTGCCACTTGCGCGCCAGGCGAAGGCCCTCCGCCTCGAGGCACGTGTTGATGCTAGCGAGTTCCATCCCAAGGCGATACAGCGCGCTCGTCGCTTTGTGCAGAAGGTCATGACGAATGACACTGCACCCGCGCGTGAGCTCCAACGCCCAGCCAATCCCTTTCTCGCGCCCGGTCGGCCCGAGGAGCGTGTGATGACTCACCCGCCTCCGGTGGGGGGCTAGGGACTGGAGCTCCTTCGACCACTCCACGGGCCGGGGACATGGAACGGCGTAGGCTAGCCCCACTGCCTGAAGATGGAATCATCGCACGGGTCGCCCACACGCCAGCAAGAAGCAACAAAGGAGCCCTCGGCACAGCCTCCGTGCCCCAGAGGCCGCTTCGAAAGGAAGACGCCGGGAGTGCAGGCCTGCGGTCCCCAGGGGGCGGCCTCGGCTCGTGTGCAGGCACCGCCTCACGCGCTGCCTCCCGTTTCGAGAGGCCTAGGGTCACAACTAGACCGGAGGCCTCCGGAATTCGTGCCCTAGGCAGGCTCACCCCTGCGACCAAAGGGATCCTGAAGGGCAAAAGTCAGAAGAGGACACGTTATGCGAAAGTCAAGGAGGGCAAGGTACTTACTCATCCACGGTTATTCACTTCTTCTTTTTCAGGGCGAGCGGGATGTGGTCGTAGCGGCTCCCGAGCCCCCTCCGCTTGCGGGATACCCCAAGGTCTAGAAGGGATGCGCTGCAGGCCAGCGCGGGACCCTCGACGATGGGGATGGCATCTACTTCCGTGGATGGGGCCGCTTCCGCGCCGCCTGTGAAGCTGGAAGAGGCAACCTCAGGGGCGCATGGTGGATTCTCCCCAGCGTCCACCTTAGGAGCGCATGGTGGCTGCTCCCCAGTGGCCACCTCAGGAGCACATGGCGGCCATTCCTTAGCGGCCACCTCAGGAGCACATGGGGGCCATTCCTCGGCATCCATGTTAGGGGCGCCTGGCGGCGCCTGCTCCCCCATCGCCACCTTGGGAGAACGCACCATAGGGCCACTGAGCGCGGGAGTCACCAAGAGGGGGTTTTCCCAAGGCCCCTCATGGCCCTCGGGGAGCAGCCCCCACTCGTCGAAGCGCGGCATCTTCTCGGCAAAGGCCCTTCGCTATTCTCGGAATGTTGAGGTCACTGTTCGATGACTCCCTAATGACTCCCTTGGCATTCGTCTTAGAGGAAAACTTCCTGAAGATACTCATCTTTTTCTATGAATAAAAATTCTGAAAATTTCAACCACAAAATTACGAAACTTCATAATATTGGTAGCAACTACTCATATGGGTGCCTAGAGACTAAATCAAGTATTCAAACTATTTAGAAGTCTAAGAATTCAACATGCAAGCTCATCTACAACAGCACCAAGAGTAGCTAATTATTCAAACTATAAACCAGTAAAACAAAAACTAATTGGAGCAATGGAGGAGTCACATACCAAGTAGCAATCCCCCAAAATAGTTTCAAAAATGGAGCTTCGCGCAAAGAGATCAAAATATGCGGGTTTGAGAGTAAGAACACGAGAGCGAGAGAGAGAGAGAGAGAGAGAGAGAGAGAGAGAAAGAGAGAGAGAGAGAGAGAGAGAGCAAGCGTGTTTTTTTCTAGAGGTAGATGACATGGGCTAAAGAGATAAGTGAGGGGACCCACCTAGGGCCCACCACCCACCAGGGCGCCCTGGGTGGCTAGCACGCTCTGGTGTCTTGTGGGCATTATTTGTACCAGATATTCAGATATTCAGAAAAAAAGTATGTTAAAAATTCAGGTCATTCTAAGCACTTTTATTTTTTACCACTTTTTTTATTGCACTGCAAATTCAGAAAACAGACTAAACATGGAATTTCATTTTATTTAACTAAGAAAAACAAAAAAAAGATAGGGATAGAAGGTTATGCTTACTAAATTCATTGACCACATGTCTCTCGAAAACAATCCATTAAGAAGGTTCATCAAGTCTTATTAACAATCACTTTCGATTAAAATGAACCCGAAGAATTTTCGTAAAACACTTACCTCAATGGGGATATGCATGTCCCCAACAATAAGTATGTCATATTTCTTTTTGGTAGTAGGTAAAGGGAGTTGAAAACTTCCAATAGTAATTGGCGGAGATTTTTCAGCAACACTAATACCATTAACTTGAAATTGTTTCCTCGGGAAGTGCATCATATGCTCATTACCATTGATATGAAAAGTGAGTTTGCTTTTATTGCAATCAATAACAGCCCATGCAGTGTTCAAAAAGGGTCTACCAAGGATAATCGACATGTTGTCATCCTCGGGCATCTCAAGTATAACAAAGTATGTTAAGATAGTAACATTTGCAACAACAACGAGCACATCCTCACAAATACCGATAGGTATGGTAGCTGATTTGTTAGCCATTTGCAAGGATATCTTAGTAGGTGTGAGTTTATTCAAATCAAGTCTTTTATATAAAGAGAATGGCATAACACTAACACCATCTCCTAAATCACATAAAGTAGTTTTGACATAATTTCTTTTTATAGAGCAAGGTATAGTTGGTATTCCTATATCTCCAAGTTTTTTGGGTACTCCATCCTTAAAGGAATAATTAGCAAGAATTGTGGAGATTTCAGCTCTAGGTATTTTTCTTTTATTGGTGACAATTTCTTTCATATATTTAGCACAAGGGGCCATCTTTAAAATACCAGTCAAGCGGGTGCGCAAAAAGACTGGCCTAAGCATTTCAGCAAAGCATTCAAATTCTTCATCATCTTTTTTCTTAGATGGTTTAGGTGGACAGGTCATGGGTTTCTGAACCCATGGTTCCCTTTCTTTACCATGTTTTCTAGCAACAAAGTCTCTTTTATCATATCTTTTATTTTTAGGTTGTGGGTTATCAAGGTCAATAGTTGGTTCAATCTCAACATCATTATCTAGTTCTTTATTACTGTCTGGTTGAGCATCTTTATGAACATCATCATTATCATTTTCATTATAATTAGGTGAATGCTCATTACCAGATTGAGTTTCAACATCAGAGATAGATGCATCATTGTTATTTTCAGAAGGTTTTCCAATTTCAGGTTGACTAGAGGTATGGAGAGTCCTATCATTTTTCTGTTTCTTCTTCTTTTTAGAAGGACTAGGTGCATGAACATTAATTCTCTAAGAGTCTTATTCGATCCTTTTAGAGTGACCTTCGGGATAAAGTGGTTCCTCAGTCATTCTTCCTCCTCTAGTCATTACTCTAACAACATGATCATTTATATTGTTGTTCATTTCACTAAGCAATTCTCTTTGAGATTTAGCAACTTGTTCTAACTGAGTTTGAACCATAGAGGCATGTTTTCCTACACCTCTAACATCATTAGTGCATCTAAATAACAAGTCACTCAAGCGAGCAATCATATCAGAATTTTGTTTGAACTGTTTCATAACATTTGCATTGAAGTGATCTTGCTTCATAATGTAATAGTCAAATTCATATAAGCATTGACTAGGATGTTTATTATAAGGGATGTCACTTTCATCAAACTTTAATAAAGAATTAACCTCTACCATCCGTGGTGGTGGTGTGTCCATGTATTTCTTCAATAGGTGGTAAATTCTTAACGTCTTCAGCTTAAATACCTTTTTTCTTCATAGATTTCTTTGCCTCTTGCATATCTTCAAGACTGAGAAATAAGATACCCCTCTTCTTCAGAGTGGGTTTAGGCGGTGGTTCAGGAAGAGTCCAATCATCATAATTCTTCAATATATTATTCCATAATTCCTCAACTTGTTCAACAGTTCGTTCCCTAAAAAGACAACCAGCACAACTATCTAGGATGTCCCTAGAAGCATCGGCTAGTACATTATAGAAGATATCGAGTATTTCATTTTTCTTAAGAGGGTGATCAACCAAAGCATTAAGCAATTGGAGAAGCCTCCCCAAGCTTGTGGGAGACTCTCTTCTTCAATTTGCACAAAGTTAAATATTTCGTGTAAGGCAACTTGTTTCTTATGAGTAGGAAAATATTTTTCAGGGAAATAGTAAATCATATCCCGGGGACTACGCACACAACTAGGAGCAAGAGTATCATACCATATCTTAGCATCACCCTTTAATGAGAATGGAAATAACTTTAGAATATAGTAGTCGCAAATTTTCTCATCTTGAGCAAATAGAGTAGCTATATCCTTTAATTTAGTAAGATGTGCCACAACAGTTTCAGTTTCATAACCATGGAAAGGATCAGATTCAACCAAAGAAATTAACTCTGGGTCGACAGAGAATTCATAATCCATATCAGTAATAAAGATAGGTGAAGTACCAAACTTAGGATCACATTTCATTCTTGCATTCAAAGATTTTAGTTTGCATAATAATTTCTTAAGATCATCTCTATCCTTGCAAGCAAGAAAGTCTCTAGCTACCTCCTCATACATAACATAACCCTCCGGTATAATAATTTCATCAGTAATTTCATCAGTTTCAATATTATTAGCTCTAGCAATTTGTTCATCAAGAAATTCACCTAGTGCCACATTATCACCAGGAAACGTACTAGCATCATCAACAATATCATTCATAGCAGAACTAGCATCATCAATAACTTGCGACATATCAGGATTAATAGTATGTGGTGGTGTTGTAAGTCTATTCAGAATAGAGCGTGGATCAAGTGCATAGCTAGATGATAGTTCCTTGCCTTCCCTCGTCTTAGAGGGAATGATCTTGGTTCTTGGATCTTCTGGATTCTTCATAGTGATCAATAAATATAAATCCCTAGTGACTCAACAAATATAGTTATGCTCCCTGACAATGGCGCCAGAAAAAGGTCTTGATAATCACGAGTATAAGGGATTGCAACATTTTTCAAGGGTAGAGTATTCATCCCAAATTTACTGATTCGACACAAGCGGAGCCGAAGAATATTTGCAAGTATTAGTAGTTGAGTTGTCAATTCAACCACACCTGGAGATTTAATATCTATAGTGAAGTGAACAGTAGCACAGTAGTATGATAGTTTCGATAGCAGTGGTAATGATAGCAATAGTAGCGGTAACATTAGTAGCATTTTTGTAGCAGTTGTGACAGTAGCAATAGCAATAGTAACTTAGCAAGAACAATACGTGAAAAACTTGTAGGCATTGGATTGTTGTATTTTTTGGATGATATACATCACATAACAGTCATAACCTAGGGCGACACAGAACTAGCTCCAGTTCATAAATATAATGTAGGCATGTATTCCGTAAATAGTCATACGTGCTTATGGAAAAGAACTTGCATGATATCTTTTGTCCTACCCTCCCGTGGCAGCGGGGTCCATAAGGAAACTAAGGGATATTAAGGCCTCCTTTTAATAGAGAACTGGAACAAAGCATTAACACATAGTGAATACATTAACTCCTCAAATTACGGTCGTCACCGGAAAGTATCCCAATTACTTTGACCCTGGGGTTTACGGTTCATAACACGTAATAGGTGCATATTGCTTGCAAGATCGGATCTAGAACATAGATATAATGGTGAGAACATAAGAGATTCATATATGAAATCATGGAACTCGGGCCCTAGTGACAAGCATTAAGCATAGCAAAGTCATATCAACATCAATCTCAGACATAGTGTATACTAGGGATCAAGCCCTAATAAACTAACTTGATTACACGATGAATCTCATCCAACTCATCACCGACTAGCGAGACTACGAAGGAATTACTCACTCCCGGTGGGGAGCATCATGTAATTGGTGATGAAGGAGGTTGGTGATGACGAAGACCGAAGATTGCCCTCTCCTGAGCCCCGAACGGGATCAAGATCTGGCCTCCCGATGAATAACAGGAGGTGGTTGTGGCTCCGTATCATAAAATGAAGGGCATGAATACCATTCTTACACCCACATCCCCTACTGCTACATATACTGGACCAATTACTAGAGCTTGCGCACGCCAATTAAAATATCACGTACTTTTGTTTCTTGGTAATGATTCTAATGTTCATGAGAATCTGATGCTGCCTAATTTGGATACATTTGTTTTGCTTACAAATGAAGGGCCTGGCATGGATAAGAGGGATGAACACTGGAGCAAGACCAAGGATGGAGATGATGGCATGCGCCAGGGGAATAAGAACAGAGTTACAAGTGATGATTTCAGGACTTTGAAGCCACCAGAAGGAGTGCAAGAAGCCTTGGACGAAATATACAAGATGACACTTCATAAATTTCATCCAGAGGCTATTCTAGGTGCTGCGTCACCTTATTATTGGGCCAGGCCCATGTAATATCGAAATATTTAAGTATAGGTTGTTTTTAAAGTCCGTATGTATGGGGAAACAAGAGTTAGGGTTGGTTTCGGACCCCTCCTCCAAGGGCCATGAAATGCCCCCCTCTTCCTCCATATATACAACCCTTAGGGTGTTGTTTAGACTTTGGGTTTTGTTTAGATTAAAAGTTCGCCATAGCTACCACTTCGCGTACTTCGTTTGTGTCCAACGACCAGACCAAGACATCGCAGAACCCCACCTTCATTAATAAAGCTTTCCTCTTATATTCGCAATATCCAGATTGCAATTTCAGTTTCTTGCTTGTTCTTCGTTTGCTTGCAGGAAATAGACCTTCGTGGTCAGGTTGATCGTACTCTGGCGTGGTCAATAACCCCTCGAAGTTGGTTTAGCGATAGCTAAGGCGCGACGTCCTCGCACGATCATAGTCAGATCGTCAAAGTCTACTCCACCAAAAATGATAGCCACCATCTCATCGAAAGACGGGACACCTTTGCCTCTATCAAGTGGTATCAGATTTCCAGGTTGCTCGGTGAGATTTTATAGTTTTTTGTAGTTTAGATCGAGTTTGTTCTTCATACCTACAGTCCACAAAAAGCCACAAAAAATAGGGTTAGTTCATTATATCCGAACCAGTCTGAGCCTTTGCATAGTCTGATTAGTATTTTGCTTTGTTGAATTTGTGGTTGCATCGTCATGTCTACTTGCTGGTCTTAGAGTCTAGTCTTTAAGAGTTTCGAGTTCTGGTCATAAATTGTCACGTCGCCGCCGCACCATCATCATTGGCCCTGCCATCTACCACCACCGCTTATCCGCCACTGATCTGTATCCATATATCATCACCAATCCGTATCCATATACCACCACCAATCCGTATCCATATACCACCACCGCTACCATGTACCACCATCGCTGCCATTTCTTACCATCATATATCCACCACCAATCTGAGTTCTTTTCATATTAGGTTGGTTTTCGAGATCCATCTATTTTCCGATTCGTGTTCCCTTGCCGGAGTAGGTTTCGGAAAAAGAAAAAAAAGAGACTGGAGACCCCCGGGCAAGTTTTAGGCAAAAAATTTGGCATTCAAATTTTTTCCCTATCCTATTTTTAGGTTTTCCTGAGTCTTTCGAGACACTCGCCATCATAGTGATTTTTTGTCGCACTTTTTCATCGCCGCTGCCCTGATTTGCAAAAAAGAAAATTGTCAAAAAAAAATTGTGCCTATCCTGTTAGTTTGACTTGGGAAGAGTTTTGAGACACTCGCCATTATAGTGGTTTTTCGCAAAAAATAGGAGCGCAAAAAAAGAGCGAAAAAATCCAGACTGTGCTTTTCCCTTGTTTACGTGTCACGTCATGATTTTGTTCGTGTTCTAGGCACGCGTCTCTAGTACGGTCTAGCCTAGGACCAGCACAGTACCATCGTTGAGCGTTTATTCAACTTTGCATCTCTGAATTGATTATTGCTGACCCTTTTTGCTACCATATTATAAGCCTTCCTAGCTCCACATATGTTGCATTTCGGGTTCCGGCAAAACCCTTAAGGTTCAAACTCTGGGCTGTGCACAAAGATCTATCCTTCCCCCTAGCTCACTCACTCACCACGATCTCAAAGCTCGGCTCGTCGAACTCGAAGAACAAGGGACACAAGAGTTTATACTGGTTCGGGCCACCGATGTGGTGTAATACCCTACTCCAGTGTGGTGTGGTGGATTGCCTTGTAGGCTGAGGATGAACAAGTACAAGGGAAGAACTACCTCTAAGGAGAGGTTGTCGGGGATATACCCCGCGGCGTAAACCGGCCGGAAGTATAACACGGCCGGACTAGGCGTTTCATTGGTAAACCGCCAGAGGATTGGCGGTTTACGTGATTGGCGGTTTACATGTCTGGCGGTTCACTGGTATGACGATTCACGAGCCTGAAGACTCATTGGTGACCCGGCGCGTGTTCCAGACGGATGACAAGGCCCAAGGCCCAGCATGCTGGTTTATGTTAATGGTGGGCCGGTTTAAGAGGAAAGGCATGAGGAACATTATCTTACAAGGAGCTAAGACCTGGACTTGTATCCGGTTTGTATTAGAGATAAACTAGTCCTAATCCTAATAAGACTCTACATGTAACCCACCCCTCCAACATATATAAGTAGGGGCAAGGCTCCCCAAAAGGACAAGATTCACAAGTTCTACAAGTTGGACAAGTTAGGTTTAGACAATAGCTCTCGAGATAGAACACTCTTGTAACCGTGATCATCATCATCAATATCAATGAAGCAGGATGTAGGATTTTACCTCCACCGTGAGGGGCCGAACCTGGGTAAAACATCCCGTCTCTCGTCCCACTCAAACCCTCTCAAGCTACCACATAGATGCGTTGGCCTCACGACTAAGTCCTGACATTAAGGACATCTGCCGTGACAATTCCACGACAGAGGTGTTCTTGAGCTCGGTGAGCTTGTGTGGTTGAGGATGATCTGAATGATCCGTCCCCTTCCTATGGAGGTGGTTAGTCCTATTTATAGAGGCCCTGGTCCTCTTCCCAAATATTAGGCGGGAAGGGATCCCACAACGGCCAATTTGAAGGGGGACAACTAGTACAAGCTATCCTAACAAAAAGTGGTCTTCGCCTGCCAAAGGCTCTCGCGGTGATGTCGTCGCGGGATCTGCGATGACCTCCGTCCTGTCGTCCTACTGGTCTTGGTCTCGTGGCACCGATATGGAAACCTTTGCCTGATGCCTCGGGACTCCTCGTCTGCGCCTGCTCCTTTAGCACTAAAGAGGCAATGGCTGCTCTGCACCCGCTGGCACCCGCCTGGCCTTGGTCATCATGGCTCACGTCACGGGAACCTCACGAGGTGCCCCTCACCTTGATCTCTCCACTGCTCGCGAGCCAGCCTAGTGAGGCTGCCCCTGAGGAGGTCTTGTGTCGTCCGCCTCGTGAGGCTTGGCCCCTCGCGAGGGTCTTGAGTGTTTCATGGCGAAGATGGGCCGTACCAGGCCGCTAGAGGAGCCACGCTGTGGGCTGCAGGCAGGCAAGTCTGGGGACCCCCGTTCCCAGAACGCCGACAGTAGCCCCCGGGCCCAAGGCGCGCTCAGACTTGGCTTCGAGGCAAAGCCAAGGGGCAAGTGCGGAGCGCCGCGGGCCCCAACCTCTTGCGGCCTTGATTCACGCATGGCGACTGACGAGACATGGGCGTCCCCACTTCCCCACGCAGCCTTGATATCCGCCTGGCTAGGCGGCCACCGCGACCTACACAGTTACTCCCTCGTCGCTGGCGACGTACTCCCCCAACTCTTCTGCCTTCCCGCAACGACAACTTCTTCTTCTAATCTGTCCTCGGCTCCGTCCTCTCCATCGCCATGGCGCCGAGCTAGACAAGGCAAGGGAAGGAGAAGCCCCAGTCCTCACCCGAGCCACCTCCGGCCTTCGGGCCAGCCATCGGACGGTCGGTGGCGCTCAACCAGGAAGCCATGGACAAGGTCCGCCTTGCGCTCGCTGCCAATTTCAACGAATTGGGGAAGATGGTGGCCTGGCCTGCATCCGGCGCCTCCATTGATAGGACAGTCACTGAGGTCCATACTTTCCTTGATGCCCTATGGGCCGGCCTGATCCCCCTTTCTCCACCTTCTTCAATGCTGTGCTTTCTCATTACCAGATCCATATGCTACACCTAGATCCTCAATCCATCGCCCTCCTTGCTGTCTTCGCCTTCGTCTGCGAGGCCATGGTGGGCATTACTCCTTCTGTGGCCCTACTTCGCCACTTCTTCTCACTGCACCTGACCGACCGTCGGCAGTGCTCAGGGTGCCTGAGCTTCTAGGTCGTGTCTCACTGCACCTGACCAACCGTCGGCAGTGCTCAGGGTGCCTGAGCTTCTAGGTCGTGTCTCACTGCACCTGACCGACCGTCGGCAGTGCTCGGTATGCCTGAGCTTACAGGCCGTGGCTGCGACGGCCGGCTCGGGGATTGACTTCGAGCTCCCGCCATCAACAAGAGGGTTCCGGAAGCGGTGGGTATTCATGGACGTCGGCGTGCTCAGCCCCCTGCTCTCGCTCCTGTAGGCACCCGCCATTCCCAGCTGTGGTTGGGGCCACGTGAGGCTCGTTGACCCGCGTCTTGCCTATGTCTGGCTCCGGTTGAAGAGGCTGAAGGATCTTGGCGTGTCTGCAGCCATGGTGGTGAAGGAGTTTGATGTAGGGTAGAACCCTAGTGGCCCGATCTTTCAAGAAAGGAGCGAATCCAGAGATGAACACGAAGAACACGAGGAGGGAAACGAGGGGAAAATCACAAGGGGGACACAAGAGAACACTCAAACCAACAAGAATGATCACACATGCGCTAGATCCATGAACACAAAGGGAGATACAAGATCCAAAGTCAACAACGGACGATACAAGAGGTAACCGGTTCTTCTCCATGAGGAGGTCTTGAATCCACAAGGGGATCTTCCCGTGAGGGGTCTTGAATCCAAGGTGGATCTTCTCCGTACAGGGGCCGCGGTCTCTCTCGTGGAGTAGATCTGATATGGATGAGCGAAGCTCTATCTCTCAAGTGAGCTATCACAACGCTAACCCTAAAACGTAGGTGGAGGGGGAGTATATATAGTCTAAGGGGCGAAGGGGTACATGGGCCTCGGCCCAGATGCACTGCACGCAGGCAGGGAAGGCCGGATGTCCGGGCGACGGGCCGGATGTCCAGGCTGGAGGGGCCGGATGTCCGGGCTGGCGGGGTTGGTCTTGTTGCTCTCGGGTTCAGTGGTGTCCGGATTTCTGGGACCTGGGCCGGATGTCCGGCGGCTCGTGAAGGGCCGGATGTGCGGGCCATGGCCGGATATCCGGCTGCTGTAGTAGCAGACTCTTCTTCCTTCTCCTTCCTTCGCTCCCGCGCATGCTTGGCCTTGGTCCTTGGGCTCTCCTTGGACTCCTCGGGTGTACCTGAGTATGCACAAGGTGCACGCTTGAAGTATCATCCATGTCTTACATGCGGAAAGGGAAGATTCAGAAAGGAGCAAGTTCACCTTAGGTCCAAAGGCGTATGCTTGAGTGTACATGGGGATGATCGTAGGATGCTACACATCATCTCCCCTCCCTTGGGAAAGAGCCGACCTCGGATCGAAAACCTCATCACCATGGAAACGGTTGTCGTGGACGGACTTGTAGTTGGACGAAGAGGAAGACATGGCACAATCCAAGTACTCGAAGGTGTCACCGGAGTGGTATACATGCAAAAAGAGCAAACACAAACGACACTTGGAAATACAATGGTTAGCGCACACAAAGTGTCCATCAAATAAGAAAGAGTCTGTGCGGCAAGATTGATCATGACAAGGTGCATGAAGCTTATCCAAAAGATATGGAATGGTATGCAAAGCATTCATGGGAGCATAAGCATTCATTGTGCACACAAATGTATTGTGAATGTGATCAATGCAACCACGGTGCAAAATGATGTCATAGTGAGACGGTTTATCAATAGCATGAATATGGTAATGGATGCTCAATGTGATGTGATCATGCAATTGATGGTAGGCAATAAGATCATGGTGTATGAATATGCCATCAAGGTATATCACAACAAATTTGCTAATAAAATGCACAAGCTCATATATCATGGATGACACGGGAGTACAAGATGCAACAAGGCAATCATGATGTGAGTCAATCCATGCATAAGATGCAAATTTGTCATGTGTATGATATGTCCATCGAGCATGACATGTGTGAACACAATCAACATATATGGAGGTGTTGGTATAGCAATGCTCGATATCGTGGCATGAGTGGAGGTTCGAAGGTGCATCCAATAAGTCCGAGCGCTCCTCAACTTGAAGGTTTATGGGTTCCATCTCCAATGTCGATCCTCCATCCAATAGATGTAACATGTAGACAAGAAGAAGGAAACAACAATGAAAGAGTGACCCATCCAATATGCATATTTGAGGATGGCTCAAAGGGAAGGAGTTCACCTTTAGGAGATTCTCGCAAATGTTGGTGTTGCACATCGTGTATGCCTTCACATGACCAAATTGTCCCATGACAGTATCGCCTTGTGAATCCTTCAACATGAAAGAACATGACAAACACTTGGAAAAAACAAATGAGGTTAGAGGAGATGCAAAACCTATCATTCGTGTGGTAAGATACCCAACAAGTGTATGCATCATGCTCATCATAAGAAAGGACAAGGGAGCATTTCATGGTATGGAGGCATATGATGCGAGAACAACCAAATACAATAGGCTCAATCAAGCAAGCATGCATCACAAGTAAAGTGTCCAAGTCTCCACGATCAATAGATGCAACAATTGGAGGCAAGCGACAAGGAACAAAATATATCATGTGAGAGGCATGAACATATACGTCATCAACCCAAGAAAGCAAGTAATAATGGAACGTGGGTGATGCGACAAAGCAAGCAATCATAGCAATCAAGTGGTGTGAGCTAGTAGTGCGAAGATGCAACATACTAGAGGGAATCATAGCAAGCATGTCATGGGTGCAAATAGTGTGCATGAATAATTCACATGACATAGCACAAGCATGAAAGGATGATATGAGAAAAATAGCATCAATAGCATGAGGCACATGATAAACATGGCAATAGCAACAAGGATCTCCACCAAGCATGCAAATACACATAGGAGTAGCATAATTGTGAATCATGGGTAGATGCAAGCAAGGGTCACAATTGCATGGCAAAGGCATAGAAGCAAGCATAGCATGCAAAGTGAACATGGTAAAATGAGCATGAAGCGTCAAGCGGTATATAGCCCATAGCCGTGTGAGAGCCAAGTGAGAGAGATGCACGTAGTCGTTGCATGAAGAGAGCGGTGGGAAGGATAGTTCACGGGATCCCAAGTCATCTTTGCTCTCAAGAGCTCGTTTCGTCAACTCTTGGGATTGAGAGGTTGACGAGTATAAGTGAGTACCTACACAAAACAAGGACAAAAGGAAAATTGTGTGTGCGTGGTAGATGTACACATCATCCATCATGATGCGCACGTGCTTGTGTTGGTTAGCACAAAATATCCAATGCTCGAATAAATGAGATGTGTGATATAGAAACATGTCATCCATCATGATAGGTTTGTTGTTATGTATAGCATAATGGAGACTAAAAGGATGTAATGCATCATGGGAAATGTCGAGAGCATTGTTATGCGTGGGATGCATATGGTGCAAGCAATTATGAGAATCACGCAAAGTATGGAATGCATCAAAATCTCCTAATATGTGTGAGGAAACTATGGGGGTCTCCTCATGAGCATTAATGGAAACATCACATGAAGAAAATTGACAACATCCAAAACAATGCATATTTGGAACAATGTGATCATGGCATGGCATAGTAGATGAATTGTGCAAATCGTGTAAAGGAAGCATGGCAATATCATCACATGACAAACAAAATCAAATGACCATCATTTCGTCATCTATGCCATAAGTGCAAATAGGATTTATGTGAATGGGGCATGCATAGTCACTATGTTGAGATTGAAATGAAGCAATATGGGGTATCTCACTCATAGCATATGACAAGGTTAATGGATTGTCAAACACGATGTGACCAAAAGAATTTTCACATGATATCCTATGGAGCATAGCATCACAACTAGGCAACTCAACATGCTCATCATCATATTTATCATAAATAGGTAAGTCATGACATGAAGAAGTCACACTAGCATGAAGCATGGGTATAGGTGTGTCAACATCATGCAAGCAATCATTCGTAAAATAGTCCACTAGTGGGACAAGAGAAGCACCATCACCTATGTTACCTTTGGAGCATCGCTCATGTGTTGTAGGTGAGGTGTCGAAGACTAAGTCGTGGTCATTTTCATCTTGATGGAACCATGTCGGGGGTGCATCATCGTCTACCATGGCCATCGTCATCTCCATTGGAGGTATGGACTCGTCGAGGATAGGTGTGTCATCATGTAGGAGACCTAGCACCAAAGAAAACACACTCGGAGTAGAGGTTAAGTTGTTAGAAATCATAGTGGCCTCACGTGCCGTGTCAACTACCTCACTCACTAAGTGTGGTGGCTCACTCACTCCCTCTTGGATGCTCTCAAGTGTGGGGCTAGGGGTGGTCACACTCATCCTCTCATAGGAAATGCACTCAATGTCACAAATGGTGGAGTCACTCATAACACTCATGGTGGGGTGGCTCTCCTCACATGGGAATCGGGGCATCTCTTCATATGTTGGTGTCGGAGAGATGGTGGTGCAAATGTCTCCATGCTCAATCATGTCATCGTTGTAGCCGTGGATGAAGGCCGAAGATGGCACATCATCACTCTCCTCTAAGACCAACGATAAGGTCTCATGTGCGGTCTCATAGCTTGACTCAGAGTATGAGTCCAATATGGGCGCCGTTTCATGTTGTTGAAGAAGTTCATGCTCTTCACCATGGTCGAAGGGGATGGCCCTAGCTCGACCTTCTTGTCGCCGTCTTGTTGTAGGAGGTCCATATGATGTGGCACCTCATAGCTTGTCTCCATGATCGAAGGGAAATTCCCATGCTCGGCCATCTTCCTTGAGGGGCTTCCGAAGAAGGAAGTGTCGCCCTCACTCATAGGTGGTTGCCTCGTTGGTGAAGATGTCGATGTAGGCAAACTCACGGGAAGTAGGCGAAGATGTCGTACGTCCAAAGGCGAAGATGCCTTGATAGCACTTGGCGAAGATGCCAAAGTGGTGGTGGTGGTAGCCGTTGCGCCAGCTTGGTGGTGCTCATCTTGCGGTCTTCTCTTATGCTCATGAAGGTTGGCCTTGGCATGAAGTAGGGCTTGTTGGGACTTGTGCATTTGCGCTTGGTGAGCATCGTCATGATGATGTTGGTGTTGTCGCACTTGAGCTTGTAGTAGATGTCGTTCGTCGTCGTCATGCACATGTTGCTTGGAGGTGACTTGCCCTTCATGACAATGTGGATCACGAATGTGATGTTGGTCGCCATGGAGATGTGGACGTGGATGTAACGCCCACGATGCGGCTATATCTCCCACGTGTCGAAGCACGACTTAGAGGCATAACCACATTGTAATCAATGTCGCAAGTGAGGTAATCTTCACACAACCCATGTAATACATAAGGGAAAGAGATACATAGTTGGCTTACAATCGCCACTTCACACAATTACATGAAAATAACATTACATCATCCAGATACACACAAGGTCCAACTACGGAACCCAAAATAAAAGAAGACTACCCCAAATGCTACACAGATCCTCGATCGTCCCGACTGGGCTCCACTACTGATCAACTGGAAACGGAAACAACATAACAAACACGATCTTCATCGAGCTCCTCCTTGAGCTCGGTTGCGTCACATGTACGGTATCATCGAGCACCTGCAAACTGGTTTTGGAAGTATCTGTGAGTCACGGGGACTCAATAATCTCACACCCTCGCGATCAAGACTATTTAAGCTTATAGGAAGGGTAAAAGGTATGAGGTGGAGCTGCAGCAAGCACTAGCATATATGGTGGCTAACATATGCAAATGAGAGCGAGAAGAGAAGGCAAGGCACGATCGAGAAACTATGATCAAGAAGTGATCCAAGACTACTTACGTCAAGCATAACTCCAACACCATGTTCACTTCCTGAACTCCGTCGGAAAGAGACCATCACGGCTACACACGCGGTTGATGCATTTTAATTAACTTAAGTTTCAGGTTTTCTACAACCGGACATTAACAAATTCCCATCTACCCATAACCACGGGCATGGCTTTCGAAAGTAGAAATCCCTGCAGGGGTGTCCCAACTTAGCCCATCACAAGCTCTCATGGTCAACGAAGGATATTCCTTCTCCCAGGAAGACCCGATCAGGCTCGGAATCCCGGTTACAAGACATTCCGGCAATGGTAAAACAAGTCCAGCAACACCGCCCGAATGTGCCGAAAAATCCCGATAGGAGCTGCACATATCTCGTTCTCAGGGCACACTCAAATGAGTGCTCCATACAACTAAAACCAAACCTTGAGTTTCCCCATGGGGGCACTACAAAGGGCTCTAGTTTGGACCAACACTCAGAGGAGCACTGGCCCAGGGGGTTTAAAAAAGATGACCCTTGAGTCCGCGGGACCCAAGGGAAAAAGAGGCTAGGTGGCAAATGGTAAAACCAAGGTTGGGCATTGCTGGAGGAGTTTTATTCAAGGCGAACTGTCAAGGGGTTCCCATTATAACCCAACCGTGTAAGGAACACAAAATCCGGGAACATAACATCGATATGACGGAAACTAGGGCGGCAAGAGTGGAACAAAACACCAGGCATAAGGCCGAGCATTCCACCCTTTACCAAGTATATAGATGCATTAATTAAATAAGAGATATTGTGATATCCCAACAAAATAACCATGTTCCAAACATGGAACAAGTAAACAACCATCACATAGTAAACAACCATCACATAAACATGGCATGATGCACAACCAAGTATGATGCATGTCCGGTTTAATGAGGCATGGCATGGCAAAGTGCAATAAACAAAACTACAAGTTAAGTGGAGCCCAATATGTAACGGGTTGCATATTGACGGAACACCACATCAATTATTTAGTTCGATCTCGTTTAGGTACTCAACAATATTAAATGATGTTTAAACATGGAAAGAGGTGGAGCATAAGTAAACTAAACATTTAGGCAAGTTTAAATGAGGCCGGAAACAACAACAACAATTCTGGTATATCCTCATGTGCATTTATCAATTTGGTGCAACAACAATTTTAAACATTTAAATGTTATTATCATGATGCAGATGTCATGTTCAAGGTTATGCAATTTTTAAGAAAATGTTGGCATGATAAGATATGAGGCTTTTGTCATCGTGGCGGAAACGAAGTGGTACCACGGCGATGATAACGAAAACGGTGCCACGGCAACATTCCAGTTCCGATAGCTCACGGCGATACCGGTGCAAAAGAAAAAGTGACGGGAGCGTGACATGCAAGGATGGTGGGGTGCTCCCGGATACCGGGTTCTCACATGTCGGTGACAAGGCAAAAGAGGGGCAACGTGCACCGACAATTCGGACTCGAGGCGAACATGGGTGCATCTCATACAACAAGCATTCATTCGCGGGTCATCGTCTCGGCGGTTATACCTTCACAACATGCAAACGGGATGGATCAAGTTCATAGTGGAAGTAGATGTTCACGACCGTCGTGGAAGTAGCGGTTCACGGGAGTCGTGGGAGTCATGGTACATGTTCGGGAAGTGGTAGAGGTACGGGTCTTCGACAACGGTCGTCGTACACGTTCCGAGGTCATCGGTAGAGGTTCTCGCGATCTCGGCAACGGCAGTCGTTACCGTTCGTTCGGAGAGGTGCTTGATGGCTCCAAGCCCTTCGCGGTCGACGGTAGTTGGACTTGACGCTTGCGGTGCACACGACTTCATCGACGGTAGTGGTACACTAGTCGGAGAGGGACTTGGCGAAAAATCCGGTTCTCAGGTTTTGTAGTCGTTCACACGGCCCAACACAGGGTCTTGGCGGTCTCGTCTCGGTCTTCAATCCAAAACGCAGAAAGGCAAAAGACTCGGGTGTGGTGGTACTTGGCAAACCGAAACATGCAGCCCCGGTCATCGATGGGAGGCGGGCAACGAAGCAGCAGCAACATTGGGGCAGCAACGGGCACTAAGGCCGTGAGGAGGAGGGGCTCTGCACGAGACTAGTAGCGAGGCATGCAAGCGTGCCGGTGGATGCAGAGGGTCGCCGGGCGGCGGAGGCGAAGGCGAAGTACAGTAGCTGCAGGTCTTGGCCAGCGACGAGGGTTCCATGGCGTTGTGCTTGTCTCCTGGATGAGGCAGAGGGATGCAGCGGCGCTGAAGAAACGAGGTGGTGGAGCCGGGACTCCGGCGATGAGCAGGGTGAGGCAGAGGTCCTGCGGGCGTTTGGGAGACCGGATCCGGCCACGGATCCACGGTTTAGGTCGGCCGGCGACGAGGCTTGACCGGAGCGGCGGCCTGGTTCCATGGTGGCTGGAGCAAGGAGGGAGAGGCTGACGCGGGAGGAAGTAGGCGCGCTGGGGAGGAGCCACGGCGCCTGGGCGACGTTGGTGGCCTCCGGCGGCACCGGATCGAAGGCGGAGGAGGACGTGGGACGCCGGATCGGGAGGCGGCAGCTGCGTTCGTCTCTGGTGGCGCGAGCAGGGAACGAGAGAGAGGGGGGTCGAACGAGAGAATGAGGAGGGAATCAGGCTCCTGGGGGCTAGGTTTAGAGGGATCGACTGGGCCTAGGTAGCGCTAGGGTTTGGGAGCCCGGCTAGGCCCAGAGGACTAGGGAGGCCGGCGGCTGGGTCTCCAGGAACAAACGGGCCGGCCTGATCTCTTGGATGGGCTGCTCTGTTTCACTCTCCCTCCTTCAGACTCTACTTACCCATTTATAAGAAAAAAATAGAACTTGCATAAATGCACAGAGAGGTAGCAAAGTAATTAGGGAGAGACAAAAATAGTTCTGGAGTCCTTGGAATATGGTCAATTAAAGAAAAGTGGTGTGAGGAATTTTACAAACCATAAATTTAAACATGTTCGAATTTAATCCAAACATGCCTGAATTTATAACCTAACCAAACCGAACACAAATGGGCTTAAATTTTCATAGGATGGCCCTACATAATAGATGATTTATGGGCACAAGATGAACATTAATGGAGAAAGTAAAATTGCAACTCAATTGTAATTTAACGTAAAAGGTCGAAACGGAAGGGTAGGAGGATGAGTCGGGTAAGGGAAGAGTTGAAGTGTAGTGCAATTGTGTTATGGGTGATTCCAAGTTAATGGAATATTTTAATATAGCTCCCTAAATATTAGGAAGATATGTTATAAAGAGCAATCACCATGTGAGTCCCCTCGGTTTAAATGGATCGAAGATCCATACCATTTATTTAGTTGAGTTGCAAAAAAAGATTTATGAGATGATGGCATGATGACATGATGCAATGCAAAAAATAAAAGGGCAGGCACAAATGAAACACAAGGCGAAACCTGGAACATATGGAAGTCTTCTCGAGCATCAATCTCGGGGTGTCACAACACTCCACCACTACAAGAGGATCTCGACCCGAGATCCAGGATGGCACCGGAGGGAAAACGGAAGAGGAAGAGAATAGGTAAAACTAAGTTGCTTCTTTGACAAACGAGTGAAACCAAAGAACCTTGTAAAGTTGAACAAATTGAAAGAAAGAATACAATGGAGATGAACGAATTGAAAACACTCTATTAGAAAAGAGGAACAAGGAATAACAAATTCGTATAGCACTCCGGTTGAAAAGAGATGCAAGACTTGATAAGGCGAAAAGAACTTGAGCAAAAGGGCACAACACTCCGGTTAAAAGGATAAGCATGAAAAGAACAAGGTCCTGACAAAACAAGAAGATGGGTTGAATAGAGAAACATCACAATGCCTCCGGAAGAAATGAGAGGATGGAATGGAATGAACGGGGAAGAAAACAAGATCTTGGTAGAGCACGCTTACAACAAATGCTACAACGGAGTTGTTGGAAAACCAACAACGAAAAGAATAAGCTTGATATGGTCTTATGGAATACAGCTCAAAATATGGGGTGACAACCTGCCAAACAAGATTGGATTGATATGAACAAGAAGACGAGAAACTATTTCACCGGCAGGATAAATGAAGAACTTGGATCATTTATGAGCACCACAAATAGCAGCAATCCTTAGGGAAGGCTTTAGCTGTAACATGACACAAGATAACTCCGACGAAGAGGTTGATGGATTTAAGATACCTCATTCTTAACAACATGTGAATCATGAAACATGAACTGAAATTATCAAGAATGACATAATACCACCTCCAATGATACGGTAGAAAGAATTGCACTCCAGATTGCAAGATGAAAAATGTTTGAGCTCCTTAAAAAGAATCTCGATGAAAACTTGGAGAAGGAATTAAGTCCTTTATGAACCATCATGTAGCGCCTCCATGAAGAACTCCGGTAAACCAAAGGATGATCCTAAGGATGGAGAAGTTGAAAACACAAGGTGAAGCCTTGCGATGCTTTAGATTAATCTCCGTGGTGATATAATAGCGAGAGCTTGGAACTTCGGAAAAGAAAAGATGAACAAAAGAAATCAAGAATTTTGATGAACCTCCAGAATAAGGAATTGAACACTTGGATGAAACAAGAATAAGAATTATGTTATGCATATCCTTCACCAATTTGAATTGATGACAAGCAACGAATTTTGCATACTACTTATTCTCGTTGCAAGGATTAAGATAGATGTAGCGCAAACTTGGGAAGGTCTTCAATGAACCACCAGTAGGATTTGGAAAGCATGAATGCATTGATATGATAAACGAACGAAGAAGAAACTTGGAAGAACCACCGTAAGAATTGAACATGAAAATAACAAAAGCACAAATTCACCAGGAAGAATTGGAAAACGAATGAAGATACTTGTGAGAATGAGAACGAAGAGATCATGAGCTGATTAGAGGAAACTTGAATGACACACCGGTAAGATTTGGAGAGCGAGAGTTGAAAGACGGAATGAATAAATCTGAGATGATGGGCTCCGGAAAAGGTTGTCAGAATCGTGATTATGTTATATGATTCTACGACTTTACGATCCAAACTAACCCCTATGATTCTACGATTTAGTTCTTAGAATCTACGTTTCTATGATCCTGATAGTGGAGATTCTACGATTTGCGATCCTACCATCAAAGCTCCGATCCAATTCAAAATCATAATTCTGACAACCTTGGCTCCGGATAATCAAACTGAAAAATACTCCTGAATTGCTCTGGATGGGTGAAAAGAATTCTCACAATCGAAAACAATTATGAGAGGAAATCATCAAGCTAGAATCACAAATCTTTGAGAGAACGGATAAGATTGAGAGAAAAATCTTCTTCGGTCCTCAAAATCTAAGAATGACGACGAGAAACACCAGCATGAATTGTTGAGATACTCCGGGATGGCGAATAGAAAGGTTGAGCCAACGATGAAAAGAATTTGACAGATCTTGGAGAAAATACATAAGACTGATGATAATTCATTCTTACGTCAAACTTCGAAAAGAATTTGAGGATAGCTCCGGGAAAATTAGAAGAGTCGGGTAAGATCCTGGGAAAAGACCTGTGGGTTAGGGCCCACTCAAGAGAAACACCGTTGAACGATTTTGAAGAGAGATTGCACCGGTTGATTTAAATGGCTTGAATGAGATAACAACCTCGAAATAGGTTGAACGGATCTTGAATGACAAGACGAGCCTTTTGAGATATCTTCAGCACTCCGGAACAATAGAATAGCAAGAGTGGACGATTAAGAGGTGCACTGGCATGAGAAAACATTTGAAATGAGGAAAAAGGGATATGATCACCACCAAAAACTTGATTTGAATCCACCAGAGAAGAAAATGAGTGACGAGTGACGAACTTGAAGCTTCGTTAGCATCTTCCTGAGAATCAACGGATAAGAACATTGACGGAAAAGATGGAGAGACTTCCATCAATAAAAAGGATACTTGATTAAGAAATCTTAGTCCTCGAAGAAAAAAAGGGTGGGAGGGTGGAAAAAAAGACAATTTGGGAACGGATGAAACAAACACCATTGAGAATACTGAGAATTGATCTTGCGAATGTTGACAAGATTGGATCCACTTGAAGAGAAACACGTCGGTTGAAAAAGAATTAACATGACAAACTCGATGATCAAGAAGGATTAGCATTCACATAGATATATGAGAACACCGCTTAGGAAAGGTATGGAATCAATACTTGACATTGAAGCAACTCGAATACCACAACTCTAAACAAAAACAAAGGATTGGCTTGCAGAATAAGCCGGAACAAACATATGATAGAGATTTCGTCCGAAGTTCTCGTGGTGGGGCCTACACGGGCTCGATCGTACAGCATCATCATGTACAAGGCAGTGCACATGACATATGAAGCGTCCCCGAGTTAGCATAGCCAAGGACTCTTTAAGACACAATGAGACCACTGTAAAAACCAACCGTGGATAGGCGGACCCCTAGATGTCGAACCCCAATCTCATATCATGCATCTGTCGGAAAGATATCCCACGTGATACTTGAATTCCCACTTATAAACTCCCGAAACTTTCTAGTTATGCAATCAGGTGTTGGGGATACAGGGAAAGCATAATATCTCACCCAAAACTAGCAAATCCTACATCCAGCTGTATCCATCCTTCAACACATAACCAAGAAACCTTCGGAAATCATTTACCTCAACCTTCGAAAAGCTTCCGTTATACGAGTTATGGCAATACTCCCGAAGTCCCGCCCCAGTATTGGGTGGCGTCGTGGTTATCTCACCAACAACTGCATAAAAGAGATTTTCGATGTTGGCGAAACTCAGGTATTCCAGAACTGCAATGATAAAATTGTGATGACAACACCTTGGAGCTCAACTCCCCGGGACACTGCCACAACCCTAAATGTCAGGAGGCACCAAGAACAATGTTCTCATCACAAAACCATCGGAACGATTCCAAGATACCCGCGTGATCCTAAATTTTTTTAGTGAAATTTGAGGAGAGAAGCGTCAAAACTCTATGTCAGGAGGCCTCACCAGAGCGACGAAGGGACTGAGGAGTAAAAAGAATCCTACTCTCCGATATATACAATCCTAAATGACTCAAAACATTTTTCTAGACTCAACAACGCCAGCGATTCGATCAAGCAGGGGGCTCCTAAGTCGGGGAAGGCTCTGATTACCAACTTGTAACGCCCACGATGCGGCTATATCTCCCACGTGTCGAAGCATGACTTAGAGGCATAACCGCATTGTAAGCAATGTCGCAAGTGAGGTAATCTTCACACAACCCATGTAATACATAAGGGAAAGAGATACATAGTTGGCTTACAATCGCCACTTCACACAATTACATGAAAATAACATTACATCATCCAAATACACACAAGGTCTGACTATGGAACCCAAAATAAAAGAAGACTACCCCAAATGCTACACAGATCCCCGATCGTCCCGACTGGGCTCCACTACTGATCAACTGGAAACGGAAACAACATAATGAACATGATGTTCATCAAGCTCCTCCTTGAGCTCGGTTGCGTTACTTGTACGGTATCATCGAGCACCTATAAACTGGTTTTGGAAGTATCTATGAGTCACGGGGACTCAACAATCTCACACCCTCGCGATCAAGACTATTTAAGCTGCAGCAAGCACTAGCATATATGGTGGCTAACATACGCAAACGAGAGCGAGAAGAGAAGGCAAGGCACAGTCGAGAAACTATGATCAAGAAGTGATCCAAGACTACTTACGTCAAGCATAACTTCAACACCGTGTTCACTTCCCGAACTCCGCCGGAAAGAGACCATCACAGCTACACATGCGGTTGATGCATTTTAATTAAGTTAAGTTTCAGGTTTTCTACAACCGGACATTAACAAATTCCCATCTGCCCATAACCGCAAGCACGGCTTTCGAAAGTTCAAATCCCTGCAGGGGTGTCCCAACATAGCCCATCACAAGCTCTCAAGGTCAACGAAGGATATTCCTTCTCCCAGGAAGACCCGATCAGGCTCGGAATCCCGGTTACAAGACATTCCGGCAATGGTAAAACAAGTCCAGCAACACCGCCCGAATGTGCCAAAAAAATCCCGATAGGAGCTACACATATCTCGTTCTCAGGGCACACCCAGATGAGCACTCCGTACAACTAAAACCAAACCTCGAGTTTCCCCGAGGGGGCACTGCAAAGGGCTCTAGTTTGGACCAACACTCAGAGGACCACTGGCCCGGGGGGTTTAATAAAGATGACCCTTGAGTCCGCGGAACCCAAGGGAAAAAGAGGCTAGGTGGCAAATGGTAAAACCAAGGTTGGGCATTTCTGGAGGAGTTTTATTCAAGGCGAACTGTCAAGGGGTTCCCATTATAACCCAACCGTGTAAGGAACGCAAAATCCGGGAACATAACACCGATATGACGGAAACTAGGGCGGCAAGAGTGGAACAAAACACCAGGCATAAGGCCGAGCCTTCCACCCTTTACCAAGTATATAGATGCATTAATTAAATAAGAGATATTGTGATATCCCAACAAAATAACCATGTTCCAAACATGGAACAAGCTCCAATCTTCACCTGCACTAAAAACGCTATAAGAGGGGCTGAGCAAAGCGGTAACATAGCCAAACAACAGTTTGCTAGGACAAGGTGGGTTAGAGGCTTGGCTCAGCAATATGGGAGGCATGATAAGCAAGTGGTAGGTATCGTAGCATAGGCATAGCAAAAGAGTGAGCAACCAGCAAGCGAAGATAGAAGTGATTTCGAGGGTATGGTCATCTTGCCTGAGATCCCGCAAGGAAGAAGAACAAGTCCATGAAGAAGACAAACGGACGAAGTCGAACGGATCCTCACAAATGCGACGTTATCGGAACTAACCCGAAGAAGCAACACCAGAAAGAAGCAAACAACATAGTAAACAACCATCACATAAACATGGCATGATGCACAACCAAGTATGATGCATGTCCGGTTTAACGAGGCATGGCATGGCAAAGTGCAACAAACAAAACTACAAGTTAAGTGGAGCCCAATATGTAACGGGTTGCATATTGACGGAACACCACATCAATTATTTAGTTCGATCTCGTTTAGGTACACAACAATATTAAATGATGTTTAAACATGACAAGAGGTGGAGTATAAGTAAACTAAACATTTAGGCAAGTTTCAATAAGGCCGGAAACAACAACAACAATTCCGGTATATCCTCATGTGCATTTATCAATTTGGTGCAATAACAATTTTAAACATTTAAATGTTATTATCATGATGCGGATGTCATGTTCAAGGTTATGCAATTTTTAAGAAAATGTTGACATGATAAGATATGAGGCTTTTGTCATCGTGGCGGAAACGAAGGGGTACCACGGTGACGATAACGAAAATGGTGCCACGGCAACATTCCGATTCCGATAGCTCACGGCGATACCGGTGCAAAAGAAAAAGTGACGGGAGCATGACATGCAAGGATGGTGGGGTGCTCTCGGATACCGGGTTCCCACATGTCGGTGACAAGGCAAAAGAGGGGCAACGTGCACCGACAATTCGGACTCGAGGCGAACAAGGGTGCATCTCATACAACATGCATTCATTCGCGGGTCATCGTCTCGGCGGTTATACCTTCACAACGTGCAAACGGGACGGATCAAGTTCGTAGTGAAAGTAGATGTTCACGGCCGTCGTGGAAGTAGCGGTTCACGGGAGTCGTGGGAGTCATGGTACATGTTCGGGAAGCGGTAGAGGTACGGGTCTTCAACAATGGTCGTCGTACACGTTTCGAGGTCGTCGGTAGAGGTTCTCGCGATCTCGGCGATGGTAGTCATTCCCGTTCGTTCGGAGAGGTGCTTGATGGCTCCAAGCCCTTCTCGGTCGACGGTAGTTGGACTTGACACTTGCGGTGCACACGACTTCGTCGATGGTAGTTGTACACTAGTCGGAGAGGGACTTGGCGAAAAATCCGGTTCTCAGGTTCTGTAGTCGTTCACAGGGCCCAACATAGGGTCTTGGCGGTCTCGTCTCGGTCTTCAATCCGAAACGCAGCAAGGCAAAAGACTCAGGTGTGGTGGTACTTGGCGAACCTAAACATGCAGCCCCGGTCATCGATGGGAGGCGGGCAACAAAGCAGCAACAACATGGGGGCAGCGACGGGCACTAAGGCCGTGAGGAGGAGGGGCTCTGCACGAGACCAGCACCGAGGCATGCAAGCGTGCCGGTGGATGCAGAGGGTCGCCGGGTGGCAAAGGCGAAGGCGAAGTACAGTAGCTGCAGGTCTTGGCCAGCGACAGGGGCTCCATGGCGTTGTGCTTGTCTCCAGCATGAGGCAGAGGGAGGCAGCGGCGCTGAAGAAACGAGGCGGTGGAGCTAGGACTCCGGCGACGAGCAGGGTGAGGCAGAGGTCCTGCGGGCGTCTGGGAGACCGGATCCGGCCACGGCTCCACGGTTCAGGTCGGCCGGCGACGAGGCTTGACCGGAGCGGCGGCCTGGTTCCAT
Source organism: Triticum aestivum (assembly GCF_018294505.1). Taxonomy (NCBI): domain Eukaryota; kingdom Viridiplantae; phylum Streptophyta; class Magnoliopsida; order Poales; family Poaceae; genus Triticum; species Triticum aestivum. Next base: position 315,017,256 of record NC_057803.1, read on the forward strand.
GGTGGCTGGAGCAAGGAGGGAGAGGCCGACGCGGGAGGAAGGAGGCGCGCTGGGGAGGAGCCGCGGCGCCTGGGCGACGCTGGTGGCCTCTGGCGGCACCGGATCGAAGGCGGAGGAGGACGTGGGATGCCGGATCGGGAGGCGGCAGCTGCGTTCGTCTTTGGCGGCGTGAGCAGGGAACGAGAGAGAGGGGGGTCGAACGAGACAATGAGGAGGGAATCGGGCTCCTGGCGGCTAGGTGTAGAGGGATCGACTGGTCCTAGGTAGCGCTAGGGTTTGGGAGCCCGGCTGGGCCTGGAGTACTAGGGAGGTCGGCGGCTGGGTCTCCAAGAACAAACGGGCCGGCCTGATCTCTTGGATGGGCTGCTCTCTTTCACTCTCCCTCCTTCAGACTCTACTTACCCATTTATAAGAAGAAAAAATAGAACTTGCATAAATGCACAGAGAGGTAGCAAAGTAATTAGGGAGAGACAAAAATAGTTTTGGAGTTCTTGGAATATGGTCAATTAAAGAAAAGTGGTGTGAGGAATTTTACAGACCATAAATTTAAACATGTTCGAATTTAATCCAAACATGCCTGAATTTATAACCTAACCAAATCGAACCCAAATGGGCTTAAATTTCGAACCCAAATGGCCTTAAATTTTTATAGGATGGCCCTACATAATAGATATGATTTATGGGCACAAGATGAACATTAATGGAGAAAGTAAAATTGCAACTCAATTGCAATTTAACTTAAAAGGTCGAAATGGAAGGGTAGGAGGAGGAGTCGGGTAAGGGAAGAGTTCAAGTGTAGTGCAATTGTGTTATGGGTGATTCCAAGTTAATGGAATATTTTAATATAGCTCCCTAAATATTAGGAGGATATGTTATAAAGAGCAATCACCATGTGAGTCCCCTTGGTTTAAATGGATCGAAGATCCATACCATTTATTTAGTTGAGTTGCAAAAAAAAGATTTATGAGATGATGGCATGATGACATGATGCGATGCGAAAAATAAAAGGGCAGGCACAAATGAAACACACGGCGAAACCCAGAACATATGGAAGTCTTCTCGAGCATCGGTCTCGGGGCGTCACAGTGGATGACTTGCGCTTGCACCCTTTTTGCGCTCCGAAGACTTGTGACTTGAAAGTCACCGCATTGAGGATGATGAAGGGGAAGAACAGTTGATCAACAAGGTCCGAATCTCCTCCATCCTTGCATCTTGCTCCTCCTTTTGTGCGGAAATCTTGTTGTCGATGTAGTCCCTTTTCCTTGCTTCGGAGTGGCGGATGTCAATGGAGAGGTTCTCGATGCGCTCTCGCAATCTTGATTGTGCGCATTGCATTTGTCGTTGTAGATCGAAGATTGATGCTTTGGTGATGTAGTTGTTCACGTCGTCGTTGTTGTGGAAGGCCAGAGATGAAATGCCTTGCCTATCAATCACTCCAAGAGAAAAATGTGACTGGTAGAAAGAGAAGAACGAATACCAAATGTACCTTAACCGAAGTTGAAAGTGGATCAATGATCACTCCAATGTGGACAAGGAAATAGCACAATTGGTACCAGTTCTTATTGGTTTCGCACACCTACACAAATAAGGCTTATGGTGGAGCTCAGTGAGGATAGTGGCACAAAAATTTAATGCAAAATGTTAGCAAGAGTTAATAATGTTGAAAGAGATTCACAAATTCACAAGTGAAACAAGTAGACCAATAGCAATATGTGGCACACGGAAACACACACACGGATAGATAAATGGGGTCGTGCAACCAAGGAATGAGCTCAAAATGTGGAATCCGCGAAAAATGCCCTTGTTGCACAACTCTAGAGAAACGCTAGCACGATTTCTCAATAGGCAGATACAACACTTGTGCACAACCTATAGGAGACAAAAATGCAACGACTTCTATCCCAAGTATGCTATGTATATGATGTTCGGGTGGTATGATCCAGGATGATCGGATATGACAATCTTATGCAATGTGGTATGATGCTATGGCACTTGCTTACAAGCTCTTTGTTCACACTTTTTCTTTTGCTTAAAAGCTTATTCTTTTTTTTATATGGCCACTTTGCAAAATGCACAAACCAAGATAGCGATTGTGTATATGCGGGAACAAACTTGAGGCACAAGGGATGATATGATACCAATATGATATGGTATGTATGCAATGTATGGTGTAGATCACTAATGTGCACAAGTAACGTTGCCGGCAATACTCAAATGGCTAGTCTCGATAGGCAAGTGACGCAAAATGGGCTAGGGGTTATCAAAGCAATTGCAAGGGAATATACAATGGAGGGATACCACGATTCCAAGATGATATGGAGGTTACCGTCCTTGGCGATGATGAGTGGCGGTGATCTTGTTGGAGATACCAAGGTGATGGAGACTCATCCCTAAGTAGCCGAAACACCTTAGGAGACGGAAAAACCGCGAACTCAAAATCTCAAATGTCAATTGTCAAATGATGGTAGCAGGAAAGCGGTGGTGATTGCGGAAGCTCACTAGGACTGCAGAAATGCAATGACGGGTTTTGTGAGTAGGCAATGCGGAAGTGGAGGGTAAGGTTGACTATACACGTTGTCGGAGTTGGAAGCACGGTCCCTAAGTAGCCGAAACACCTTAGGAGACACAACTCACAACACTAACAAAGTTGGGTTAAGTTGGGGTGGTGGAAGTGTATGGTGGGCAAGCCTATGTGGGAGTTATGGTGGTGGTGGTTGATGAAGAAGCAATCATCCCTAAGTAGCCTAGACACCTTAGGAGACTCAAATCACAACTCAAACAACCACAAATGCTATAAGGGACAAAATTGGTTAGGTTGCGGAAGTATGTGGTGGTTATGCGGAGGTTGTGGTGGAAGCTCTAGGCAAAGATGCCAAAGTTCCAAAAAATTGATTGAGTCAAAAGATGTTGGTGGTATTTTTTTGGGAATGGCGATGTCAATAGCTTCAAAACGAGCTAAAGAACGTCAAAAACGGACTCCGGATGAATTAGTTATGGACAAAATGGTGAAATGGGAAAGGCTAAAATGCCAGGGGTCGGACATCCGGGCTTGGGGGCCGGATATCCGGGGGCTGATGTCCAGAACCGTGCGGAATTTGTGCTCCAGGAGCCGGATGTCCGGCTTGGGGCCCGGATGTCCGGCCCGATGGCCCGGATGTCCGGCCTGAGGCCCGGATGTCCGGCCCGACGATTCCAGATCTCGTTTGGGGCGGAATTTTTCGAATTGGGGGCGGAAATTGATGATTTCAAGGGCAAAATTTGATGGATTTCGTGGATGGAAAGTGGCGAAACTTGGGGGAAAGATAGATCTACTCAAGACACAACGAATCCATGGATCAAAATCAACAAAACATCATCAAAACCAACAAATCACAAAAAAAATTGGGGGCTATTTTTGGTGGGGGGTTTCAAATTTAGGACGAAATCAACAAAATTAGGCTAGAAAACAAAGAGGGGAGGCTCCGAAATCATGATCAACCTAGCTCATGATACCAAGATGATGTAGGGTAGAACCCTAGTGGCCCGATCTTTCACGAAAGGAGAGAATCCCGCGATGAACACGAAGAACACGAGGAGGGAAACGAGGGGAAAATCACAAGGGGGACACAAGAGAACACTCAAACAAACAAGAATGATCACACATGCGCTAGATCCATGAACACAAAGGGAGATACAAGATCCAAAGTCAAGAACGTACGATACAAGAGGTAACCGGTTCTTCTCCATGAGGAGGTCTTGAATCCACAAGGGGATCATCCCGTGAGGGGTCTTGAATCCAAGGTGGATCTTCTCCGTAGAGGGGCCGCGGTCTCTCTGGTGGAGTAGATCCGATATGGATGAGCGAAGCTCTATCTCTGAAATGAGCTATCACAACACTAACCTAAAACATAGGTGGAGGGGGAGTATATATAGTCTAAGGGGCGAAGGGGTACATGGGCCTCGGCCCAGATGCACTGCACGCAGGCAGGGAAGGCCGGATGTCCGGGCGTTCGCGGAGGGCCGGATGTCCGGTCTGGAGGGGCCGGATGTCCGAGCTGGCGGGGTTGGTCTTGTTGCTCTCGGGTTCGGCGGTGTCCAGATTTCTGAGACCTGGGCCAGATGTCTGGCGGCTCGTGAAGGGCCGGATGTCTGGCTGCTGTAGCAGCAGACTCTTCTTCCTTCTCCTTCCTTCGCTCTCGCGCACGCTTGGCCTTGGTCCTTGGGCTCTCCTTGGACTCCTAGGGTGTACCTGAGTATGCACAAGGTCCGCGCTTGAAGTAGCATCCATGTCTTACATGCGGAAAGGGAAGATTCGGAAAGGAGCGAGTTCACCTTAGGTCCAAAGGCGTATGCTTGACTATACATGGGGATGATCGTAGGATGCTCCACATCAGAGTTCATCCGGTGTCGTGTTGCTCTGCTTCAGCGCCATTCTCGACCGATGTGGACCTTGTCTGGCAGCAAGGACCGCATGAGGCTTCACGAGTCCGGGCTTCCCCTTGAGGTGCAGCAAACTGTGCTTGAGATCTTGACGGGCGACTCGTCACCAGCCAACATGCCGGAGGAGGGTTGTCTCTTGTACTGCTGCTTGAACAAGGTGGACTTCGCGAGGAAACTGCCCCCTTTCGATGAGTGGGGACTACGCCCGGCCGGTCTTGAAGGGCCTCGCAAGAACCCGGTCCCCGTGGCTCCCTTGCCCACCACCAGCACGGCGATCTCCTTGGAAGTGGGCGCAATGGGGCGACCATCGTCGGCTGCTGGCGTCGCGGCTGCTGAGGAATCAGTGGTGCTCGGGGCTCCCGGAGGGCCGCCCCACGGCCCTCCAGAGAGCTATCTTGAGGAAGCGGCCAGAGGGGCGTCGTAGCCCGATACTCCTGAGGCTACATCCCCCCAGGCCCCGGCGGGTCGTCGCGAGGCGGAGGATGGCACCCCAGGTCGCCCCCTCAGGAGCTACCCCAGCTACGCCCGGAGCTAGTGACCGTGCCCTGGGCTTCGGCCGGCTCCGACTGAACTTTGATGCGCTCCGGAAGAGGAAGGGGTCTCCAAGCTATAGCGGCCATGCCTTCCGGCCATTGAAACAGAGGAAGTATATCGCCATACACGAGTAAGTACCTTATCTATGTAGTTTCTCGAGTGCTGCTTCCCCTCCTGACTATGGCTCCTCGTGGTCCCTTCTGCTTGGGCGGCAGAATCTCCCGAGAAGCCACTTCCCCCCTGCTTCGAGTCCCCTGCCGGTCTTGAGCGCCCCAAGCCAGCACGCCGCACTTGGCGCGAGGTCGGCCGGAGAGGCAAGTGCGCCCGCCTGGCACCTTGAACCTGTGTTCTGGCCGTCCCTCCTTAGTGGTGTTGCCTGGGGCGCAGGAGTTGTGCTAAGGGCTCCTCCCCTGGTTATTGACGGCGGCCGGATCACCTCGGTCTTGGCCTCTTCTCCGAGCAACGAGCCTTTGCCCCTCTCGGCCTCTGCTGAGGCCCAAAGGGCGACCGGGAAGGCGTCAGCCTCCATCCCTCTGCTGGGAGGAGGCGAGCCACTTCAGACTCCTTCGACATCCTCTGGCATGGGGGATGGACCCGGTCGCGCGCTCGTGCTTGAGCGCAAGCGGGGTGCCATCCGCCACGAGCTCCTCCGGGAGGCGATGGGTGGGCTGAGCAGGCTTGGGGAGGAACTCGTGGATGTTGATGCTCGTCTTGAAACCGAGGGCCTCCGGCTAGTGGACGAATGGCACCAACCGAGGGCCTCCGGTGAAGATGGGTCGTACCAGGCCGCTAGAGGAGCCACGTCATGGGCCGCAGGCAGGCAAGTCTGGGGACCCCTGTTCCTAGAACGCTGACAACATACATCTACATCACGCGTTTGACTCTCCCCGGTAATCGCTCTATCCATGCTTTGAGAGTTTTGACTACAACGGTTGCCGATCACCGCCTGCTGCTGGGTAAGAACTGGTAAGAATTTGAGATTTCCTTGACGGATTTGTGACATCCACCACCACCACTTGTTAGTAGTCTGTAGGATCATATTCTTGTGTGTTTCTATTGCTACTAACCATGGCAGGATCACAAGCCGACGAGATTAACTGGGAGAACTTGACGAACAAGGAGCTTCATGATAAGTTTCAGCAAATGATGAGTGGACAGGTGAACGATGTGCTCAACAGATTTGAAGAGGCCATGGAGAAGATAGATGGCATTGAGAAGGCGTTCGAAACAAAGCTCGATAACAAGTTTAATGAATTGCTCGCGTGTCTTCCGCAACCACCTCCCGCTGCACCTGTCACACCTCTACAACAACTACAACAACAACATCGCCTTCCAAACCAAGTGGGACGAGCACTGCGTGTTTCCCTTGAGCCTGGTCAAACTTCTAGTGCCATTGTACCTACTGTTGATGCTTCTGTAGCTCCTGCTGCTACTGCAGAGGTGGAGGACCATTACAAGGATGAGGTTGATCAAAATTAGAACTACTTTCAACCACCAGCACCACCACCACCAGGTCGTCCTCATGCATATCATCGCAACAGTAGGGCTGCACCACCACCTGAGGTACGAGATCATGACCATCTTCCTAAACTAAAATTTAATATTCCACCATTTGAGGGTAGATATGTTCCTGATATATATCTTACTTGGTAGTTAGAAATTGAATAACATTTTACATGTTTACAATATCCTGAGGAGAGACGTGTTCTTGCTGCTGTTTGTGCTTTCACTAGTTTTCCATGTGTTTGGTGGCATGAACATTGTAGATTATATCCTATTCCACCTATTTGGGCTACTTTGAAAAATGCTATGCATACTCGCTCGGTTCCACCATATTATCAATGTGAATTACTTCAAAAATTACAGCATTTGAGACAAGGAATTTTTTTTGTAGAAGAATATTATCAGAAATTACAAACTTGTATGGCTAGATGTGGTATTGTTGAGGATAATGAAGCTATGCTGGCACGTTTTATGGGTGGATTAAATAAAGAGATTCGGACCATTATAGAGTATAAGGAATATAATAATATCACTCGTTTATTCCATCTTGCTTGCAAAGCTGAACATGAAGTGCAGGATCGACATGCATTGGCGCGAACTAACTTTTCTGGAGGTCGACCTTCATCATGGACACCGCGTGCATCCTCTACTTCCACACGTTCTACTACACCGGCACCTCCGTCAGCTGCCACCTCCATCCATGATACAAGAAAGCAGGAACAACCACCACTATGTTCCAAGAGCACACCTTCTGGACCTGCACATAGCTCTTCTTCATCCATGGCATCAACAGGGCAAACACATGATATTATTTGTCGTCGTTGCAAGGGTGGAGGTCATTGTGCAAGAGAATGCCCATCTAAGCGTGTGATGATTGTTACTGAGGATGGTGGGTATGAGTCCACTAGTGACTATGATGAGGAGACTTTTGTTCTATTACAAGTGAAGAACATGGTGGAGATGATTCTGATCATGAGAGGCAACACATGTCTGATGAAGATGCTGACATGTATGAATGTTTAGTTGCTCAACGTGCTTTGAGTGTGAAGGTTACACAAGCTGAGCAACATCAGAGGCATAATTTGTTCCATACAAAGGGAGTTGTGAATGAACGTTTTTTTCGCGTCATCATAGATGGAGGGAGCTGTAACAACCTGGCTAGCATGGAGATGGTGGAGAAGCTATCTCTCACCACAAGACCACATCCACATCCTTAATACATCCAATGGTTCAACAACAGCGGCAAGGTTAAGGTAACACGTACTGTTCGTGTGCATTTTAGTATCTCTACATATGCGATTATGTTGATTGTGATGTGGTACCCATGCAAGCGTGTTCATTATTACTTGGTAGACCATGGCAATTTGATTAAAAAAAGTGTACACCATGGTTAGAAACAATCAGTATAGTCTTGTTCATAATGATAAACATATTACTTTACTTCCTATCTCTCCTGATTCCATTTTGAAAGATGATATTAATAGAGCTAATAAAGCAAAAAAGGAGAAAAATAAGAGTGAAAATCAGATTGTGGCAAAAGAATTTGAGCAACAAATGAAGCCTAATAATAAACCATCTAGTGTTGCTTATGAAATTAAATTAAAAAGTGCATGTTTATTTGCAACCAAATCTGATATTGATGAGCTAGATTTTAGCAAATCTGTTTGCTATGCTTTTGTGTGCAAAGAGGCATTATTTGCATTCGAGGACGTGCCTTCCTCTTTGCCTCCTGCTGTTAATAACATTTTACAGGAGTTCACTGACGTCTTTCCACAAGACGTGCCATCGGGATTACCACCTATTCAAGGGATTGAGCATCAGATTGACTTAATTCCCGATGCATTGCTACCCACCCGTGCACCATACTGTACCAATCCAGAGGAGACAGAGGAGATTATGCGTCAAGTCCAGGAGCTGCTCGACAAAGGTTATATACGTGAATCCCTTAGTCCTTGTGTTGTTCGTATCATTCTAGTGCCGAAAAAGGATGGTACATTGCGTATTTGTGTTGATTGTAAAGGCATTAATAATATTACTATTCGTTATCGTCATCCTATTCCTAGACTAGATGATATGCTTGATGAATTGAGTGGCTCTACAATATTCTCCAAAGTTGATTTGCATAGTGGATACCATCAAATTCGTATAAAATTGGGGGATGAATGGAAAACAACATTTAAAACTAAGTTTGGATTATATGAGTGGTTAGTCATGCCTTTTGGGTTAACTAATGCACCTAGTACTTTCATGAGATTAATGAACGAAGTTTTACGTGCTTTCATTGGACGATTTGTGGTAGTCTATTTTGGTGATATAGTGATTTTTAGCAGATCTTTGGAGGAACATTTGGAACATTTACATGCTGTTTTTATTACTTTACATGATGCACGTTTGTTGGGTAACCTTGGGAAGTGCACCTTTTGCACGGATCGAGTACCTTTTCTTGGCGATGTTGTTACTCCACTCGGAATTGAAGTTGATAAAGCCAAGATTGAAGCTATTGAGAGTTGGTCACAGCCCAAAACGGTCACACAAGTGAGGAGTTTTCTTGGACTCGCTGGTTTCTATAGGCATTTTGTGAGAGATTTCAGCACCATTATTGCACCTCTCAATGAGCTTACCAAGAGGAATGTGCCTTTTGTTTGAGGTACCGCATAGGAAGAAGCCTTCACGGTGTTGAAAGATAAGTTGACACATGCTCCTTTACTGCAACTTCCTGATTTTAACAAGACTTTTGAGCTTGAATGTGATGCTAGTGGAATTGGATTAGGAGGTGTGTTATTACAAGATGGCAAACCCGTTGCTTACTTTTCTTTAAAATTGAGTGGGCCTAGTTTGAACTATTCTGCTTATGATAAAGAATTATATGCTCTTGTTCGGACCTTCGAAACATGACAACATTATTTATGGCCCAAAGAATTTGTTATACATTCTGATCATGAATCTTTGAAACACATTAAAAGTCAAGCAAAACTAAACTATAGACAAGCTAAATGGGTTGAATTCATTGAGACTTTCCCTTATGTCATTAAACACGAGAAGGGTAAAGAAAATGTTATTGCTGATGCATTGTCTCGTTGTTATACTATGCATTCACAACTTGATTTTAAAATATTTGGTGTGGAGACCATCAAATATCAATATGTGCATGATGTTGAATTAAAGATGTATTGCAGAATTGTAAGGAAGGGAGAACATGGAACAAGTTCATCGTTAACGATCAATTTGTGTTTCGTGCTAACAAGCTATGCATTCCAGCTAGCTCCGTTCGTCTTTTGTTGTGGTAGGAGCCGCATGGAGGAGGATTAATGGGACACTTTGGTGTGAAGAAGATGGAGGATATACTTGCTACACATTTCTTGTGGCCAAAGATGAGACGAGATGTTGAGCGTATTGTTGCTCGCTGCACTACATGTCAAATGGCTAAGTCACGACTCAATCCTCATGGTCTATATATGCCTCTGCCTATACCTAGTGTTCCTTGGGAGGATATATCTATGGATTTTGTTTTAGGTTTACCTTGAACAAAGAAGGGGAGGGATAGCATATTTGTTGTCCTGGATAGATTCTTGAAAATGGCACACTTTATACCATGTCATAAAAGTGATGATGTTGCTAATGTTGCTGATTTGTTCCTTCGTGAAATTATTCGCTTGCATGGTATGCCAAATACAATTGTTTCAGATCGTGATACTAAATTTCTTAGCCACTTTTGGAGATGTTATGGGCTAAGTTGGGGACTAAACTGCTTTTTAGTACTACATGTCACCCCCAAACTGATGGACAAACTGAAGTAGTCAATAGAACATTGTCTACTATGCTTAGGGTTGTTTTGAAGAATAACTAGAAAATGTGGGAAGAATGCTTGGCTCATATTGAATTTGTTTATAATCGTTCATTGCATTATACTACTAAGATGTGCCTTTTTGAAATTGTTTATGGTTTCCTTCCTCGTGCACCTATTGATTTGTTGCCTCTTCCATCTTCAGAGAAGGTTAGTTTTGATGCTAAAGAACATGCTGAATTGATCTTAAAAATGCAAGAGCTAACTAAGGAGAACATTGAGCATATGAATGCTAAATATAAACTAGCTGGAGATAAGGGTAGAAAATGTGTTGTCTTTGCACCTGGAGATCTTGTTTGGTTACATTTGCGTAAGGATGGATTTCTTGATTTGCACAAATCAAAGCTAATGCCACGTGCTGATGGTCCATTTAAGGTGTTAGAGAAAATAAATGATAATGCATATAAACTTGAGTTGCCTGCAGATTTTGGGGTTAGTCCCACTTTTAACATTGCAGATTTGAAGCCTTATTTGGGTGAGGAAGATGAGCTTCCATCGAGGACGACTACAATTGAAGAAGGGGAGGATGATGAGGACATCAATACCATTGTTACACCCACAACCCTTACTGCTACATATACTGGACCAATTACTAGAGCTCGCGCACGACAATTAAATTATTAGGTACTTTTGTTTCTTGGTAATGATTCAAATGTTCATGAGAATATGATGCTACCTAAATTGGATACATTTGTTTTTCTTACATGAAGGGTCTGGCATGGATAAGAGGGATGAGCACTGGAGCAAGACCAAGCATGGAGATGATGGCATGCGCAAGGGGAGCAAGAACGGAGATACAAGTGATGATTTCAGGACTTTGAAGTCACCATAAGGAGTGCATGAGGCCTTGGACGAAATAAACAAGACACCACTTCATAAATTTCGTCCAGAGGCTATTCTAGGTGTTGCGTCACCTTATTATTGGGCCAGGCCCATGTACTTTTGAAATACTTAAGTATAGGCAGTATTTAGAGTCCGTATGTGTGGGGAAACAAGAGTTAGGGTTGGTTTCGGACCCCTCCTCCAGGGCCCCAGAAATTCCCCCCTCTTCCTCCATATATATAGCCATTAGGGCATCGTTTAGACTTTGAGTTTTGTTTAGATTAAAAGTTCGCCATAGCTGCAGCTTCACGTACTTCGTTTGTGTTCAACGACCAAACCAAGACATCACAGAACCCCACCTTCATTAATAATGCTTTCCTCTTATATTCGCCATATCCAGATTGCAATTTCAGTTTCTTGCCTGTTCTTTGTTTTCTTGCAGGAAATAGACCTTCATGGTTAGTTTGATCGTGCTCTGGCGTGGTCAATAACCCCTCGGAGTTGGCTTAGCGATTGCTGAGGCGTGACGTCCTCGCACGATCGTAGTCGGATCATCAAAGTCTACTCCACCAAAAATGATAGCCACCATCTCATCGAAAGATGGGACACCTTTGCCTCTATCATGGAATTAGGGCCAGAGGGGCATCGAGGGCCCCACCACCCATGAGGGCACGCCAGGGTGGGTGGCGCGCCCTGGTGTCTTGTGGGCAGCCAGGCCCCCCTCTAGTGGGTCTTGGTTGCGGTATTTTTTATTTATTGGGACATAATTCTCCAAAAGTTTTTTCCAAATATGAGAGCTTTTATTTCTGCACAAAAGCAACTCCATGGCAGTGCTGCTAAAAACAACATCAGTCTGGGTTAGTTTCATTCAAATCATGCAAATTAGAGTCCAAAACAAGAGCAAAAGCATTAGTAAAAGTAGATACGATGGAGTCGTATCACACGCCATTAAATATCTACCACTTAAGCTCAAAGGACCAGCCAGGCATTGGTTGAACAACCTCCCCGAAAACTCTATAGGGAGCTGGGAAGAGCTCGAGGTTGCTTTCCAAGCTAACTTTCAAGGCACATATGTTCGGCCTCCGGATGCTGATGACCTGAGCCACGTTATCCAACAGCCCGACAATTTTGGAACCGGTTCTTGACTAAGAAGAACCAAATCGTCGACTGTCCAGATGCTGAGGTGAAAGCCGCGTTCAAACATAGCATCTGAGATGAATGGCTAGCTCATCAGCTTTGCTAAGAGAAGCCGAGGACAATGTCAGCTCTTACCTCACTATTGACCCACTTTTGCGTGGGCGAAAACAGTTGGTTGGCTCGTAGAAGCAACAACCCCGAAGACCCTGACACCTCAGAAGTCCGGGATGGAAACAGGAAACCATGACGCAACAAGAACATGTGTTGGCATAACGGCGGTGAAGCCAAGGATACGACATTAAATGCTGGATTCAGTAATTCCAAGTCTGGACCGCGGAAGAAACCCTCTAAAGGGAATAGGGATGGACCCACCACACTAGACAAGATCTTGGATAGAGCATGTCAGATACATGGCACCCTAGACAAGCCTGCCAACCACACCAACCACAACTGTTGGGTGATCAAACAAGTCGGCAAGCTCACGATCAAGGAATAGGGAAAAGGCCCCTGCAGTGAGGATGATGATGAGCCTCGCGAGCCAAACAATGGAGGTCAGAAGCAATTCCCTCCTGAGGTTAAAACCGTAAATATGATCTATGTCACTCGAGAAGCGCGCACTTTGGGGTATCTATGCCATAGAGCCAGTGGCCCCGAAATTCAACCCGTGGCCGGCTTGCCCAATCGCCTTCGACCGTAGAGACCATCCGACAAGTACCCATCATGTAGGGTCAATGGCTCTGGTCCTTGACCCCATTACTGATGGGTACCACCTAACTCGAGTCCTCATGGATGGAGGCAGCGGCCTCAATCTAATTTACTCAGATACTGTGAGGAAAATGGGAATAGATCCAACAAGGATTAAACCCAGCAATATAACCTTTAAAGGAGTAATCCAATGCATAGAAGCACGCTGCTCAGGCACAGTGACCTTGGAGGTAGTGCTCGGCTCACCTGACAACTTCCGCAACAAAGACTTGATCTTCGACATCATCTCCTTCCATAGCGGCTGTCACACACTTCTTGGCCATACGGCGTTCGCTCGCTTCAACGCCGTCCCCCATTATGCATATCTGAAGTTGAAGATGCCCAATACCAAGGGTGTCATTACTGTTAATGGAAACACGGAGCGCTCACTCCGGACCGAGGAGCATACAGTGGCTCTTGTAGCCAAAGTCCAAATCCGCACCGAAGGGCCACAATACCAATCCGCCGTCAAGGCAAAAGAGACAAGCAAATGAGCCCGAGCTCCGTATCAACACTTGGAGCCCACCTACGCTAAACGCAAATAGGGATACACACCCCGCAGCAAGCCCACCTAAGCCGCAAAGCACGTGCCTTGCATGCACAACTTCGCGCTTAAAATGCCATGGGCAACTGCGGGGACTAACCACTCAAATACCAAGTGTTGGGATCAACCGAGCTATGGTCAAACACGTCTTCGAACAACAATAAGTACCATCTAGGACCTATCTAACATCAAGCTAATACGTCACGGCGAACTCTCAAGACCCCTCATCAAGGGCCCGTCAGCTGATCTCCATCCCCTCTAAGGAGTCTTTTCCCCAAGAGCAAAGGCACAAACATGCAACAAGGCATAGTAGGGACAGCAAACCACACATAAAGGCCCCGTGTAAACCTTTCCTCTGTAATAATTTACTTCTTATACTAAAGTACGTGTAACAATAGCTTCAGCAGTTTAGATTGTATGGTTAGACGTCACGAGCCTATCAGAAATGAAGATCATCCCTTACGGTCCTCTTGCAGTCATTTTTGTTACGCAACCTTTTCCACTCTCCGACGCCAAAACACACTAGTTCGGTACATATCTTTCTTTGTATGTGATCGACTAATAGACCGGGGGCTCGATTATAACACTGGGCCCACGCCCCACGCATCACCCCAGCACTCGTTCCTATCTTATGTGCTCGGCATCTTGGATATTGCATTATATGAATCGGTTCCGAATTATGTCTTGGGTCAATAGTTGGGTTGCCGGCTCCTGTGTTTGCCCTCTTACGTTCCGCCTATTCTGCTAGGAGGGTAAAGGGAGAACCACTGTGATTGTACTTCCAGTTCATCTGGTTAAGTACCTCAGTGGAGAAAGCTGAAAACTGACCATCATAGTGAGCGAGAACTGGTCGGCGGGCCAATGACAAGTATTAAACTACAACTCGATGGAGGTTACACCGTGTTACACCAAGGATTCGTCTTCGCACAAACCAAGTGATGAAGGTATATACCTTGGCCCAACCGAACATCACAAAGCACCCGGGCTAGTCACTAGCCCCCGCAGTCAAGCTCCTATGGATATGTGAAAGCACTAAAACCGCATAGTCCGATTGCCTCATTTCGCCTACACACTACCGCCTCCGAGCACCGAGACATTGGCTACGGTTCATAGTGTGGAGGGCCAAACACCCTTTGTAGCATCTACAAGGGGGCTAAAGTCGACAACTGGTAACTTTCAGATTAAAATGGCTGCACATGAGTCAACATAAGAAAAAACAGATAACGTATGATACACCATACCAAACAACCGCATTATCAAGCAAAAGGTTCAACTGTCATATGATACATGATAGTGTGTTCACTCATAAATTACATCTTTTGAGCACTAGGCCTCTATCGCCCGAGCACTATCCATCATGATGGGGAAATAGTGCTCCGGGGGTGGGGGTCTACTGGCCATCTCAACCGACTTGATCTTCTGCCAGTGCACCATAGTCTTCGCAAAGGCCATCCGAGCTCCCTCGATGCATATGGAGCACTTCAGGACATTGTTCCGAGACGCGGCATTGCAGAGCTTCTGCACTAGGCTGAAGTAGCTGCTCGGCAGCGGCTCTGAAGGCCATAGCCAGACAAAGAGGTCCTTCATGGTCGGCTCCGCCATCCGGTGCAACTCCATCAGCTGCTTCATTTGATTGCTCGGGAGGGGAGGGTACTCAAGTGCCTAGAATTGTGCCCAAAACAGCCTATGCTCGGCTTCGCCCTCCCAAGCCGCAAAATGCTTGGCCGCATCTGCCGCACCCCTCGGGAGGTCCGCAAACGCGCCTGAGGAACGCCACACATGTATGAGCAAAGAAAACTGATACTTCTCCACTCTCCAACGTATCTATAATTTATGAAGTATTCATGCCATGTTTACAATAATTTTATATGATTTTGGTATGATTTGATTGTAACTAACCCGGACTGACGCTGTTTCTAGCAGCACTACCGTGGTGTTGTTTTTTGTGCAGAAATAAAAGTTCTCGGAATGGGCTGAAAATTTACGGTGATTTTTTATGGACCAAAAGAGACCCCCGAAGCACCAAAGTTGGGCCAGAAGAGTGCCGAGGTGGCGGCAAGGGTGGAGGGCGCGCCCACCCCCTAGGGCAGGCCCCCCGTCTTGTCGCTACCTCGCAGACCCCCTTGATGTGAGACCGATGCCAAAAAATCCTATAAATACCAAAACCCCCCAAAAAGAAACCTAGATCAGGAGTTCCACCGCCGCAAAGCCTCTGTAGCCATGAAAAACTCTGACCTCTTGAGCATGCGTTGGTTTTCCCTTGAAGAGGAAAGGGTGATGCAGCAAAGTAGCGTAAGTATTTACCTCGGTTTTGAGAACCAAGGTATCAATCCAGTAGGAGACAACACACAAGTCACCTAGTACCGGCACAAACAATCAAGAACCTTGCAACCAACGCGATAAAGGAGTTGTCAATCCCTTCACGACACTCACAAAAGTGAGATCTAATAGAGATAGTAAAGTAAATATTTTTGGTATTTTTATTGTATATATTGGAAAGTAAATATTGCAAAATAGTAAATGAGGTGCAATGTAAATAAAAGAGATGTAATATAATAGGAAAGAGACCTCGGGGCCATAGGTTTCACTAGTGGCTTCTCTTAAGATAGCATGTATTACGGTGGGTGAACAAATTACTGCCGAGCAATTGATAGAAAAGTGCATAGTTATGAAGATATCTAAGGCAATGATCATGAATATAGGCATCACGTCCGTGTCAAGTGGATCGAAACTATTCTGCATCTACTGCTATTACTCCACACATCGACCACTATCCAACATGCATCTAGAGTATTAAGTTCATAAGAATAGAGTAACACATTAAGCAAGATGACATGATGTAGAGGGATAAACTCAAGCAATATGATATAAAACCCATCTTTTTATCCTCAATGGCAACAATACAATACGTGCCTTGCTGCCCCTACTGTCACTGGGAAAGGACACCGCAAGATTGAACCCAAAGCTAAGCACTTCTCCTATTGCAAGAAAGATCAATCTAGTAGGCCAAAATAAACCGATAATTCGAAGAGACTTGCAAAGATATCAAATCGTGCATATAAGAATTCAGAGAAGAACCAAATAATATTCATAGATAATCTTGTTCATAAATCCACAATTCATTGGATCTCGACAAACACACCACAAAAGAGTATTACATTGAATAAATCTCCAAGAACATCAAGGAGAACTTTGTATTGAGAATCAAAGAGAGGGAATAAGCCATCTAGCTAATAACTATGGACCCGGAGGTCTGTGGTAAACTACTCACGCTTCATCAGAGAGGCAATGGTGTTGATGTAGAATCCCTCCGTGATCGATTCCCCCTCCGGCAGATTGCTGGAAAAGGCCCCAAGATGGGATGTCATGGGTACAGAAGGTTCCGGCGGTGGAAAAGTGGTTTCGTGGCTCTCCCCGATGTTTCTAGGGTATAAGGGTATATATAGGCGAAAGAAGTACGTCGGTGGAGCTACGAAGGGCCCATGAGGGTGGGGGGCGCGCCTACCCCCACTGGGCGCGCCCTCCTGCCTCGTGGCTTCCTCGTAGAGTTCCAGACTTTGACTTCAATTCTTCTGGATTGTTTTCGGTGCAAGAAAAATCATCGCGAAGGTTTTACTCTATTTGGACTCTGTTTGGTCTTCCTTTTATGCAAAACTCTAAAATAGGCAAAAAAACAGAAACTGGCACTGGGCCTCCGGTTAATAGGTTAGTCCCAAAAATAATATAAAAGAGCATATTAAAGCCCATTAAACATCCAAGACAGATAATATAATAGCATGGAACAATAAAAAATTATAGATACGTTGGAGACGTATCAAGCATCCCAAAGCTTAATTCCTGCTTGTCCTCGAGTAGGTAAATAACAATAACTGAATTTTTGATGTGGAATGCAACCTAACATAATTATCAATGTAATTCTCTTTATTGTGGCATGAATTTTTAGACCCGAAAGATTCAATACAAAAGTTTAATATTGACATAAAAACAATAATACTTCAAGCATACTAACAAATGAATCATGTCTTCTTAAAATAACATGGCCAAAGAAAGCTATATATCCCTACAAAATCATATAGTCTGGCTATGCTCTATCTTCATCACACAAAATATTTAATCATGCACAACCCCGATGACAAGCCAAGCAATTGTTTCATACTTTTGATGTTCTCAAACTTTTTCAATCTTCACGCAATACATGAGCGTGAGCCATGGATATAGCACTATAGGTGGAATAGAGGGGTGGTTGTGCAGAAGACAAAATGGAGAAGATAGTCTCACATCAACTAGGCGTATCAACGGGCTATGGAGATGCCCATCAATAGATATCAATGTGAGAAGGGATAGCCATGCAACGGATGCACTAGAGCTATAAATGTATGAAAGCTCAAAAAGAAACTAAGTGTGTGTGCATCCAACTCCCTTGCTCACGAAGACCTAGGGCATTTTGAGGAAGCCCATCATTGGAATATACAAGCCAAGTTCTATAATGAAAAATTCCTACTAATATATGAAAGTGACAAAATAAGAGACTCTCTATCATGAAGATCATGGTGCTACTTCAAAGCACAAGTGTGGAAAAAGGATAGTAGCATTGTTCCTTCTCTCATTTTCTCTCATTTTTTTGTTTTTTTGTTTTTGTTTTTTGGGCCCTCTCCTTTTTTGGCCTATTTTTTATCTTTTTCGTCCGGAGTCTTATCCCGACTTGTGGGGAATCATAGTCTCCATCATCCTTTCCTCACTGGGATAATGCTCTAATAATGATGATCATCACACTTTTATTTACTTACAACTCAAGAATTACAATTGGATACTTAGAACAAAATATTACTCTATGTGAATGCCTCTGGCCGTGTACCGAGATGTTCAATGAATCAAGAGTAACATGTATGAAAGAATTATGAATGGTGGCTTTGCCAAAAATATGATGTTAACTACATGATCATGCAAGGCGATATGACAATGATGGAGCCTGTCATAATAAGCGGAACGGTGGAAAGTTGCATGGCAATATATCTCGGAATGGCTATGGAAATGCCATAATAGGTAGGTATGGTGGCTGTTTTGAGGAAGGTAAATGGTGGGTTTATGGTACCGGCGAAAGTTGTGCGGTACTAGAGAGGGTAGCAATGGTGGAAGGGTGAGAATGAGTATAATCCATGGACTCAACATTAGTCATAAAGAACTCACATACTTATTGCAAAAATCTATTAGTTATCGAAACGAAGTACTACGCGATGCTCCTAGGGGGATAGATTGGTAGGAAAAGACCATCGCTCGTCCCCGACCGCCACTCATAAGGAAGACAATCAATAAATAGATCATGCTCCAACTTCATCTCATAAAGGTTCACCATATGTGCATGCTACGTGAATCACAAACTTTAACACAAGTATCTCTCAAATTCACAACTACTCTACTAGAATGACTCTAATATCACCATCTTCATATCTCAAAACAATCATAAAGAATCAAACTTCTCGTAGTATTCAACGCACTTTATCTGAAAGTTTTTATTATACCCATCTTGGATGCCCATCATATTAGGAGTAGTTTTATAGCCAAAGCAAATTACCATGCTGTTCTAAAAGACTCTCAAAATAATATAAGTGAAGCATGAGAGATCAACAATTTCTATAAAATAAAACCACGACCGTGCTCTAAAAAGATATAAGTGAAGCACTAGAGCAAAATTATCTAGCTCAAAAGATATAAGTGAAGCACATAGAGTATTCTAATAAATTCCGATTCATGCGTGTCTCTCCCAAAAGGTGTGTACAGCAAGGATGATTGTGGTAAACTAAAAAGAAAAGACTCAAATAATGCATGACGCTCCAAGCAAAACACATATCATGTGGTGAATAAAAATATAGCCTCGAGTAAAGTTACCGATAAACGAAGATGAAAGAGGGATGCCTTCCGAGGCATCCCTAGGTTTAGGCTTTTGGTTTTCCTTGAATTTTACCTTGGGGTGCCTTGGGCATCCCCAAGCTTAGGCTCTTGAGACTCCTTATTCCAAAATCCATCAAACCTTTACCCAAAAACTTGAAAACTTCACAACACAAAACTTCAACAGAAAATCTCATGAGCTCCGTTAGTATAAGAAAATAAACCACCACTTTAAGGTACTTCAATGAACTCATTCTTTATTTATATTAGTGTTAAACCTACTTGTATTCCAACTTATGTATGGTTCATACCCCCCGATACTACTCATAGATTCATCAAAATAAGCAAACAACACACGAAAAACAGAATCTGTCAAAAACAGAATAGTCTGTAGCAATCTGTAACTTTCGAATACTTATGTAACTCCCAAAATTCTGAAAAATTAGGACGGCCTGAGAAATTTGTATATTGATCTACTACAAGTGGAGTAGGTATTTTATCGCTCTCTGGTAAATTATGAAAATTAATTTCGTGAGCATAAAAGTTTCTGTTTTTTACAGCAAGATCAAACAACTATCATCCAAGAAGATCCTAAAGAATTTACTTGGCACAAACACTAATTAAGACATAAAAAACACAATCATAACAGTAGCATAATTTTGTTAACACACAAAAACATGAAGCAAAAAAGCAAAGAACAAAAATAAAATTGGGCTGCCTCCCAACAAGCGCTACAGTTTTACGCCCTTAACTAGGCATAAAGCAAGGATCTAAGTTTTGTCATCCTTGTCCAACTCTTCAATCAAACACTTAGGATCCTTCAGAGATTTAGCATAAAGATCTTCAATAACTATATTCCTAGGAATAAATTAAAAGATTTCATTCTTGCAAAAAGGATCTCTTATCACTTCAACACAATCCGGGTGAACAGTAATCATCTTAAGAACTCCATTATTACTATTACTAGAAGTTGCACCCTTGTTCTTGGATCTACCCCTCCTTACGGGAGTTTTCTCGATAGTTTTAGCAGAAGCAAAAGATGTGTTACTAAAGATTTCTTCTAATTTATCAATCTGAGACGGACTTTCTTCTGTTCTTTCATGGATTAAGGTACCCTTCTATTTTAACAACTTAAAAATATCTCCCGCTTTTGACCCAATATCAGTGGCAAAATTATGCATCTATTTATCTAAAATTCCCATATGATCTTCGGTGAGCATTTTCTTTTCAATAGCATCTAGTTTTTCCATAACATGCTCAAGAGTCAAAATTGTTTCATTAATCATGAGGGGTGATGATCCCACTAAATTTCCCATAGCATTAAAAGCATCAAGAGAGGCACATATCAAGAAATTTCCAGCGGTAATCATATCAAGGACGAATCTATACCAAGTGGTGATGCCAACATAAAAACAACGAAGAAGAACAACAGTGGATTGCTTACGGGTAGATCTATTATGAGCATTTAAAATCCTATACCAGGCATCTTTTAATTTTTATCCTCCCCTTTGTTTAAAGTTGAGAACCTCGTTCTCGGGAGTGCAAGCGATAAAGGAAGAACTATCCATAATAACAACAAACAAGGTTGAACACAAAAACATATCCGGCAAGAAAACGGTGAACAAAAAAGAGGCGAATAAAACGACAAATTTTGTGAAGTGGGGGAAAGGAAAACGAGAGGCGAATGGCAAATAATGTAATGAGAGGGAGAAGAGTTTATGGTGGGTACTTGGTATGTCTTGACTTGGAGTAGATCACCCCGGCAACGGCGCCAGAAATCCTTCTTGCTACCTCTTGAGCATGCGTTGGTTTTCCTTTGAAGAGGAAAGGGTGATGCAACAAAGTAGCGTAAGTATTTCCCTCAGTTTTGAGAACCAAGGTATCAATCTAGTAGGAGACAACGCACAAGTCACCTAGTACCTGCACAAACAATCAAGAACCTTGCAACCAACGCAATAAAGGGATTGTCAATCCCTTCACGGTCACTCGCAAAAGTGAGATCTAATAGAGATAGTAAAGTAAATATTTTTGGTATTTTTATTGTATATATTGGAAAGTAAAGATTGCAAAATAGTAAACGAGATGCGATGTAAATAAAAAAGATGTAATATAATAGGAAAGAGACCTGGGGGCATAGGTTTCACTAGTGGCTTCTCTCAAGATAGCATGTATTACGGTGGGTGAACAAATTACTGCCGAGCAATTGATAGAAAAGTGCATAGTTATGAAGATATCTAAGGCAATGATCATGAATATAGACATCACGTCCGTGTCAAGTAGATCGAAACGATTCTGCATCTACTACTATTACTCCACACATCGACCGCTATCTAGCATGCATCTAGAGTATTAAGTTCATAAGAACGGAGTAATGCATTAAGCAAGATGACATGATGTAGAGGGATAAACTCAAGGAATATGATATAACCCCCAGCTTTTTATCCTCGATGGAAATAATACAATATGTGCCTTGCTGCCCCTACTGTCACTGGGAAAGGACACCGCAAGATTGAACCCAAAGCTAAGCACTTCTCCCATTGCAAGAAAGATCAATCTAGTAGGCCAAACTAAACCGATAATTCGAAGAGACTTGCAAAGATATCAAATCATGCATATAAGAATTCAGAGAAGAATCAAATAATATTCATAGATAATATTGTTCATAAATCCACAATTCATCGGATATTGACAAACACACCGCAAAAGAGTATTACATCGAATAGATCTCTAAGAACATCAAGAAGAACTTTGTATTGAGAATCAAAGAGAGAGAAGAAGCCATCTAGCTATTAACTATGAACCCAAAGGTCTGTGGTAAACTACTCACGCTTCATCGGAGAGGCAATGGTGTTGATGTAGAAGCCCTCCATGATCGATTGCCCCTCTCACAGATTGCCGGAAAAGTCACCAAGATGGGATCTCATGGGTATAGATGGTTGCGGCGGTGGAAAAGTGGTTTTTGTGGCTCTCCCCAATATTTCTAGGGTATAAGAGTATATATAGGCGAAAGAAGTACGTTGATGGAGCTACGAGGGGCCCACGAGGGTGGGGGCGTGCCCTCCTGCCTCGTGGCTTCCTCGTGGAGTTCCAGACTTCGACCCCAAGTCTTCTGGATTGCTTTCGGTCCAAGAAAGATCACCGCGAAGGTTTTATTCCGTTTGGACTCCATTTGGTATTCCTTTTCTGCAAAACTCTAAAATAGGGAAAAACAGAAACTGGCACTGGGCCTCCGGTTAATAGGTTAGTCCCAAAAATAATATAAAAGAGCATATTAAAGCCCATTAAACATCCAAAACAGATAATATAATAGCATGGAACAATAAAAAATTATAGATACGTTGGAGACGTATCAAAAACCAATCGGGAGCCCGTTCCAGCACCCTGCCGGAGGAGGAAACCATTATCGGAGGCCATCTTCATCATCCTGGCGCTCTCCATGACGAGGAGGGAGTAGTTCACCCTCGAGGGTGAGGGTATGTACCAGTAGCTATGTGTTTGATCTCTCTCTCGCACTCTCTCTCTCTCTCTAGTGTTCTCGATTTGGCACGATCTTGATGTACCACGAGCTTTCTTACTATAGTTGGATCATATGGTGTTTCTCCCCCTCTATCTTCTTGTGATGAATTGAGTTTTACCTTTGAGGTTTCACTATTATCGGATTGAATGCTATTATGTATTTGAGAACACTTGATGTATGTCTTGCGTGGGATACCCGTGGTGACAATGGGGCGTTCTATTGATTCACTTGATGTATATTTTGGCACTCAACTTGTGGATTCCCGAGGTGTCATTGGGGTAATCTATGCATAGGGGTTGACGCACGTTTTCATCCTTGTTTCTCCGGTAGGAATCTTGGGGCACTCTTTGAGGTTCTTTGTGTTGGATTGAATATTATGAATCTGAAGTTGTTTGATGCATATCGTATAATTGACCCACGGATACTTGTGGTGACATTGGAGTATCTAGGTGACATTAGGGTTGATTGATGTGTATCGTATGGTGTTATTTTACTACGAACTCTAGGACTGTTTGGGACACTTATAGGAATAGCTCAATGGATTGATTGGAAAGAATAACTTTGAGGTGGTTTCGTACCCTACAAGCAATTTCATCTTATGTTCTCCATGATTGGAACTTTGGAGTGACTTTTGCCGCACCTTGAGGGATTGCCATATGATTTAATTATGTTACCATTGTTGGGAGAACTTGCACTAGTGAAAGTATGAACCCTAGGCCTTGCTTCCAAGCATTGCAATACCATTTTCACTCACTTTTGTTACTTGCTACCTTACTGTTTTTATATTTTCAGGTTACAAAAACCTCTATCTACTATCCATATCACACTTGTATCACCATCTCTTCGCCGAACTAGTGCACCTATACAATTTACCATTGTATTGGGTATGTTGGGGACACAAGAAACTCTTTGTTATTTGGTTGAGGGTTGTTTGAGAGAGACCATCTTCATCCTATGCCTCCCACGGATTGATAAACCTTACGTCATCTACTTGAGGGAAAATTGCTATTGTCCTACAAAACTCTATGCTTGGAGGCCCAACACGAGTCTAGAATAAGAAGGTTGTGTAGTAGACATCAAGCTCTTTTCTGGCACCGTTGCCGGGGAGGTTAGTGCTTGAGGGTATATATTTAGATCTTGCAATTGAATCTTTTAGTTTCTTGTTTTATCACTAGTTTAGTCTATAAAATAAAACTACAAAAAATGGAATTGAGGTTGCCTCATATGCTTCCTCTTTTTAATCTCTTTCGTGAAAATGATGGAAAGGAAAATTGTGCTCAAGTGTTAGAAGAAGAAGTTCATAAAATGTTTGGCATAAAATCTTTGAATGATGAGCATGATTGCAATGTTGTTAGTATGAATTCTTTGAATATCCATGACGCTAATGATATGCAAAGCAATAAGCTTGGGCATGCTATCTTTCATGAAGATGATATGTTTAGTCCCCCAAGTTTTGATGAGGAAATTTACTATGATGAAAGCATGCTCCTATTTATGATGATTATATTGATGAAAGTGGGTTTGGAAGAGTGTCAACTCCAGGTACTAATAATCTCACTATTTTGTAGGGTGTTGAATTTTTTCACAATATTAATAAAAGTGGACTTGGAAAGGTCATGACTTTATTTAGTGATGAATCCACTATTTTGGAAGAGGTTCCAATTGATTATGAGAAGAAAGTTGCTACCTATGATGATTATTGTGATGACATGTATGCTATACAGACTAATGATAACCATGAAACTTGTCATCATGATTTTAATTTTCAATTGTATTATGCCTCACATGATAGTTATTTTATTGAGTTTGCTCAAACTACTATTCATGAGAAGAATTTTGCTTATGTGGAGAGTAGTAAAATTTCTATGCTTGTAGATCATGAAAATAATGCTTTGTGTGATAGCTATATTGTTTAATTCATTCATGATGCTACTGAAAATTATTATGAGGGAGGAATATATGCTTGCAGGAGTAGCAATAATATCAAATTTCCTCTCTATGTGTTGAAAATCTTGAAGTTATGCCTGTTTTTCCTTCCTATGCTAGTTGATTCTTGTTCCCAAAAATTGTTTGATCACAAAATCCCTATGCATAGGAAGTGTGTTAGAATTAAATTTGCTAGTCATATGCTTCATGATGCTCCCATTATGTTTCAATTCTTATCTTTTATGAGTGCATCATTGAAACCATCATGCCTAGCTAGAAAGGCATTAAAGAAAAGCGCTTGTTGGGAGACAACCCTATTTACCCCTATTGTTTTTGTGTGTTAACATGATTAGGCTAATTTATTAATCATGTTTTATAGATTTTGTTTCAGTAAAGTGCCAAGTAAGACCTTTGGGATGGTCTATGGTGATAGTTGATTTGATCTTGCTGAAAAATAGAAACTTTTGCACCTAGTAAAATAATTTTCAGTTTTTACAGAAGCGTGATAAAATACCGATTCTTTTTGGATAGGATTTATATACAAATTTCCCACGTTTGCCTAATTTTGCAGAATTTTTGGAGTAGCAGAAGTATGGCTGTTGTTCAAATTATTACAGATTGTTCTGTTTTTGATAGATTCTGTTTTTAGTGCATAGTTTGCTTGTTTTAGTGTTTCCATGGCTTATATTAAGTAATACAAATAGTGGAAATGATAGAGTACAGTAGGCATTATGTGGAAACAATTATGAATCTTGTCTTGGCAGTACCAAAGTTAATGATTTGTATTTATCATACTAACCTATCTCATGAAGTTCCGTTATGTTTTGTGTGATTGAAGTTTTCAAGTTTTGGTCGAGATATCGATATGAAGAGAATACAGAGTGGCAAGACCCTAAGCTTGGGGATTCCCAAGGCACCCCAAGGTAATATTCAAGGAATACCCAGGCAACTAAGCTTGGGGATGCCCCGGATGGCATCTCCTCTTTCTTCTTCAACATTATCGGTAAACTCACTTGGAGCTATATTTTTATTTGTCACATGATATGAGTTTTTCTTGGAGTGTCATTTTATTTTATTAGGATTTTCTTTCTATTATTTACAAAAATTGTTTGTGTAGTTTAGTTCAATAAAAAGGTAAAGTATATCCTATACCATGCTTATTTTAAAAGTCTATATGTTGCTGTTTGAAAACATAAAGTTTGCCGTTATGTTTTGAATATTGGTGAATAGTCAGGACATGATAAAATCTTGAAATTTTTACACAATGAGTAACAACAAATTTTCTACAATGTGGTAATTTTTTAAAAATTTTGGAGGTAGGAAAGTATCATTCCTCTTGCATTCTTTACAGAGTGTCCTATTTAGACAGATTGTTGTTATGTTTGCATTGTTTGCATATGTTTGCTTGTTTAGTGATTGTATTTGAGGATAGGAGTATTAAATATGCAAAGGCATTTAGTATGCAATGTTAAATTATAATTTTAGTGATTTTCTATAGTAGAGAATGACTCTCGCGGCGATGAAACAACTACACATTTAAAACCACCTGATCAACACAAATATGATGTTTTTTATAACAAAATCGAAAAATATATGACCTAACTCATAATTCACAAATATATGACCCCGTCGGCCTCTGGAAGGCCGAAGAGCACCTTGTTCGGGAGGTGCCGGGGGTCGGGGTGTCGTGTCGGGGTC